>NC_090927.1:475919715-476225455 GCF_040938575.1 Ambystoma mexicanum | reverse complement strand
TGAATGTGAACTCTCTTCTTGGTGAGGAGAGAGTCGGTATTGCCTTTGGAGCAGGCAACAGGCTAGTTTGTCAGAGGATGAACAAGGAGCCCTACATTTCCTCTAAGCCGCTCTAGACTTACATTAAAGTGTAGCTAGGTCGGAGTCATACCAGGAATTGCACTTGGCTTGGGACTTCAGACAGATCCTCATGACAGAGGCAAGAGCATCAAGAGTATCAGAAACAGAAGAGTAGAGAAGAGACAGGGCTGTGCCAGGGTGTGAGTCAGCCAGAGAAGGAGGGGGGGGCTGAAGGTTTGGCTTGGGGGGAGGAGAGGGGGAGATGAGAGGAGGCAGTGGTCACTCCAGGAGAGAGGAGTGGTCAGAGGGGTAGAGAGGGGAGGCCAGAAGAGATCAAGACATCAAGTGTGTGTCCTGCAGAGTGAGTCGGGCCAGAGGGGAGGATAGAAAGGGAGAGGGAATCGCAGAGGTCACGAAAGAGCACAGATGAGGAACAGGGAGACTCGAGATTGATGATGAAGTCACCAAGGAGGAGGAGTTGAGTGGATGAGGCCAGGAGGGAGGAGGAGATGTCTGTTCACTCAGAGAGAAAAGAGGTGATTTGACCAGGGGGCGGTAGAGAGTAGCGATAGTAAGAGAGTGGCTAGGAGGGAGGGAGAGCCTGCAGGCAAGGCATTCGAAAGAGGAGTAAATCTGAGTGGGAATGATAGTGGCATGAATCCACTCAGGAAAGATCAGGGCTACACTCCCTCCAGGCAGATCTGGGTGCGGAGACAATCTTGTAGCCATCAGGGAGGAGAGTGTCCAAGCTTGTGACAGAGCTGGCCGTTTACCTTGTCTCAGTAAGACTGAGGACATCAAGGCCCAGTTCTTCCAGGAGGTGGCAGATGTCAGAGGCGTGTTTGACAGCAGAGCGAGAGTTGAGAGTGGCAAGATGAAGAAGGTTACCAGCCTTACAGACCTTCCAGGGAGGAGTACAAATCAGAGGTACACCCTGCGGAGGTGTGGAGGGAGCCCGAAGAAGGGCAGAGGAGGAGGGAAGAGGGCAACGTAGCCAAGTGAGGAGAGGAGGGAACAGCCGGAGATCAAAGGAAGTTATGAGGCGAGGGAACCATCTATCGAAGAGGAGGAGAGGGCCTTGGACCATGACAGTGCCATTTAGATGGACATTAAGACCATGACAGTGCCATTTAGATGGACATTAATGGACATTAATGATGACTCTGGAGGAGTTGAAACAATCCATGCAGACTTCCCAGCGCTTGCCACCATTAATGGGAGAGGAGGAGACGGGACATAGCACAGAGATAATATGAAGGAATCATAGATCTGGCAAAGTAACTACAAAGAGGATTTCGCTGAGGGTCTGTCTGGAAGAGGCGCTGGAATAAACAACTTCTTTCCAGACTTAGTGAGAACTTAAGGATAGTTGATAGAGAAGCAGTTGGAATAAATAGGAGAAACAGAAAGCACCATGGGTGAGTAGTGAGAGGAGGCAGTGGGAGGAGTATGCAAGTACAGCGGTATGGAACAGTCACTGGGCTAGCAGGTTACCATCAATGGCCAAAGTTAAATGCAAAACACGCCCACATTTGACTTTCAAAGTTAAGGCTGGCACTCCCCAACAGGAACATTCTTGGAAGATGTCATGGAATGTGCAGTTTATAGGATATTACATTGTTACATGTCCTTGCTTCCACAGGGTTTACAGCAATCTTCTCACAAACTGCGCCGTGTTTTTCTTGCCAGCCATGTTTCCACACCAATCTGGGCAGGTGGATGTAAGAGCACCAAAGAAAGCTAGTCACTTAGTGCACATCATTCACGCTGGAATCATACAAAAATGTCACCCTGATTTGTGCGCCCCTACAGTTACTGCGACTTTGGGGGCGCACAAAATGAGGGTGACATTTACTGCGCCCAAGCACAGCGCGGGTTGTGGGGGTATCCCCTGCTCTGCTTGGGCGCCATAATGGGAGTCGCGGGTTGCAGGGGTGTCCCCTGCTTACCATTTTGGTAAGTGGGGGACACGAAAGAAAAAAAAGAAAAGCACCCTGCGGTGTCAGCTCTAACCCACGTTAGTGGGAGGAGCTGATGCCGCGGGGATAGCAGGGTGCAGGCGGCACACGCAGAAGTGTGCCGCCGTAAAAGGTAAGTTGAGGGTGGGAGGTGTGAAGGGAAAAGCAGGCCGGGGAAGCGGGCACAGTGATATATATGATCACTGCGCTGCGCCGCGCCATAACTGGCGTCAGCATTTCGGCCGTCACAGTTATGGGCGGCGCAGTGATCACATAGATCCTTCACGCTTGCATGGTTGACATCCTCTGCAATCAATGAGATCACAACGCATACATTAGGGACCCAAACTACTGACTTGGTGTCAACAATGCTCAAGAGGGGGGTGGAGCCAAGACACTGATTACCATAGTGTGGCTGGCAGCCTGCAGCAACCAGAACACAGAACACTTCATCCGCATCATTGGTGAGAGGGAAGAGAAAGACAGGGTGGGGCGTGGTGCTGCAAGATGGCAGCAGTTCAGAAGGAGCAAGACCGTCACAGAGGCTGAATCCAACCAGTTGAGTGTATGATGGGGCAGTACAGCTATTGAGGAGCACATTAATTCAGTGGCTAATTCAGTGGGTGGACTTGATCTGCAATGATCTACGCACCAGGGGGTGGTCACTAACTCCTGCAGGAGCCAGGCAGATTTCAATGTAGCCACATGGGGAGTCACAGTGTGACTATCCCTAGCTATCACACAAGATTAGAGGTCCCTCCCAGCTCAGTGCAGCCCTTTGTGGCATACAAGTCACCAAACTGTCCGGGCTGAAAGCAAAGGTTGAGGACACATGAGAAAGCAAAGAGTGGTGCCCAGGAGCAAGAGAAAGTGAGTCCTTCCCATTTAGTTGCCCCACGTCATTAAGTAGTGTGAGGAACCAGGAATGAGACGCAGATACAGATGACTTAAGGTGATTCATATGAAGTTTCATTAAATAATAAAGGGGTTGGAAAATGCCTCATTATCCCTAAACTGGGAGGAATTTCCCTACCTCAACCAAAACTAAGGTTCTGTCAAGTGTCAAGATGTCCAAAGCAAAAATGTCCTGTGTCAGAAATCCTATCCTAGCCCCCATATTCTAAAACTAACTCCAAGGTGTTATGGGTATAGTCTTTGGCTTAGAAAGTGTGAAAGTTCAACAGAAGGTATAACTCCAACAAAAGTTCCAAATGGAAAATGCTCACAGTTGCAGAGGATTGACTTCCTTCTCAAGGATTCTTTCCGCCAAAACAAAAGTTCAAAGGAAAAACCAAGTTCATTATAGCTCAAGAGTATAACTCCTTCCTTATGGTGTTGTAATCCACTCCAGGGGAAATTACTTCCTTCCCCAGGCCTTTCTCCACAACCAGCACAATTCAAGTCCTAAGGGCATGGGTCTTCCTTGGGATTCTCTTTCCAAAATAACACAACTTGGGTGTCATATGCAGACTTGCAAAACACCCAGTATACTCTCCTGCCAGGTTCTCTTGTACAGTTCCTTATGGGTGTAAATCCCAGATCAACAGGTCACCTGGTATACTCTCCTGCAAGGACTTAATGTTGTAATCTTTCTTTCTCATTCAGTACAAGGGGGCATGGGTCTACCACAAGTTACTTTATGGCAAAGTACTATGACTATGAAGATGACAAGGATTCCAATGAGGATTACTCTCTCCCCCATTCTCGGCAACCGATTCACTCTTTCTGGGTCTCTTTACCTCAGTTTCGGTATCCCATTCTTCCCTCTGGGTTCACAGACAACATATGCGTTCTTTGACTCCACTCGTATCTATTCGGGTACTCTCCTTGGTATCTGCTGGACTCGAGCGGCTTTCCCCAGTCAGCGACACAGAGCGTTCTCGCTCCTCATGTCGGAACGAAGCCCGCCCTGGCTTCCAGTTCCTGCTGTGTCTTCTTTCTTCTTCATCTGGTGATTCCACAGTCAACTGGTACCGCTTCAATACGCAGCCAGTCTGGAGTTCATGCACCACTCTTCTCACCGGCAGTGCTCTGCCATCTTCCCCAAATCTTCTTGTGCTTCTGTGGGAATCACCTGCTCTTGAACATCACTTGATCCAATTCACTTTATAACTTCCATCCCAATCTCCATGCCGCGTTATTCGGACCCTCAGAACCCATCTACTTCTCTGCTATCACCCGTTTGGCGACTATACATGCTTCGTTTAGGAAGATCCCGGCATAGCTATTCATCTCCCCGTCCCACCATATCCCAAGCAACACTCCTCAAGATTTCAGCTGGATTGGTCTCTCACAAACCCCTTCCACCTTCCTTTGCACTTTTCCCCAGTATCTCCTTAATACCTGGCATTGCCAACCATGTGGATACATTTCTCCCTGTGATTCTTACATTTAGGGCAAGTATCGTCCTCCCCTCTGCCCATCTTTCTCTGTCTGGCCCTAGAATATGCAGCTATTTAAAATTTATCAGCCTCAGCCGGAAGGCTACTGCCACCTCCCTGGGGTACTGCAGTGCTGCCCTCCACTCATCCTCCTCTAGATCATCGACATCCCTTGCCCATCTCTCTTTCAAATTGCCCAAGTGTATTGTGGAGTTCCGAGCCAGTGCCCTGTAAAGGGTCAATATCAGTTTCCCTGAATCTCCCCGTCCAATACATTATAATAGATTGGGGGAGGCTAGCACGATCTTACTAGACGTGTCAATATCTCTGATGGTCTTGTCTGTGCAGCCCCCAATCATCTCATCTCTTGGAAGGATGTAATGACCTGCAGCTTCACTACCCCCTCCTCCACTTCAATCCCATTAGCCCTCCACTCCCCTTCCCATCCAGTTACTGTATATGCCTTTGATCACTCTGTTCTCCCAAAGCCTGGTGGACAAAGGAAACCACTTGTCCCATCCCAGATTTCTGTGGGTTTGTATCCAGGCGAATCCCACCGCTTTCGTAATCCGTAGGACCATAACCTGTTGAGCCATCCCATATAGGAGCCTCTCCCATCCATATCTACCCATCAGCCCCAACTATGTATCCACTAGAGTGCCCCTGCCCTCTCAGTGTACCGACTCATTCTTTACGGACAACTGTGATGCACAGTAGTAAAACCTCGGGTACGGGAAGCCCCGCCCCCCCTTCCCATTGGGAGTTATATAGCGTCTCAAGTTTAACTCCGGGCATCTTCCACTCCCACAGGAACACTCAGTATTGTATTGATCCTATCAAAGCCACGTGCCTGTATTGTTAATGGGGTGTGTTGAATTATATACAATAACCGGGGGAGATCACCATTTTATAATGTACCGCCCTGCCCATCAGTGAAATCGGGATTGTCATCCACTGCTTCCTGTTCAAACCTGCTGATTGCCGATTCGAGATTACGGCTGCCAAAAAGTCTCGACCTTTTGAATATCCCCCCTCCCCCAAGTACCAGAACCCTTTATCTTCCATCTTCAGCAGAGGGTATTGTCTCTGGTTTCCTGCACCCCAATCCACCGGGTAGTGGATGGATTAATACAAGTTTAATTTCAGCCCAGAGTATGAGCCGATGTCCTCTAGGACGGCCATGACCCTAGGTCCGTCAGGTATACTAGGATGTCCTCTGCATACAGCAATATTCGCTCTTCCCTTCCCCCAGGCCATGTGAATCTGGTCGGTTTGCAGTCCCTCCTGATCCATTCAGCAAATGGCTCCAGCACCAGAGCGAAGAGCATGGGTGAAAGCGGGCATCCCAGCCTACTTCAACACTCCAGCGTGAACCGTTCCGAGGCTATATTGTAGCCCATCACCCAGGTTGCCAGACCGTTGTACAATATTTTCACCCAGCTAATGAAACATCCCCAAGTTCCATTCTCCTTAGTACTGTGAAAAGGTATGCCCATTCAATGGAGTCAAAGTCTGAGTGTCCAGTGCTATGATGTCTAGTGGCTGTGGTTTACCCTTTTCCACCCCAAAATCAGATCCAGGTGTCTCAAGTTCATCCAGGTGGACCTTTTCGGGATAAACCTGCACTGGTCCTCCTTCACTAAGTCCAGTATTATTTTGTTCAAATGATTAACTAAAACCTTGGCCAATATTTTGGTCTCAATGTAGATTAGGGAAATTGGTCTTTAAGACCCACAATGTTCCCTTGGCTTGCCCTCTTGGTATCACCACTATCGTTGCCTCCCTAAGGTCAGGTGTGAGGGAGCCTTTTTCCCTACTTTCCTGCAACATTTTCTGCAGTGGACCCCCCGTTTCCTCTTTCAGTTTCAGCCAGAGCTCCAATGGGAATCTGTTTGGCCCTGCAGTTTTACCAGTTTCCCAGCTGAGACATTGCTTCCTCCAGTCCTTCGCATGCAAGTCCCCCTCAAGTGAATCCTTCTGTTCCGATGACAGGTGGGCCACCGGTAGGTTTTCCAGAAATCTCTGTATCTCACCCCCCGATTTACATAGCTGCATTTTCTACAACTGCTGATAATACGAGGCAAAGGCTTGCACTATTTCCCTTGGCTCCCACGTTGTCTTCTCGCTGTCTTCACCTGATTTCATGTATCAGTTGACTCTTTTCCTCTCTGCCCCAGCCGGGCCAGTGATCTTCCCATTTTGTCTCCCCGTACATAAATATGGTCCCCCCTGTGCCACCACCCCACTTTAGCCCTTTCGAGAGCCCCAATTCGAACCTCCTCTGTCACACTCAAATTACAGCAATACCTCCTTTGATTAAGGTTCTCATAGCTGCCCCGCTCCAGTTCAATCACCCTAGCTTTTTTCTCTTCAAGTTGTCTCTCAGCGATGACTGACATTGCTTTCCCCGTCAGCACTGTCTTATATGCTTCCTGCAATGTTTGGTTTGAATCCATGGTCTCCTTGCTAAATTGGAAGTACTGGTCTGTTTCCTCCTTCAACACTCCCATAAATTCCTCATTTTTGAGGTGACAGGAGCTCAGCCTCCAGATCCATCTTCATCAGAAAAATTTTGACAACAAGGGGTACAGTGCAGCACTGTGTCGGCTCTGCTGGATACATCAGGGCCAGTATATATGGAGTCGCTGTTCCCCAGGACCTAATTTCGGCCCTTTTCCCTGCTAGCACTCAGACACTGATGAACAGGAGGACAGATGAGGTGTACACGCTATCCGCCAAGATGGCATGTATGGAAGGAACTGAGGAATCTGGAGGTGAACATCTATCAGAAAGAACATTACTGGGAGTTAAGAAATGTGCTCTTCTAATGGAGTCTCTTCTCACAGGGATTCTTCACATATGATAGACTTCCATAGAGGTACACAGATACGGACGGAGGAGAGCCAGAAGACACCACCTAGACCAGAAAATTCTTGAGGACTGCTCTACTGGAGAGACTGTCATGCGTTGAAAGTGAATCTAACGAGTAACGTTGGGAAAACTTGTGCAGCAAGGCCCACGTAGCTGCTTGACAAATTTCCAAGACAGAGATCCCCATCTGCAAGGCAGATGGGCAGCCAGGCCTCTGGTTGAATGAGCCCCAAGACCATCAAGTACATATTTCCCAGCAAGATTGTAGCATTCAAAGTTGCAGAGTATGATCCACCTTGACAGGGTCTGCTTAGTCACAGTCCTGCCAGAACAGGCACCAGCATAACCCACAAAAAGCAAGTCCTGTTTCCTGATGTAGCTGAGGGTCCACCCAGGTCCAGTTAATATCCTTGGATGGGCGAAGCAGTGGAAAAAGCACACAAAGATTGATCTTTTGAGAGAGATGTAAAGTAGGAAGATTTAACAGATAATGCCTGGAGCTCCCCCACTTGTCTCGGATTGCTACCAGGAAAAGCAATTTTAACTAACATGAATTCAGGAGCTCAAACGGAAAAAGTCCATCAAGAAGGTCAATGTTAACTCCAAATTCCTCACAGGAACAACAAACTTGTGTGGGGGGAAAATGTTGCAAAATCCCTGCAAAAATTCCACAACATTTGTAATTGTGAAGAAAGCGCTGTTGTCAGGGGTTATATGGAAGTCCTATAACCCTTTAGGATCTCAGGCACGCCAAGTAGGAAATCCAAAACAGAGGAGGTAGGACAGGTGAATAGGCCCAGATCCTTCCCCAGACACCAGGCTGAGACTTTATGCCACCTGCAAACATAAACTGACATAGTGGATGGCACTGCGACCTGAAAGGAGTACATACAGACGTCAACCGACAAAACCCAAAATTCTCAGCAGCCACACATGAATTTTCATAAGAGCTGATCATTTTAATAAAGTTTGAGTTACGTATTAGGGTTGCTAGATTTTTTCTTTGCAGATGAACCTTTATACAATGAATATAATGAGACTGACTCCTTGTCCCTGCCAGTGATGTCACTCTACCATGATCCTTGTATTCTCGTTCTTTAAAAGGTATTCATTAGGACATCCCACCCCATTGTGGCCATTGGGAATGCTTGTTTGCACTATGGGCCCATTCACACAAGGGCATAAGGATTGAGGGCTGGAGGTCTTTGACCAGCCCCTGTTACTGGGAGAAGGTCAGCGGTGGGAATTAGTTTGATCTGGAGAAGAAAACACTAGATGTAGCCACAGGGATGGAGGTCCAAGGCCCATTGGGTGAGATGGAGAAACCGGAATTAATCATGAAGTGGAGCGACTTACGCTTCCTACGTTTGGAATCTGGTCAAATGGAAGGGCAGCATTATGCACCACATCTGGGAATGGACAGAAACGATGGACTGTTTGCATGAATAAAGTGGGGGAGGGGAAGTATACGTGTAGCAGAAGGCCTACTCTTAGTATTCTGGAGGGCAAGTCAAAGTCAATCAGGTTGGGGGCCTCTTACATGAAAGATGCTGTTTTTCCTGGATTTGCAAGGCAATGGCTAAATTGCATCAGTTTGCCTTCACCCAGAATTGATGTGTGCTTGGTTTCTCAGAAAAATTCAAGCTGCTGAGGTTCGGGTGGAGGACCTGCCCTTCCGACTGGAGGCGCCAGGGGGACAGATGGACAAGCCCAGAGGTTAAGGATACCACATCCTCTTGGCGCAGTCTGGAGTGATCAAAATCAACATGGACCCCAGCAGGTGCAACGACATGAGAACTAGCGTTATGGCTGGGATAGGTAGGAAAGCGGAGATGAAGTCACACTCAACTGTCACTGCGTCCCCCAGAGCTCCCTGCTAAGGAGATTCCCTGGAGCAGAACAACTCACTTTCAGTTAACATTGGAGGTGAAGAGGTCTACCTGAGGAGTCTCGCAGAAGGAGACATTCTCCTCCAGAACTTCCTGGCAGGGCTCACACTTGTGGCGGTCAAAGTCTGCCTGATCAAGGCATCCGCTATGATGTTCTCTGTCCCAGTTAGATGGGCCACTATTGGGGACACGCAGTTCTCCAGAGGCACAAATCACAGTCCAATTACTTCTCTGCATAGCGACAAGGATCCCTCATGACCTTCTTGAGGTAAAGCATGGCCATCTTGTTGTCTGTTAGGACCAGCACACACTTGCTCCTCACATAATGGAGACACGAAAACAAGGCCAGCCTGATCACTTGCATCTCCAGCAAACCGATATGCTCCGCTGCTTCCTTCGGAGACCGCATTCGGCTAAATGAAAGACCTAAGAGGGGAGCATCCCAGCCCTTCAAGGACGCGGACGCATATGGGACCACCGTCAGCAGGGGAAAATGTTGGCGTACTAATGACCCTCTCAGAAAGTTGTCTCTCAGATGCGCAGTCCGAGATCCGTGAAAGGTCTGACATGTTGCCCTGGCACGGAGGACAATAAGAACGAGTGGTCACTGAAGTGAAATCATACAGAGATGATGATCATACGCAGATGATCATCATATGCATCATACAGTGTTACTATCTGGTACTGTGTTGGTAATAGTAAATTAATGGTGTTTGTGTGGTGCCACCCACCACCCATAAACATAAAACCCATAAGCAGAAAATAAAACAGATCCCGCTCCCAATTACACGGCAGTCACAATGCGGCCCCCGGCCCTCCTGCCAAAAGATCGGGCGGGGGACAAAAAGGCATGCCACAAAAGTTGGATGGGTGGGGTCAAAACTCCCATCTCCCCTATAATTAGGCCCATGATCCGGTACCGGGTTAGTAATGGTAAATTAATGGAGTTGGTGAAGAAAGGCCGACAGACACTGGCCCGCCGCAGCACCATCAGCGAACCACCAATAAACAAATCCTATAAGCAGAAAGTAAAACAAAGCCCGCCCCAATTACACAGCAGTCACAATGCAGTCCCTCCAGCCCTCCTGACAAAAGATGGAGTGGACAAAAAGGAATGCCAGAAATGTTGGGAGTGGGGGGACAAAACCCCCATCCCACCCTATAATTAGGCTCATGGGTGGGTGACCCGGTCTAGGCACAGTTGTTGGACCACACAGTCCACTCATTACAGGTCACGCAACCGACACCTTACTTGCTTCTTCACAGCTACACACCTATGGTTTCTGCTTCACAGTGGTATTCGATTTATACTTGTTTTGCCACCTTTCATTTGTTATATTTTGAAATATTCTTAGAGCTATTGCCACTGCTTAATCTTTCAATTTAATAGGTACCCTGTTTTCTTCAAAGTAGTAATAAGCCTACCCCACAAGAACACTAATGATTGCTTGATTGAGCTTCATATGTTCTCTGTTTTCAATTTCTTTTGTTTATTTGTATTTTATACTTCATGTATTTTTCGAATTGTATTTCTATTTCTTATGAAAAATATTGGTTTCATACTTTGGATATTGTTACTAAGGAACAAGTTACTTACCTGTAACTGTTGTTCTCAAGCATGGGTCTGGCATGGATTCACATGCTCATGAATATTCCCCGTCGTCAGGCTGGGAATCCTCGGTAAAGAAAAATCAGTATCAGTTTTGTTTCTGATCTGTCTTTCGTAGTAGTAACCAATAACTGATCTCTGCGTCATACTGACCACAGCCAATGACTGCCCTCTCCCTAAGCCCCGCCTCTGGCAGCCATCTTCAGATTTGGTAGCACGTGAAGTGGCAGTATGACCAAGTGAAGAGCCGCAGAGGGGTAGGCGGGAGGGTTCGCATGTGAATCCATGCCAGACCCATGCTGGAGAACAACAGTTACAGGTAAGTAACTTGTTCCTTCTCCAGCATGGGGTCTGGCATGGATTCACATGCTCATGAATAAAAGAATACATAGCAGTACACACATGCACAACCACAGGAGGTGGCAAAGGCTCAACATTAAGCATTACATCCAAAACTCAACATTAAGCAGCACTGCTTGGCCGACCCTGGACTCCTCCCTGGAATCCCGATCGACGCTGTAGAATTTTGTTAAGGTGTGCCTCGACCTCCACGTAGCAGCCCTGCAGATGTCCAGCAAGCGCACACCAGATAGGGACGCCGTGGTAGCTGCGATCACTCTGGTGGAATGGGCTCTCGGACAGCCAGGCAGCGGTCGGTTTGCCAACCGATGACAGTACATGATACAGCCGGAGAGTCATCTGGAAATGGAAGCCTTCGAGAGAGCCTTCCCCTGATTGACAGGTCCAAAGTTCACAAAAAGTTGTGACGTCTTCCGAAAACTCTTCGTGCAGTCCAAATAGAACTTCAGCGCTCTAGCCACATCCAGCGAGTGCAAAGTCCTTTTAGCCGGCGACGAAGGCGACGGGAAGAAAACAGTCAACACCAAGGGTTCGTTGAAGTGGAAGTCCGACGGCACCTTGGGCATGAAGGAGGGGTGCGTCCTGAGCACTACCCTTTTGTCGTGAAAAGTCAAGTACGGGGGCTTGCAGGAAAGGGCCTGGTTCTCACCCACCCGTCGTGCGGAGGTGATGGCCACAAGAAACCCTGTTTTCCACGACAAGAACTTCAACGGAGCTGAATGCAGAGGCTCGAACGGAGGTCCCATGAGCTTGGTCAGCACCACGTTGAGCTCCCACGCCGGGGCCGGGGCCTTCACTGGCGGGAACGATCTGAACAGTCCCTTCATGAATTCTTTCACCAGACGATGAGACCACAAAGACGTCCGTCCCGTGGTTCTGGTGTATCGGGAGATCGCAGCAAGATGAATCTTGATGGAAGCGTGCGCCAGTCCAGCCTTGGCCAGGTACGGCAGAACTTGAGGAGCCGTAATCCGTAGAGCGTTAATCTTCTGTGCGTGGCACCAGACAGAGAACCTCCTCCATTTGTGTCCATAGCATTTAAGAGTTGAGGACGCCCTGGCCTTTGCAAGAACTTCTCTGCAGTCGGCCGGTATGTCGTAACCTCCAAACTCTAACGCTGAAGGAGCCAGGCCTGCAAGTTCAGCGACTTCGGGTCGTGATGGAGGATGGCGCCTCCTTCTCTGGAGAGAAGATCCGCGTCCACTGGCAGCTTGATTGACGGGGACGCTGACAAGTCCAGAAGGTCCGGGAACCATATCTGCCTCGGCCACGCAGGTGCGACGAGGATCATCCTGCACCGTGACCTCTTGAGCTGGTTGATGAGCCGGATCAGCAGCGGCAATGGAGGGAACGCATATAGGAACAGGCCCTCCCAGGGGAACGAGAAAGTATCGGCCATGCTCCTCGGCTGGGGAAACCTGCTGGCGAACCTCCGGCACTTTGAGATCGTCGCCGTCGCGAACAGATCGATCTGCGGTGTGCCCCACCGTCGGAAGAGGCGGTCCACTAGATCCTGTCGTAGTTCCCACTCGTGGCACGAGCGCAGCTCTCTGCTGAGCGAGTCGGCGATGGTGTTTTTTATCCCTGCCAGATGGAACGGCACCAGAAACATCCCTTGGGCGACGGCCCAATGCCACAGATCCTGAGCCTCCTTGGCCAGGGCTGGGGATCTGGTACCGCCCTGCTTCCTGATGTAGAACATGGTGGTGTTGTCGGTGAAGATCCTCACCATCTTGCCCTTGAGGGACGGAAGAAAGGACCTGAGGGCCCAAAACACTGCACGGAGTTCCAGGACGTTGATATGGAGGGACTTCTCCGTCGGCAGCCAAAGGCCCCTCGCGTGCAGATTTTCGGTGTGCGCTCCGCACCCTTCCAGGGAGGCATCCGTGGTCACTGTCTTCTGGTGGCCCGGTGTCTGGAAGTCCATGCCCGCCACCATATGCGCGCGGGTGCCCCACCACCATATCGCTCGTCGGAAGCTCTCGTCGAGTGTGATCCTGTCCTCGAAGCGGCCCGTCGGTCTGGATCCAGCGAGCGTCCAGGAACTCCTGTAACGGGCGCATCCGGAGCCTGCACAGGCGGATGAGATAAATGCAAGAAGACATCATTCCAAGGAGGGACTTCATGGACCTCACCCTGGCCGCGTCCGCAACCAGCAACCGCTGCACCTTGCCCAAGATGGCCCTCGTCCTTTCCTCCGACGGAGAGGCCAGACGCGCCACTGTGTCGAGCTTCGCTCCCAGAAACAGTGCGTCTTGAGCGGGCACCAGGTGGGACTTGGCGTAGTTTATGGAGAATCCCAGGTCCGTGAGTAGTTGGACGGTCCTCGCCGTGTGCTCCGCGGCGAGCTCCTTTGTCTTTGCTCGGATGAGCCAGTCGTCCAGGTAGGGGTAAACGTGGATCCCCTCCAGGCGCAGCCGCGCCGCCACCGGTGCGAGGCACTTGGTGAACACCCTGGGTGCCGACCTCAATCCGAAGGGAAGGGCTCTGAACTGGTAGTGACGCCCTTGGACCACGAATCTGAGAAACTTTCGTGTCCCTTTAGGAGGGGGATATGGAAGTAGGCATCCTCCAAATCCAACGACGACAGGAAATCGCCCTCCTCCAGTTGACCCAGGACGTGCTGGAGGGTGACCATCCAGAACTTCTGCGCCTTGATGAATTTGTTCAGTCGTCGTAGGTCCAGGATGGGACGCCATCCTCCCGTCTTCTTCTTCACAAGGAAGTATCTTGAGTAAACTCCGGAGCCCCGAAGCCTCTTTGGGACAAGCTCGATGGCGCCTTTCTTGAGCATCGCCTTTACCACCAAGAGAAGTTGAGGGACGTGATGTTCCTTCCTGGCCACGGGGGGGATGCGCGGGCACTTCTTTAGAAACTCGAGCGCGTGACCCTGGGCCAGGGCGTCCAGCACCCAACGGTCGGTGGAGATGGACTCCCACACGCTGACGAAGTTCGCCAGTCGGCCTCCCACCTGGGTGCTTCGGTGGGGGCCCGACCCCACGGCCGGTTCAGTCCTGCTTCGACGAGGCTTTGCCGCCTTGCCCTCCTTGGCGATGACGGCGGGGTCCGCCCGACTTGCCTCGTCCCCTGTAGGCTTTTTGCGACGACGAACGGGCCGCTTGACGATAGGTGGAAAATCCACCGCCGGAACCTTTGGAGGCACCCTGCTTGCCTCCGCCGCTCCGAAAGGGCGGCCGTCGTTGCTGGAGAACACCAAGAGCCCGGGCCGTCTCCGTGTCCGTCTTGATGGCTTGTAGGGAATCGTCCACTGTTTTTCCAAACAGGTTGTTCCCGTCGAACGGCATGTCCAAGACTCTGGTCTGCACGTCCTGACGGAAGTCAGTTGCCTTGAGCCATCCACGCCGTCTAAGGCACACGCCGTTACCCAACTGGCGAAATCCAGTGTCAGCGATGTCCGTCGCTATCGTAATGGCGTGGTCCGACGCCACTTCTCCTTCCTGCAAGATCTCTAGGGCCTCCGCCCTCTTGTCTGGTAAGAAGTCCAGCAGGGGGGCGATTTTGTACCACAATTCCCTGTCATAGCGGGCTACGATAGCCAAGGCGTTGGCAGCTTTAATCGTCGTCGCTGCCGATGAGATGACTCTGCGTCCCATCGTGTCCAATTTCTTTCCCTCGCCGTCCGGCGGGGAGGTAGACGTAGAGACCGAGGCCCCCCCCCGCTTTCTTCCTGGCTGCCGCGGAGACGACCGAGTCCGGGGTCGGCTGTGCCCGAAGGCACAAGGGGGCCGCGTCTGGGACCCGGTACTTCTTCTCGTATCGGTCCCTTCTCGCAGGCGTTGTGGATGGGTTCTTGAGGAGGGCGAGACCCTCATCCCAGATATCGTCCAGTAGAGGTACAGCGAGGACCGTCTTCCTCTTGGTCTCGCGCCGTTGATAAAGGAAACCTTCCTTCTTCTTCTCTTCCGGGCAGAGCTGGAAAAGCTCGGATGCCCTGGCGATCATGGCATGAAACGATCCAATCTCGTCGGGCGGGGAAGCCTGGGGAGGAGGTGACGACGGGAGATCCTCGCCGTAAACCTTGTCGTCTGTGCCCTTCGCGGCCGTGTCAGTCCCCGTATCATCCCCACGGGTCGTGGACGGGGAGGAGGGCTGAGCAGGGCGCGATGGTTGAAAAGGAGGTGGAGGATGAATCCTTCTTTTCTTAAGAGGGGGGCTTCCAGAAGGGCCTGGCTCCGGGTCCCCCGTCGGGAGAGGTTCCTCCGTTGGTGGTAACGGCAATCTCGTCCTTATCTCCGAGCATAAGGACTGTATAGCCATCAAAACGGCCGCCGAGTTGTCTTGCGGCACTGGTTGAGGGGAGTCCGACGGGCTGGTCTTCTTCCAAGCCAACGCCGTGGCTTAAGACTTCGATTAGCTCCTCCTCAGAGGTTGAGGCCAAATCCACGACGACCTCCTGCCCCCCCTTTTTCTTCTCCGTCGGAAGCTTCACGGGGGTCCTTTCGATGGGCATGAAAGTGGACTCCCTCCGCGGTGGCAGGGATACTCTGGGCCCCGAGGTCGCCACCACTGGTGTAGCCTCCACAGGCTGAGCCAGGGCTGCCGCGACTGTCTCGATAGAGGCATTGGCCGGGTGGATTAAGGCTTTCACCACCTTAGGTGCGCTCACCGCCTTCTCCTTGGGGGGCGGGGGTCACCGCCTCGCTCCCCCTCCGATGGGGCCTTCGAGCTCGACCGGGGTCTCTCCAGGAGCTTCGCCGGGTGCTCGGCCTTCCTCTTACCCGAGCCAGAGCGTTGGCTCGTGGTTGATGGCGCCGGCCCGTAGAGCCCGACCGTTCGGCGCTCCCGGTGCCAGCGGACTCGCGGTGCTTGGCCTTCTGTTGGACCCCCGTTGCCGGGGCGCCCTCAAAGGTCTTAGAAGACCGCTCTGACTTCTTCTTCTTCTTCTTCTTCTCGCCTGACGGGCTCTTCCCTTCCAGCCAGTTGGTGAGACGTAGATGGCGGTCATTCATGGTCCGCTCCGACATATTGCCGCAAAACGCACAGTCCTTCTCCACGTGCATCTTGTCCTCATGCAGGCAGTAGAGGCAAAGGGAGTGTTCGTCCTCCTTAAAGACATTCTGAAGCTGGCATCCAGGGCAGACCCTGAACAGCTTTCCGGGCGTCGAGCTTCCCTTCGCCTGGGCCATGATCGAGATGGGCCCGAAAAACTTCTGGAGTCCTCCAAAAGCGTGGCTTGACGAAATCTTCACCCTTGAGGGGCGTAGAAGAATCCGACATGGGTCCCCGTTGATCGGATAAAGAAACGGTGGAGCTTGAGGCTCTTTTGACCAAAAAAAGAGAACATTTTCCTAAGAAAAAGCGCGAAAAAAGCACTAAAGCTTGAGAGCAATAGCACGAGGATCCCAACACTTGAACGTGCAGTAAAAATCTGAAGATGGCTGCCAGAGGCGGGGCTTAGGGAGATGGCAGTCATTGGCTGTGGTAAGTATGACGCAGAGATCAGTGATTGGTTACTACTACGAAAGACAGATCAGAAACGAAACTGATACTGATTTTTCTTTACCGAGGATTCCCAGCCTGACGACGGGGAATATTCATGAGCATGTGAATCCATGCCAGACCCCATGCTGGAGAAGTATGTACTAGTCATCACTTTCTGTATTAATAAAAATGTTGATACGTTTAAGACACTATGTTTTTCTACTTGTGAGTCCTCAAGCACAAAAAAACTTCTCTAGATGAATTCTAATGAAAAAGGACAACAAATTGTGTTGTCGTTAGTGTGGATTGCTAATCTTTGTTTAACATACTCTTTCAATTTATACTGTTCCTTATATTCTTATGGCACTTGCCAATGCTTGTTTTCTTCAGTTTAAGCAATTCACAGTTCCTTGGATGAGAACATTTCATCAACTGCTTTCAATCCAATTGGTATTCAATCACACTTGCTTTCTTTCAGTTGAGTATTCAAAACAAAAGATGCCAATTAATTCCATTCAGTCACTTTGAATAAAGCAGCATCAAATTCCCAGTTCACTCTCCTGGTGGGAACTTGCACCCTGTTCACAGGCTTTTTCACAAGTTCAAAGACTTCTGTTTCCCTGGCCCTTTCTTGGTCTTATCAATTTCATCTTATTCACATGTCAGTATTCACGAAACCCTTTAATTCAGTTTTCTCAGCCTTCAGATTATCGTACTGTCAAACGTCTATATTTCAAACTGGACCGGCATTCAGCTTGCCTAAAAGGTCCCTCGCTCACTCGCGAGCGGTCCGACCTGCAAAAACCACAGGGATCACCCCACAGCCTCCCGGAGTCCTTCAGGCTCCATTGACTCACTGAGTCCACTTTCTACGGGTGCTGTTCTCCGCATCGGCAGGCTCTCTGTGGCTGTCACTGCTCCCGGCTCAGCGGGTCTCTATTCCAGGATCTCTGCCGCCTCGGTTGTACGGCAAGGAAGCCTCCCTGACTCCAGGAGGTTTAGAGATCAGCTCTGCACTGGAGACCTTTCGAATACCCCCGCCATAATCCACTTCCGCTGCAAAGGCTCGGCAGCTCCTAGGCGCTTCTGCCACAAGTCTCCTTGGTCTCACTTCCAGCGTCTACTGCAAGTGTTCCACAAACGATCACCTTAGCCTCACCTGAACGGGCCAGTTATACCGCCCCCTGGCCCTAGGTGCAGGCAATGTTCCTTTACTGCATAACGATCTTGGTACTCAGCATCCCTCATCCTCATCCCAGTACCAGAGTGGGGTTTGTGTATATCTGAGTTAATAAAGAAAAGATGTAAGACTATGCGTTGTCTGTTCCTTGTCTCAATACCCGACTGGTGTGTATTGGAAGAGTGTTTTCTGGAAAATAGGTAAGACATTGGTAATACCGAATAAAGGGCTGGAGAATATTTGACTCCTTATAAAAGGGAAATGGGGGATACCGTGTCCCACCCAAGGGTGCCTCATCCCCACTCCCCAAGTCTCCTCCACCTAATAATCCTCCCTCCCATAACCACCCCCACGGTCTGGATCCGATAGCGACATGTCCGCCAAAGGGGTTACAGTATTCGCCCCCATTGTCTTCAGAGGACACCATCTCGGGTACATATAATCTGAATCGGCACCTCTCTGAAGCAACCGCTCAGGAGGGCCCATGGATGGACCAGGGATTGCAGGCAGAATATAGAGAGCAAGTGAAAACAGTGTCTGAGCACAAGTTGGCCTTGGTATATAAGAAAGCAGATGGGACATTCCAGTCAACAGAAATTCCCTGTGGGAAAGTTGAGACCAAGGGTCTCTGCACAGGCGTCAACGATGTAGACGTACTTGACACTAGCGTAGGTGTAGTCGGCAACGAAGTGGTGAATGTAGTAGATCAAGACGGGATCGTGGTGGCAGAGGTAGTTGACGGGGTCAGGGTCGAAGAGGATTCGTCGTCGACGATGATGGTGGTGTAATGGCGTAGACATAGGAACTGTAGTCGTGGATGAGCGTCACTTTTCAGAAGAGTGCTTGGACGACTAAGCTGCAGACTAACGTGTTCTTGGTGCCGAGGTGGTCAACGAGGTGACCACAAACTGTGGTGGAGCTGTCAGCGACACAGTCGATGACAAGCTATGCAGCAGCAGACCAGAACATTTGATCAGAGAAAAAAGCAAAAATAGACAAAAATATTTGCAGTTCTAGAAGAAAGAATTCTCGAGAACTCCCTACACTTAATATGCAGTAAAAAATGTGAAGATGGCCTCCAGTCGTGGAGATAAGGGGACCTGACTAATAGAGTACTAAAGTGAAAAGCAGTTCAAAAGTTTAAGGGTAAAACTGCTTTAATGTTACTGAGGATTCCCAGCCTGACGGGAAATATTTAAGAACATGTGAATCCATGAAAGATCCAATGCTGGAGAATTTCACATGCTTATTTAATTTTTTAGTGTGTACTGTCTGCCTGGAATAAGGGATACATTACTCACTGTAATCGTATTTATGATGCTTATATCTGCTTAGATTCACCTGCTGTGTATAGGCCGACATCTAGTAAAAGCTGCAGAGTATTACAGTTTGTTTTTCGAAACTCAAAAGGGGACGTCGAATAGGGCGTGCCAGTAATACTATCCTTAGTGTGACGTCCAATGTACCCATGATCCCTCACACGTGTAGGACCCTCAGATTGTATTTTTTTCTGACATGAGGTAGCATGAGGAGTAGCGCGAGTACAGAGTATCCAAGCAGATAAGACCACAAGCATCCATGCACCTTCTCTCAGAGGAGAGGAAGGCCGGGCGCATGTGAATCTAAGCAGATACAAGCATCAGAAATACGATTACGGTGAATAATGTATCCCTTCTGATGTTTGTGAAATCTGCTTAGATCGCATGCTGTGCATATATTAGCGAGCAGTGTTAGAAGAAGGAGATGGGATGAGAGAAGGGTCATAAGCAAACAAATGTCTTAGAACCGCTTGTCCCACTTGTGAATCAGTCTTGGAATGAGTGTCAATGCAGTAGTGCTGGGTAAAGGTGTGAACAGAGCTCCATGTAGCTGCTTTGCAAATACTGTCTAGCGGGACATTTGCAAGGAATGCCAGAGTGGCTCCTGTGACTCTTGTAGAGTGAGCCCTGGGAGTAAAAGGCAAAGTTTTATCTGATAGAGATAAATTGACTATCCACCTAGAGATAGCAATCTTGGAAATGTGGTCGCCTTCTTTGGCTGGTGCGATGGAGACAAATAACTGATCAGTTTTCCTTAGCGGTCTGGTCTTGTCTACGTAGTAGAGGATCGCTCTCCTCGCATCTAGTGTGTGGAGTTTTATCTCAGCCGAGCTTTTGGGTTCTTGGAAGAAAGCCGGTAGCTCGATAGAGTGGTTTACATGAAATTTAGAAATGAATTTAGGGGAGAACCTAGGGTGGGTTCGCAAAACTAGTTTATCCTTATGAATAGAAAAGAAAGGATCCTGCACTGACAGAGCTTGAATTTCACTTACTCTTCTTATAGAAGTGATAGCCACTAAGAAGGCCATTTTATAAGTCAGGTGTTTTAGACTAGATTTGTGCATCGGCTCAAAGGGGGTCCCATGAGCTTAGCAAGTACCACATTAAAATTCCAACCTGGCGGCAATTAGAAATGGGGGGGGGTCTCTTTGCTCCCTTCATGAATGTTTTAATAACGGCTATCTTCCACCACAAGAGTTTACTCTGTGAGGTGGTGGAAGCTGACAAGGCCGCAAGATGGACCTTTAGGGAGGTAAATACCAACCCTGCGTCTAACAAATGGGAGCATATAGGTTAGAATGTGAGATGGAGTACATTCTAAGGAGTTGATATTCCTTGACTGGCACCAGATAACAAAACGCTTCCATTTGTGAAAGTAACAGTGTCTAGTGTTGGGCTTTCTAGCTTCTTTCAAGATGTCCATGCATCTTTGTGGAAGGTTGAGGTGGCCAAACTCTATGACTTCAAGAGCCATGCTGCCAATTTCATCGAGTTGGGCTGAGGATGCACTGTTAGTCCTTGTGCTGGGAGAGTAGTTGTACCGGTACAGGAGTTTGATGGGGTAGCACACCGCCAGTCTCGCCAACATAGGAACAACTCGAAAAAGCGGCATCGGTTCCCTATGGATCTTGTTCACCACTTTCCTCATCAGAGGGGTTGGTGGAAAAGCATAGGCAAATATCCCTTGGAGCCTGACTGAGCGAACCTGGATGCGAAGTTTGGGCATTGCCTGTTTGATTGTGGCGAATATGTCTATAGTGGGGAAACCCCACTGAGAGAAAAGTTCTCCTATGACCTCTTTGTGTAGTCGCCGCTCGTGTTCCTCTGGGAGGGGATCTCTGCTAGCGAGTTGAGTTCCCCCGCAACATGTTGGGATGACAGGTAAATCTTCCGTTTGAGTGCCCATTTCCAAATTTGCTGGGCAAGCTTGGACACATTTTGAGAACAAGTGCCCCCTGTTTGTTTAAGTAAAACATTGCAGTCGTTGTGTCTGCTAGGATCTGCACTGACTGGTTGGATAGGAGGGGTTCGAATGCCCGAAGCGCTTTGAAGACTGCCAGAAGTTCTAGCAGAATGATGTGGTTCTGAGCCACTGTGTGAGACCAGAGACTCCGAGCTGTGTGGTGAAGGTAGTGAGCTCCGCACCCTGCAAGGGAGGCGTCTGTTGTGACAACAGCCTGTATCTCAGGATCGTAGAAGGGTTTCCCCTTCGTAATATTCTCTTGTCCACCAGCAAAGACTCTGTACTAGTGTTGGCGAAACGACCACTAGATCGTCCCACTGACCACTTGATTGAGACCACTGTTTAGCCAACCATTCTTGCATGGGTCACATGTGCAGGGTCACATGTGCAGGCGCACGTGTGGAACCAGGTAAATGTAAGACGCCATCATGCCTAGCAAACGCATCGCTTTGCGCACCCTTATTTGGCAACCGGCCTGATATTGAGCAATTTGCAGCAACACATTTTGAATTCTTTCCTCTGATGGAAAGGCCAAACCCTCTTGGGTATTTAGGACAGCTCCTAGGAACTGTTTTGAGGTGCTTGGTACCAGGCTTGACTTTTTCTTGTTGATTGAGAAGCCCAATTGGAAGAGGAGGTCGATGGTTATTTGGATGTTTAGTCTACAAATTAGGGGGGACTCCGCTGTAATGAGCCAGTCGTCCAGGTAAGGGTACACTGGAATTGCTTCCCTGCATAGGTGCGCTGCCACCACCGCCAGTACCTTGGTGAATACCCTTGGAGCCGAGGCTATTCCAAAGGGCAGCATCTTGAATTAGTAGTGCTGGTTGGCTATCTTGAAACGCAAGAATCTTCTGTGCGATGGGAACACTGAAATATGAAAATAGGCATCTTTCATATCCAATGTTGCCATGTAATCCCCCCTTTTTAGTAGAGGAATCACCTCTTGTAGTGTAGTGCAGAATTTTTGTGGCTGGACATACTTGTTTGCAGGGCGCAAATCTAATACTGGGCGCATTGTCATATCGTTTTTTGGCACAAGGAAGTAGGTTGAATAAATAACCCAGTTTACCTGGTTGACCGGGATGACTTATATGGAGTCCTTTGCTAGCAGAACAGCGATCTCCTCGAGGAGGATCTTCTGATGTTCCTGCGAGTGTCCTCTTTGTCGCGGAGGATGGTCGTGGGGGAGCCCTAGCAACTCTTTGCACTATCCTCCGGACACCGTGGACAGCACCCATCTGTCTGAACTGAGCCCCTCCCATGCATGGGTGAAGGTGGAAATGCGCCCCCCTACTGGGGATGCATGGGAGGGGACCTGAAGCGGAACGTCACTGCTTGTTGGGTGGAGTACCACCTCTGGCGGGGTTGCCTCTACCCCGTGTGCGACCCCTGCGCTGCCCTCTGGTGTAGCCCTGTGAGGATTGGGATTGGTTGTTACCCCATGAAGTTCCCTGGTGTTTCTGTCCAGTGAGTTGGCCAAGAGATTTCAGGGTCTCTTACTCATCTTTTGCCGTTTTCAAAGCTTCCTCAACTGCCTTACCGAATAGTACATTCGGCCCCACAGGCATATCTATTAGGGTTGCTTGGGTTTCAGGTTTGAAACCTGACTGTCCAAGCCAAGAGTGATGCTTGACAACAGTGCCCTCGGCGATTAACCTCCCAGCATTATACGCTGCATCAAAGTTAGTCTTTAACTTCAGCCTGACACAGATCTCCCTTCTGCTGCCACCCGAGCCAACTGGCTCTTTAAGGGGTCGGGTGTGGAGGAAACCAAGGTGGACACTTCCTCCCACTGATGGCAATTGTAGCTTGCCAAATGGGTGGCACTGTTGGCAATTCTTGACTGATAGGCCGCAGTGGAGGCAACTTTCCTTCCCTTATCAGGAGGTGCTTCCGAGGAAGCAAGCGGGGTGCCCGCTCTCTTCCTGGTGGTTTTCACAACCAGGGAATCAGGTTTTAATTGACCCCTAATGTACAGGGAATCAGAGGGCGCGGCACGGAACAATTTCTCGACCTGCGGATTATCCGCTCGAGTGAGATTCAGGGTTTACAGCGAGGGTACAATCCTGCGCTGGATGGACTTTAGCAATGGGATAGCCTGAGTAATAGCTTTCTTATCCCCTAGGATTTCCTCAGCGAAATCCCTGTCTTCCTGAACACCCTGTGTGTCAATACTGAAGTGAGCAGCCGCCTTAGCCAGCACCACATTAAGGAGGGGTTGGTTGTCTACAGGCGAGTCATGCACCGGTGGGTCTTTAGGAACCGGGGAGTCAATGTTGTAAGCTTCAGCTTCATCATCCTCCTTCTGATCTTCGTCATCCCCATAATAATGGTCACCCGCCTGGTCCTCAACATATTGAGGCTCTGTCTCGTCACGATAGGAATCAGGGTGGTAAGGCTCCACCACGAAGGGGTCTGTGAGCAAGCCCTGGAAAGGGGCGTCTGAGTGTTGTTTCTTAGTAGGGGGGTGAGAGGACACAGGTGTTACCTTGGACCCAGAAGGGGCAGAGGTGGGAGGGGTGTTAGAGTAACTACGAAAGCTTTTCATAAAAGTTAGCCATGAATGTTAACCTTGTCATGACCCTGTCAATGTCTGCTGAGCTCCACTCTTTAGAGCTAGGAATAGTTACTGGTTCCTGAGTGATGCCCATATCCTCATCAGTGCCCATATTCTCAGCAGTGGGAGGTATAAGCTTTGTCTTTGGGTGTAGGTTCTGAAACATTGGCTTCCCCTGTTACCTTTGGGGCCTTATGCTTCTCCCTATGAACATGGGGATCCGAAGAGGCCTTTTTCTGTTGCTTATCCCCCCCCCCCTGGCTAGAGGAGTGTTTACCAGACTTTTTAGGGTCCTCCGAGGGGCTCAACGCATCGTGTCGAGTTTCGGAGGCGGAAATAGAGGAAGGATGTCGAATTTCGGGTGTACAGTCAGGTGCATCGCGTCTAGCCTCTTGAGGGTGCCGGGCGGTATCGTCATCCGACGACCGGGCATCGGGGACTGTTGATCTGGCGACACCTTTCTCAACCGAAGACGGTTGGGTCTTGCCATGAGGCGAACGGGAACGCCCAGAGGACAGACATTCATTGGCCTGCTCTTGTGGTGTCTTCCGGTGGCGATTGCTCGGCACAAGTGTCGAGTCACGGCCGGGGCTGATGTACTTAGTGGTGGAAGAGTGTGTAGCGCTTTTGACGCCGGGTGTAGTCCCCACAACGTGGCCGCCGGCCAGTCCTTCCGGGTCGGGGGCCTGCGCGCGGGTGTCTGAAGTCACCCTTTTGCCCTTGCCGTCCGATTCGGCGGCCTTGCTTGCTGCCATCGCTGAATGTCCCCTCTACCTCCATGGCCTCTAGTTGCCTGGCGTAGTGGGCCGAGCGCTTAGTTGAGCGGTCCTTAAGAGTCTTCGGCTTGAAGAGCCTGCAGGCTCCAGGTAGCCTCGGAGTGGTCTCGTTGGAGACACAGATTGCACGTAAGGTGATTATGCACCCAGGGACATTTCCTGTTGCATTTAGGGCAGAATTTGAATGGAGTACTCTCCATAAGGTACAATATGGCAGCGGGGAGAATACATATATATATGAAAGGGGGAATAGAGAACCAATATGACCACCCCCACTCTCCCTACTGATAGGGCCGAAGCCAGAGGCCTTCCGAGGCCCGGAGTCCGTCGTGGCAGTCATCGACTGTTGACTTCTCCGATCTTCACCGGCCTCGGTCTTCGGCGCACAGTGGAAGGGGGAAAGGAGAAGTATTAAGGTTAATTTAACTATAAAACGGCATAGCGCAGAAGGAACTCAGCAACATGCGTCCGACTAGTATGGCGTAAAAAACAATCTGAGGGGCCTACACGCGTAAGGGATCATGGGTACAAGGGACGTCACACTAGGGATAGTATTACTGGCACGCCCTATTCGACGTCCCTTTTCGAGTTTTGAAAAACAAACTGTAATACTCTGCAGCTTCCACTAGATGTCGGCCTATGCACAGCATGTGATCTAAGCAGATTTCACAAACATCAGAAATTACTTACCGCTAATGTTCTTTCTATAAATTCTTTTCCTGCAGATTGCTCAGATAGAGATCTCTTCCAGCGTCAGCTGCTCGGAAAACTTTGACTGGGCGTGTAGTGCATCTTGACTCGACGTGGTGCTCATCGACTCCGGACGTCACTTCGATACACTACTCACTACGCCCCTTTACCTCAGTTCCCCAACCCTGAGCTCAGCCACTGTGGAAGAAGAACACGGAGATTCGGTTGAAAACAGCCACGACTCAGGCTGAAAACTAGAAGTCCCAAAAATATATATTTTTTTGGAAGCAAGGACATGCC
Organism: Ambystoma mexicanum; assembly: GCF_040938575.1. NCBI lineage: Eukaryota > Metazoa > Chordata > Amphibia > Caudata > Ambystomatidae > Ambystoma > Ambystoma mexicanum. The sequence continues at coordinate 476,200,097 of NC_090927.1, read as the reverse complement.
TAGACAATAAATTAAGGACCAAGTTAAGGTCCCAGTCCGGAACCACATAAGGAACAGGTGGAAAGTTATTTACAAGGTCTTTCTGGAATTGGGCCACAATAGGTACTGTACAGAAAGCTCCTTGATCCGGAGACCTCTAGAAAACACACAAAGCCGCCAAGTAACCTTTGATGGTTGTAACCTGTGATAGAAGGAACTCCATCACGGAGGTGGTGGGGAAAGAGATAACCTTCTCCATCTGCACGCGTATAACCATCTCGTAGATGGTCTGCAAGCAGCCAGCAGCATCCCAAGCATCTCTTCTGAGAGGTTCCAGTCAATACTGGACCTTCCGACTGAGATAGCAGGTCTGGCCATCGAGGCAGCTGGTCAGGTGGGACGATGGTCAGATCCAGGAGCTCAGAGTACCATGTTCTCCTCGCCCAATTTGGGGCGGTCAGAATCTTGGTAACTTGGAATCTCCTCAACCTCCTGAGAGCCCATGGGATGACAGTTCTCTGTGGGGAGGTAGGGGGGGGGAATAGTGGTGGTCAAATACCAATGACCTGGGCATGTAAACCCCCCAGTGTGCCTCTCGCTGGGAACTCCCTTTGGCAAAACTGTCTGCACTCCCTGTTGGACTCTGTGGCAAACAGATCCACTGTCTGAGTACTCCTGAGAACCTCCTGGCACACTTCCCCACTCATGGGAGACTGTGCTCTGCCTGCTAAGGGCATCCGCCAACCCATCCTCCGTCCTACAAGATGAACTGCTGAAACAGATCTTGTTCTCCAACAGCCAAAACCACAGCTGTTTCGCCTCCCTGCAAAGGGGAAGAGACTGCACATCTCCGTGCTTGTTTAGGTAGTGCATGGCCATCATATTGTCCGTCATAATTGGGACGTACTTCCCTTTTAGAGAAGGCGTAAAGACCATCAGGGCCAACCTGACTGCCCACAGCTCCAGCCTGCCGATATGCCACAGGCTCTCCTTTGGAGATCAAAGGAAGCTCACCTGCAGACTGTAGCAGCGGGCACCCCAACCTTTAAGAGATGCATCCGTGACCACCCTGACCTGGGGCCACACAGGCCAAAACGTTCCCCAGCCATCATGTTGTCTCTGCTGACCGACCAAGTGAAGTCACAGGCCACTGATCGACACCCTGAGCACATTCTTCATGGTGTCACAATACTGGGATAATTGACCACTCAGTAGCCACTGCAGAGATCGCATTCGCAACCTGGCCTCTGCCACTAGAAAAATGCAGGAGGCCATGAGGCCTAAGAGGCAGAGGAAGTAGACCGCTGCCAAGTAGTCGTGGCTCTGGAACAGATCAACCATTTGCCTGACACTGGCGACTCTACTCGGGGGGTGGAAGACTTCTCCTCTCGAGTGTCCAGGAACGCTCCGATAAACAGGAGCCTCTGCGTTGGTGTCGTGTGTGACTTCAGAAGGTTTAGAGAGAAGCTCACGGCACCCTTCAACAGTGCTCGCAGTTCCTCCTGGAGCTCATGTGCCAGCTGTTGGGTTTTGTTTTCCAACAAGGGAGATAGCACCCCCATTGACTGAGCTGCAATGCCTTGGCATCAGAGGTTATCTCCCACCATTGAGGAAAGTGCTCGCCAACCCTTCCTCCAACCAGGGAAACATTGGGGTGGGAGGGAACTCAATGAAGCTTCATTACCACTACAGCTGCCATCTGCTGGCCTCTAAAGGGCCAGCTGCCCCTTCCGCAGCACAGGAAACGCCTCTGTCCCTGCCTGGGTTGGGAGAGCTGGGCTTTCCTCTCGAATGGGACGTACCGCCGAAAGCCTCTACCTCTGGAGGAGAAGCTAAAAGATAATTTGGGTGGTTGCTGCACAGCCAGGCCCAGAGACTTTGCAGCTAGCTTGGGAGTTTTCACACTTTTCCAAAGACTCATCAGCCTTAAGGCTGAACAGGTGTTCGTCATCGAAGGTGATGCCGAGCAACTTTGCATGAACGTTAAGGGAAATCCCTAACTGTGCAGGTAAGCCTGGCTTCGCAGCACTGTGCTGACCCCAAAGCTCGGCCCAGGCAATCTGCAATGTCCAGGCCCGATTGCAAAGTTTAGCAAGCCACCTCGTTTCCAACGTCCACCAGGTGCAGAAATAGTCCTACATTTCCACTGCTGGGGTATGCTCTGCCACCTCCTCTATTGTCTTCCAGAGATTGTGTGCACACAAAGCATTCACACCCTTGAGAGCTATGCTACTGGAGGAGGACGACCATCGCAAGGTTCTCATTCTTCTTCGACTCTCGGTAAATGTGAGGTGGGTATGGATGGCCTAATATTAATAGCGGCTGCCTGGACCACCAACCTCTCCGGTGTAGGGTGGGTCGAAAGGTAAAGTGGATCCCCCCCTCACAGGTTTATATTTCTATGTTCGTCCTGAAGCCACATGAGGGCGGAGCAGGGTCTCTGCCACACTGAGGCAATGGGGTCAGCAATTGCCACATTAAATGTTAGTGCTCTTCCCATCAGAGGGCCTCCAAGATATCAGTCAGCATGTATCCTGACAGAGGCTTTGCCGGAGCCTACAGGCCTAGAGCATCCACCACCCGATCCACCGTTCTCTGGTACTGGGCATTTGCGTGCCCATAAGGGTTAGCTTGTTGTGTCTCGAGATCGGGAGAGTCGTCAAAGCTGACTCAGTCTCCTTGACAGGGAAAAGATTGGGCATAACTGGGACTGCCTTGGCCTGATGCATCAAGGTTTGACCTATACCCGCAGTGTCCGACTTCATCATGTGGGGCATTTGCTCCTTAATGGCCTCAGACTTCGGCCTTGATCTTTCCCCAAGCCCGAGTGGGACTTACCCTGCTCCTCAGAGGAGTCTGAGACATGCCTGCGTAAACGCTTCTTTTTATGAGACGAAGAAGACAAGTGGCTTCTCGAGTGTGACCCCTTTTTTGCCTTCTTTCGGCGCCTGTCCTCCTCTAGGGTGGGACACTAAGTCTCCTGATCTGACGGTCGATCAACCCGGTGACTCCCAATGAGAGCTTCGTCGGAAGCTACTGCAATGACTTTGGATTGATATGTTGAAAAGATCCGCAATCCTCAGTGACGTGATCGGTCCAGAAAAACCACATGCATATACTGTGTGGGTCTGTTAACAAAATTATTTGAGCTGCTTTCATTGCACCTCTTGAACCCCCAATGTCTTGGAAGTGCACACAATGGGAAGCACATCGTAAACAATTGAAATTACGAGTGAAAATATTTCTCTCATGAGAGTCGTTCCTAATGAGCAGCAGTGCTGAGTGCACAGAAAAAAGGAACTGAGGTGCAGGGGTGGGGGTCGTAGCGACGTAGTATATGTACAGCCAACCAACATCACATCCAGAGTTGACGAGCACAACATCAAGTCAAGATGGATCGACGGCCAAGTCAAGAAGCACTAGGCCCTTTGTTGAAAGGTTTTCCGAGCAGCTGACACTGGAAGGGATATCTATCAGATGAAAAAACTGCAGGAGAAAGTAATTCATTGAAATAGTATTTTTGTACATTCATGTATAAATTGAATTATTGTGTGCTTCACGTGTGGACTAATTGTGGACCCCTAACCACACTCACACTCCTGAGAAAAGCTTTGACTGCTCTCCATTGCTACCTTGATTGGGTTTTGGCTAACAGTTCCCATGTTCACTATATCTAGGGTGGCCTACTAAACCGGACCACCAGCCCAGAGTCTAGAAATCCTTGTCCAGGTTATCAGTGAGGTTGTATGAGTGGAGTGGCTCGGCAGGGACCAAAGCGCCCAGGGCCAGACCCCCCTTCCACTGTTTTCCTGCATTGGACACTGGGGTATCCATAGGGTGATGCTTTCTGCAGGTCGAGGTCAGGTGAGGGGTCAAGCCTGCTTGCTTTGTGTAGCCCTTCAGCCAAGGCCAACAGATCGGCCAGTCTGGTCTGTGAAAGAACCAGCAACCTTAAATCGCCATCACCCGTGGCCTCTATTCCAAAAGGGGATAGGATCACCCTCATTAAAAATCAACCTCATGAGGGGGGTGCTGTTGCGCACCAGAGAAAATGGCAGCTCTCGTGTGAGCTCCGGCTGGACCCAGGGCCGCAAAGCCAGAAAAGAATTTGCAGGCTCCGGTTAGCCGCGATTTTTGCAGAGAACGGGTAACAACATCATCAGACTACCCACACGAAATTTCAAGCTGATCGGTGCAGAGATTCCAGAGATAAGAGCCCCGGAGGTCAGCGGACGGCCCGAGAATCTGCGGCCGGCGAGAGGGGAGAGGAGCCCCGCCTGAGGCGGTGGGTGCGGCGGCACCAGACAGCTCCTGTCATCCATCCAGCAGGGGAGAGCCATGGTCACTCCGGGTGGCGTGGTCCACCCACTGGCCCCCTCAACCTTTGTTGCCTGGAACACCTGGACGGTGGGCGGCCTGCTCCTGGATCAGTCCGCGTTTGTGAGGGTAGGCCCTAGCCGCTCCCAGCGTGCAAATCCACGCCCACCGCACACCCAGCGAGCCACTCCGCTGCCCCCTGCGAACTCGGGGACTGCGGGGCAGGCGGTTAAACACTCGGCTTAACGAGAGCCTTAACGGCGGGACGCGGGGGGGCCGATCTGTGCCACCGGCACGGGCCATTTTAACCTGCAACATCAGAATTTACTAATAAGGCAACGGCTGGGCACTGATTCTGCCGCTGCGAGACGACATAGCGCAGAGTGAACTGTGGAGGCCCTACCCTTGAACGCTCGGATAACCCGCACCTCCCGGACCTGAGACGATGCCCAAGAACTTGGGCATGAAGAAAGGCAGAGGAACCATTGATAAATACACGACCGCGATGCAGAGGGAAACGGAGCCCAAGAAGGACCAGGAAACGCCGGTACATGAGAAGCATATATCCCCGGCCACAATGATGGACCCCCAGGCTGTTTTTCAGGCGATGCAGCAGGGCTTCGCTACACTCACAGGCAAGTTGGATGGGTTCACGGCGAGTGTCGCCAATATAAAAACACAACTCGACAAGACAACCACTCGCATGACCGAGGCGGAATCCAGGATAACTGGCACTGAGGACGCTTTAGAGGCCCTGAAGAGCACGGTATCCACAATGGCTATCGAATTTGGCACAGTGAAATCCAAATGTGAAGATTTGGAGGCAAGATCCCGGAGAAATAACATCCGCATTATTGGCGTTCAGGAGGGGGCCATAAAAGGATCAATGGAGAAGGTGGTAGAAGACCTCCTATGTACACTATTGGGTGATCCCGGATGGTCGCCAATGTTCATAGTTGAGAGGGCACACAGATCATTGGCCCCGAAGCCAAAACCCGGGGCATACCCCAGGCCCATCATAGCACGCATGATAAACTACAGGGATAGAGACTTGATCCTAAAAACCGCCAGAGAAAAACAGGAGCTCAAATGGGAGGCAAATGTTATTCGCATCTTTCCTGATTTTACCCTGGCAGTCCAACAGGAAAGGAAACTATTTATAGGAGTTAAAAAAAAAATGCTACGCGAACGGCAAGTGCAATATGCAATGCTCTACCCCGCCAGGCTCAAAATCCAGCATCAGAACAAGACATATTTCTTCACATTTCCCGAAGAAGTGGCGAGCTTCGTAGAAACGCATATCCCTCCAAACAATGGACAGACCTAAGGTGTGGGCGATCTAAACAAGAATGAGGCCTAAACATCACCACCACGTTCTCGAAGTGAGAAGGAATAGCGACGCCGGAGGCTTCCACCCTGGAGGCCCACATCAGGGATGTTAAAGTAGAGTGTACATGTCCAATCTGCAATGGAAACGCCGTCCCAAAAGTCGTTATGATGTGTGAGAGCAACATGCGTGAACCGGACACGATACCTATAAGTATAGCTGGCTTGGGCACTGGAGACGTCGCAGCCCTTCTGTAGCAGGTGCTTGAGATGTTGTTGGGAGAGGAGGGTTGGATATCTAACGGCACAGTTAAAGTTAGGGGAAATGTGAGGGAGGGGGGAGGGTTTTACACGGGAGTTTCGGGGTTTTGTTACCATAGGATGGTTGATAAAGAAAAAAGCACACATATATTAGGCATGACTATATTTCAGCATACAATGGCAGATTTTAGAAGACTACATGGCAGCGATCGCCCCATTGACAATGGCTAAACTAGACGAAGACAATATTAATGTGCTCAGCTGGAATGTAAGGGGTCTGGGATCTAAGATCAAGAGGAGAAAAATCCTGGCCTACTTCAATAGGCAAGCTGCCAGGATAATCTTACAGGAAACACATTCTGGACCACGACAAGGTGAACAATTGATGCCCAGCTGGGGCTCACATCAGTATTTCACGAAATACTGCAGCAGGGCGAGAGGGGTAGCAATCCTGATTCATAAAATGTTGTCCTTTGAATGTATTGATGTTGAATGTGACCCAGAGGGGAGATATGTTTTGCTTCATGGCAATCTCTATGATAAAGAATTTGTCTTTCTGAACTTGTATGGTCCGAATATTGACCAACCAGATTTCTATGCCTCAGTGTTTGAAAAATTAGCAAGATTCCCAACAGCCCGGGTGATATGTGGTGGGGACTTCAACACAATTCTAGATGTACATCTTGATCACACATCCACAAAACCCAGAACACTGACTAAAGCAGCACAGGCAATACACCTACATATGGCGGATCTGCAACTGAAAGAAGCCTGGAGAACATTGAATCCTACCAGTAGGGAATACACCTACTACTCCACAGTCCATGACATGCACTCTAGAATAGATTTATGGCTAATAGACGGAGACAGCATGACATGGGTCACAGACTCCCATATACACCCAAGAACATATTCAGACCACTCCCCGATACAAGTGACTCTACGAATCCCTGTTAAGATTAACACCAGACCTCCTTGGAGATTTAAACCTGCAGCCTTGAAAGACCTGGTTTACACTAATTCGATGAAACAATATATACAGGACTACTTCTAGAACAATGAATACTCGGTCTCTACCCAGTCTGTACTATGGCAGGCGTTTAAAGTCTGTGTTAGAGGTCACTCAATATCCGTAGAGGGCGGAATTCTCAAAGACATTAGGAATAGGTTAACTAGACTAGAAACTCAAATAGCGTCCCTGCAATCTCAGTACGCATCCTCCCCGTCACCCCAGCTCAGCTCTGAATTAAAGATCAAACTAGACGAATACACCGAGACTGCGGATCAAGAGGTCAGATACTTTGATCGACCTGCTACAGCTCGGAGATATGGGGAAGGGGAACGCCCGGAGAAGTTATTAGCAAGAACGGTACGTGTAGAGAATGGCCCCACAACTATACCCTGCATACAGATGCCTGACGGCACGATGTCCACAGATCAGGAAAAACTGAAGGAGACCTTCTATGCTTATTATAAAGACCTATACTCCCCGCAATCCACAGTAACAGATGCTGAGATAGAAAGCTACCTCGCCCAGATACCCACAACCCTTTTGGCAGAGGTCACTAGGGAATCACTGGAGGCGCCCATCACCGAACCAGAAATACTTGAAGCAATAAAAGCACTCCCGAATGGTAAAGCGCCGGGCTCGGATGGGCTGGGTGCTGAGTTCTATAAGGAGTTCAGTAGTGAACTGGCTCCCAGGCTTCACGCTGTATGGATGGAGGCACTAGACACAGGAGAACTCCCCAAAACCACCAGGGAAGCTATAATTACACTCCTGCTGAAATCAGGGAAGCCTCCTGGGGAATGTGGGTCATACCGACCTCTATCCTTAATAAACACGGATGCCAAGATCCTGGCCAAGATAATAGCAACCAGGCTTACCCCACTGATGCCATATATGATACACGAAGATCAGGCTGGGTTTATATTGGGCAGATCCATGGCAATGAATATAAAGCGATGTCACCAAATCATTGCCACAATACCCCCAGAGACCCAAGGAATAGCAGTCTCCCTAGACATGCGGAAAGCATTCGACACCGTCTCATGGCTTTTCCTGTTCGGGGTGCTACGGAACTACGTATTTGGCCCAAACTTCATAAGGTGGATCCAAATTCTATACACACGGCCACATGCGAAGATTAGAATTAATGGGTCCTTCACAGACATACTAGAACTACTGGGGGGTACCAGGCAGGGCTGCCCACTATCCCCGTTATTCTTCGCCCTAGTTATAGAACACCCCTTGTGGACATACACCGATCCCGTTATAGTGCATTCGGGATATGGCTTGAAGGAAAACCGCATATTATAACGCTATATGCGGATGATATTTTATTATATCTGAGGAACCCGGACCACACATTGGGCAAGGTGCTGGCTGTAGTGAAAAAGTTTGGCGAATATTCAGGTCTGCGCCTGAATCCCAATAAATCGGAGATATTCCCGCTCACAGACGCCACCACGCAGCCCCAAAACCTACACGGTCTCATATGGAGCCCAGTACACATTGTTTACCTAGGTGCTGCTGTTGCCAGATCCGCTCAACTGTCCCGAACATTGAATTACAGTTCATTGGCAGATGCACTTTGCACCAAAATGAAGCGCTGGAATGCCCTGCCCATATCAATGATGGGGAGGATAGCATTGATCAAAATGGTCATCTTGCCTAAGCTTTTCTATCTTTTCAGTACAGTGCTGGTGTGGCCGGGTCGCGCGCTATTCTCCAGAATCAACATTGCGTGTATAGCGTTTGTATGGTGAGGCCACTCGAGACTGAGCTGGAGGGTGCTAACTGACACATACCATTGAGGCGGCCTAATGGCCCCTGACATGGAATTGTACTACCTGGCAGCGCAGGCGCAATATGCAGCCGGCTGGGCTACATGCTTCCTCAACCCTGGCCCCCCACCCCCTCCTGCGAGAGAACAGAAGGTGATACTGGTCCTACAGAAAATCACTAGGCCCACCCCTAAACGATACAACACTATACACCCATCCAATGCCACAATCACTGCATGGGCCAAAATAGCGGATATATTTGGAGCCAGCAATTATACCACCCAAGCATGCCTATATGGGGCGACCCCCACACACCCTTCCCCATAGACAGTGCAGTGGCGATGCACTGGAGCGCCAGATGCATCACACAATGGGGACAGTTGTTCCTGGATAAATGCTTTCTGAAGTGGGATGAGATTAAAGACACAGTAGGAAATACAAACACGCACAGGCAGCAGTTCGATAGGGTTGCAGCAATCACACAATGGATTTACCCGTCATTCCCAAATGAACCCGAAATAAACATGGGACTATGGTACATATTCACGGGGTGAACACAAAGTCACGGCCTCCGCTCTCTATAAAACTATACTGAAAACACGCCCGAGAGCACCCCACGCGGCAAAGGCCGATTGGGAGCAGGATCTGGACCAACCAATAGAAGATCAGGATTGGTCCCAGATTTGTGCGCGGACCAAGCTGATATCATGCAACTCTAGATTCAAACTGATCCACCATAAAATGATGGAACAAGTTACTGACCTGTAACTGTTGTTCTCCAGCATGGGTCTGGCATGGATTCACATGCTCATGAATATTCCCCGTCGTCAGGCTGGGAATCCTCGGTAAAGAAAAATCAGTATCAGTTTCGTTTCTGATCTGTCTTTCGTAGTAGTAACCAATCACTGATCTTTGCGTCATACTGACCACAGCCAATGACTGCCATCTCCCTAAGCCCCGCCTCTGGCAGCCATCTTCAGATTTGGTAGCACGTGAAGTGGCAGTATGACCAAGTGAAGAGCCGCAGAGGGGTAGGCGGGAGGGTTCGCATGTGAATCCATGCCAGACCCATGCTGGAGAACAACAGTTACAGGTAAGTAACTTGTTCCTTCTCCAGCATGGGGTCTGGCATGGATTCACATGCTCATGAATAAAAGACTACATAGCAGTACACACATGCACAACCACGGGAGGTGGCAACAGGCTCAACATTAAGCAATACAACAACTCAACATTAAGCATCTCTTACCTTCTCACCAGGCTCACCTTAGGCAAACAGGTTGCGCAGCACTGCTTGGCCGACCCTGGACTCCTCCCTGGAATCCCGGTCGACGCAGTAGAATTTCGTGAAGGTTTGCGTCGACCTCCACGTAGCAGACCTGCAAATGTCCAGCAGGGGCACAGCAGATAGGAACGCCGTGGTAGCTGCGATCGCTCTGGTGGAATGGGCTCTCGGATGGCCGGGCAGCGGTCGGTTTGCCAACCGATGACAGTACATGATACAGCCGGAGAGCCATCTGGAAATGGAAGCCTTTGAGAGAACCTTCCCCTGATTGACAGGTCCAAAGTTCACAAAAAGTTGTGACGTCTTCCGAAAACTCTTCGTGCGGTCCACGTAGAACTTCAGCGCTCTAGCCACATCCAGCGAGTGCAAAGTCCTTTCAGCCGGCGACGAAGGCGACGGGAAGAAAACAGGCAACACCAAGGGTTCGTTGAGGTGGAAGTCCGACGGCACCTTGTGCATGAAGGAGGGGTGCGTCCTGAGCACTACCCTCGTGCATGAAAAGTCAAGTACGGGGGCTTGCAGGAAAGGGCCTGGATCTCTCCCACCCGTCGTGCGGAGGTGATGGCCACAAGAAACGCTGTTTTCCACGAACTTCAACGGAGCTGAGTGCAGAGGCTCGAACGGAGGTCCCATGAGCTTGGTCAGCACCACGTTGAGCTCCCACGCCGGGGCCGGAGCCTTCACCGGCGGGAACGATCTGAACAGTCCCTTCATGAATTCTTTCACCAGACGATGAGACCACAAAGACGCCTGTCCCGTGGTTCTGGTGTATCGGGAGATCGCAGCAAGATGAATATTGATGGAAGCGTGCGCCAGTCCAGCCTTAGCCAGCGTCAGTAGGTACGGCAGTACTTGAGGAGCTGTAATCCGTAGAGGGTTAATCTTCTGTGCGTGGCACCAGACAGAGAACCTCTTCCATTTGTGTCCGTAGCATTTAAGAGTTGAGGACGCCCTGGCCTTTGCAAGAACCTCTCTGCAGTCGGCCGGTATGTCGTAACCTCCAAACTCTAACGCTGCAGGAGCCAGGCCTGCAAGTTCAGCGACTTCGGGTCGTGATGGAGGATGGCGCCTCCTTCCCTGGAGAGAAGATCCGCGTCCACTGGCAGCTTGATTGACGGGGACACTGACTGTTAGGCAGAAACCTGTGCAGTTCCCTTAGGGACCACTGCAAAAGATTTAAGACTACAGGTGTTGGCAATAAACCCACTTGGTAGCAGTCTGTACCACCCATATTTACCTGGTAGCTGTGGCTGAGCAGTCAGACTTCCCTCAAGAAGAGTTAGGCAGTATGCAAAGTATACTCAATAGGCACTCAGATACAATAATACAAGCAAACACTGACCAGAGCTTTAGTATCAAAGTATATAATTAATTTTTTAAAAACACACAGTTGAAACACTCCAGCACTCTTATTGTAAAATATTCTAAACACAGTTACTATTATGATATATACACCCCTTTTTCCCTATTAGAAAATCACAGTAAAACACCACTTATTTTCATACAGAGGTGAGCGCTTAACTAGATTGCACTCTAATAAGTTTGTGAGAAAGGGAGGGAAAAAGACAGAATATGGAAAGGTACACCACTCTATGATTCCAGAACACTGTTAGCAAGGCAGAGAGCAAAAAAGTCACTGGTGAGCCAAAGTCCAAAGGCTGGGCCCACTCTTAGAGAGAGCAGAGCACAAATGCGCCCAAGATCACACAGTTACACTAGGCTTAGAAAGTCTTGCAGAGGGTTCAGAAAAGAGTTTAGAGAGGCTTAGAAAAGTGTAGCCAGTGTGTCCCAGCCTAACCCAGGTTCGAAAGCCGGGGGCTAAATCTACCCCGTACAGTCGGTTGCAAGGGAAGCCAGGCGGGACACGGTACCTTAAGTGGGAAGGTTCCTCCAGCGGTGGCAGTTGTTCCTGGTAGTGGGTGCAAGTTGCGTCGTCGTCCAGGGGAAGAGAAGATCTCGACGTGGAGGAAAGATGAAGGTCGTTGCACTACCAGGGAAGAAACCAGCCGCAGAGTTTTCCGGTTAAAGGTGGTACCTTTGTCTTGCGGTCGTGGTAAAACGTGGTATCCCGGTTGCCCGGGTGCTTGGCACGGGAAAGGGGAAAGCGAAAAGACGGTGAAACTGGTTATCCCCACCAGTCAAAGGAAGAAGACTCTCCGGCGGGAGATCTCCTCTGTCATTGGGAAAAGTGGTGAGGCAGTCCAGCAGGGCTCCACCGGTGGTGGTGTCGTGGCAGGTTGGCTCAGCTTCTCCCTCGTCGGATTCTTAGGTCCTGTGGCGACTTCTGAAGTTCCAGTCCCCAAAGCCCTGCTTTTATGCAGCAAACCCCCATTCACTCAGCCTAGCTGTCACTCAAACATGCTAAGTGGTGAGCCGGCCGGCTCACCACTTGGGCCAATCAGGGCGGAGTGCGACTTGAGTTGCCTAGGCAACTCAGTCCAGGGTGCCTAAATTCCCCTCCACCCCTCCTAAGTACCCCAGACATAGTGGCACCACTTTGGAGGGCTTCTGTGGAGAAGCCCGCCAAAAAGTGGAACAAAGGGCTTGACTTGGGTTGGAGTCACAGAAGAGAACACAAACGCCATTTTAGAATCAAGTTTTGGCAAAAAATACCAACCGGAGAATTAATATTAATTAAATAAACCGGCGGTATGTTCGAGGCTACCGTAAATAATTAAATAAAGATAGTAGCCTAAAACAATGGGAAATCCCATAGGAAAATATTCACGGTTGAATATAAAAAGTAGTATCCACTGCCACCAGCCAAAACTTGATCAGGGGGGACGGAGACGTGCCCCCTCGACTAACAGACCCTGGGGCAATCGAATTGCCCCAGCCAGTACGTCCACAATATGATGGTTTGTACTGGTTCTGTTCAGAATTTAAGACTAGTAAAGTCAATGGTGACTTTACATGCCCTGGGAGACAGTAATCAGTCCCAGGGTATGGAGTCTATACTGGGGGGTCACTATGACACCCCTGTGTTACTGCACGGAGGGTGCTGTGTAACACACATCACAAAAACACATGAAACCCTATGGAGTAAAAGACCCCATAGCTCATTAAACACATCTAGATTCAAAGAAACACACTCAAATCATGTCCAAGAGTGAGGGTAAAGAGTCTCACTCTTGGCAGGAGAAAAAAATAAACCCCAAAAATCCAGCAAAGCTGCTGGGGGACTCACTAGGTTAGGAAATTCAGCCTGAACAGAGAATTCTCCCTAACACTGACAAGTCCAGAAGGTCCGGGAACCATATCTGCCTCGGCCACGCAGGTGCAACGAGGATCATCCTGCACCGTGACCTCTTGAGCTGCTTGATGAGCCAGATCAGCAACGGCAATGGAGGGAACGCGTATAGAAACAGGCCCTCCCAGGTGAACGAGAAAGCATCGCTCATGCTCCTCGGCTGGGGAAACCTGCTGACGAACCTCCGGCACTTGGAGTTCGTCGCCGTCGCGAACAGATCGATCTGGGGTGTGCCCCACCGTCGGAAGAGGCGGTCCACTAGATCCTGTCGTATTTCCCACTCGTGGCACGAGCGCAGCTCTCTGCTGAGCGAGTCAGCGATGGTGTTTTTTATTCCTGCCAGATGAAACGGCACCAGAAACATCCCTTGGGCGACGGCCCAATGCCACAGATCCTGAGCCTCCTTGGACAGGGCTGGGGATCTGGTACCGCCCTGCTTCCTGATGTAGAACATGGTGGTGGTGTTGTCGGTGAAGATCCTCACCACCTTGCCCTTGAGGGACGGAAGAAAGGACCTGAGGGCCCAAAACACTGCACGGAGCTCCAGGACGTTGATATGGAGGGACTTCTCCGTCGGAAGCCAAAGGCCTCTCCCGTGCAGATTTTCGGTGTGCGCTCCCCACCCTTCCAGGGAGGCATCCGTGGTCACTGTCTTCTGGTGGCCCGGGGTCTGGAAGTCCATGCCCGCCGTCAGATGCGCGCGGGTGCCCCACCACCGGATCGCTCGTCGGAAGCTCTCGTCGAGTGTGATCCTGTCCTCGAAGCTGCCCGTCGTCTGGATCCAGCGAGCGTCCAGGAACTCCTGTAACGGACACATCAGAAGCCTGCACAGGCGGATGAGATAAATGCAAGAAGACATCATTCCGAGGAGGGATTTGATGGAATTCACCCTGGCCGTGTCCACAACCAGCATCCGCTGCACCTTGCCTAAGATGGCCCTCGTCCTTTCCTCCGACGGAGAGGCCAGAAGCGCCACTGTGTCGAGTTTCGCTCCCAGAAACAGTGCGTCTTGCGCAGGCACCAGGTGGGACTTGGCGTAGTTTATGGAGAATCCCAGGTCCGTGAGTAGTTGGACGGTCCTCGCCGTGTGCTCCGCGGCGAGCTCCCTTGTCTTTGCTCGGATGAGCCAGTCGTCCAGGTAGGGGTAGACGTGGATCCCCTCCAGGTGCAGCCGCACCGCCACCGGTGCGAGGCACTTGGTGAACACCCTGGGTGCCGACCTCAATCCGAAGGGAAGGGCTCTGAACTGGTAGTGACGCCCTTGGACCACGAATCTGAGAAACTTTCGGTGTCCCTTTAGGATGGGGATATGGAAGTAGGCATCCTACAAATCCAACGATGACAGGAAATCGCCCTCCTCCAGCTGACCCAGGACGTGCTGGAGGGTGACCATCCGGAACTTCTGTGCCTTGATGAATTTGTTCATTCGTCGTAGGTCCAGGATGGGACGCCATCCTCCTGTCTTCTTCACGAGGAAGTATCTTGAGTAAACTCCGGAGCCCCGAAGCCTCTTTGGGACGAACTCGATGGCGCCTTTCTTGAGCATCGCCTTTACCTCCAAGAGAAGTTGAGGGACGTGATGTTCCTTCCTGGCCACGGGGGGGACGCACGGGCACTTCTTTAGAAACTCGAGAGCGTGACCCTGGGCCATGGCGTCCAGCACCCAACGGTCGGTGGAGATGGACTCCCACACGCTGACGAAGTTCGCCAGCCGGCCTCCCACCGGGATGCTTCGGTGGGGGCCCGACCCCACAGCTGCTTCGACGAGGCTTTGCCGCCTTGTCCTCCCTGGCGACGACGGCGGGGTCCGCCCGACTTGCCTCGTCCCCTGTAGGCTTCCTGTGACGACGAACAGGCCGCTTGACGGTAGGTGGAATATCCGCCGCCGGAACCTTTGGAGGCACCCTGCTTGCCTCCGGTGCTCCGAAAGGGCGTCCGTCGTTGCTGGAGAACACCAAGAGCCCGGGCCGTCTCCGTGTCCGTCTTGATGGCTTGTAGGGAATCGTCCACTGTTTTCCCAAACAGGTTGCTCCCGTCGAACGGCATGTCCAAAACTCTGGTCTGCACGTCCTGCCGGAAGTCCGTTGCCTTGAGCCATCCACGCCGTCTAAGGCACACGCCGTTGCCCAACTGGCGAAACCCAGTGTCAGCGATGTCCATCACTATCGTAATGGCGTGGTCAGACGCCACTTCTCCTTCCTGCAAGATCTCTAGGGCCTCAGCCCTCTTGTCGTCCGGTAGGAAGTCCAGCAGGGGGGCGATCTTGTACCACAACTCCCTATCGTAGCGGGCTACGATAGCCAAGGCGTTGTCAGCCTTAATCGTCGTCGCTGCCGATGAGATGACTCTGCGTCCCATCGAGTCCAAATTTCTTTCCCTCGCCGTCCGGGAGGGAGGTTGACGTAGAGGCCAAAGCCCCCCCCGCTTTTTTCCTGGCCGCCGCGGAGACGACCGAGTCCGGGGTCGGCTGTGCCCGAAGGCACAAGGGGGCCGCGTCCGGGACCCGGTACTTCTTCTCGTACCGATCCCTTCTCGCAGGCGTTGTGGATGGGTTCTTGAGGAGGGCGAGACCCTCATCCCAGATATCGTCCAGTAGAGGTACAGCGAGGACCGTCTTCCTCTTGGTCTCACGCCGTTGATAAAGGAAACCTTCCTTCTTCTCTTCCGGGCAGAGCTGGAAAAGCTCGGATGCCCTGGCGATCATGGCATGAAACTATCCAATCTCGTCGGGCGGGGAAGCCCGGGGAGGCGGTGATGACGGAAGATCCTCATCGTAAACCTCGTCGTCTGTACCCGTCGCGGCCGTGTCCATCCCTGTATCATCCCCATGGGTCGTGGACGGGGAGGAGGGCTGAGCAGGGCGCGATGGTTGAAAAGGAGGTGGAGGATGAATCCTTTTTCTCTTAGGAGGAGGGCTCCCAGAAGGGCCTGGCTCCGGGTCCCCCGTCGGGAGCGGTTCCTCCGTTGGTGGTAACGGCAACCTCGTCCTTATCTCCGAGCAAAAGGACTGTATAGCCAACAAAATGGCCGCCGAGTTATCTTGCGGCACTGGTTGAGGGGATTCCGACGGGCCGTCAGGAGCCTCGTCGGCACCCTCGACGTTCTCGTCATCTCCTACGTCGGGGTCCCTCCCGACGGGCTGGTCTTCTTCCACGCCAATGCCGTGGCTTAAGACTTCGATCAGCTCCTCTTCAGAGGTTGAGGCCGAATCCACGACAACCTCCTGCCCCCCCTTTTTCTTCTCCGTCGGAGGTTTCACGGGGGTCCTGTCGATGGGCTTGAAAGAGGACTCCCTCTGCGGTGGCAGGGAGACTCTGGGCCCCGAGGTCGCCTCCACTGGCGTAGCCTCCACAGGCTGAGCCAGGGCCGCCGCGACTGTCTCGATAGAGGCCTTGGCAGGGTGGATCAAGGCTTTCACCACCTTAGGTGCGCTCACTGCCTTCTCCTTGGGGGGGGAGGGTCACCGCCTCGCTCCCCCACCGATGGGGCCTTCGAGCTCGACCGGGGTCTCTCCAGGAGCTTCGCCGGGTGCTCGGCCTTCCTCTTACCCGAGCCAGAGCGTTGGCTCGTGGTTGATGGCGCTGGGGAAGTTGCGACCTGCCTGGCAACCGTAGAGCCCGACCGTTCGGCGCTCCCGGTGCCAGCGGACTCGCGGTGCTTGGCCTTCTGTTGGGCCCCCGTCGCCGGGGCGCCCTCAAAGGTCTTAGAAGACCGCTCGGACTTCTTCTTCTTTTTCTCGCCTGACGGGCTCTTCCCTTCCAGCCAGTTGGCGAGACGCAGATGGCGGTCCTTCATGGTCCGCTCTGACATATTGCGTCGAGCTTCCCTTCTCCTGGGCCATGTCCGAGATGGGCCTGAGAAACTTCTGCAATCCTCCAAAAGCGTGGCTCGATGAAATCTTCACCCTTGAGGTGCGTAGAAGAATCCGACACGGGTCCCTGTTGATCGGATAAGGAAACGGTGGAGCTTGAGGCTCTTTTGACCGAAAAAAGAGAGAATTTTCCTATGAAAAAGCGCGAAAACGCACTAAAGCTCGAGAGCAATAGCACGAGGATCCCAACACTTGAACGTGCGGTAAAAATCTGAAGATGGCTGCCAGAGGCGGGGCTTAGGGAGATGGTAGTCATTGGCTGTGGTCAGTATGACGCAGAGATCAGTGATTGGTTACTACTACGAAAAACAGATCAGAAACGAAACTGATACTGATTTTTCTTTACCGAGGATTCCCAGCCTGACGACGGGGAATATTCATGAGCATGTGAATCCATGCCAGACCCCATGCTGGAGAACCATAGAACCCACTACACGCCAGTGAAGCTCAAACGACTATACCCTGCTCTCTCTGGCAACTGTCCAAGATGCAATTCTGAAAATGCTAATATATACCATATGTTGTGGGACTGCGTAGAACTGAGACAATATTGGGCTGAGGTCTGTGGAGCTCTAGATAAGATGGCAGACCAACCGGTCGAAAGGACACCGTAGTTGTGTATACTGGGAGCGATTGGGAAAATGAACCCAACCTGGCGAAAACTGCTCAATTTAAGTCTGCTGTTAGCAAAAAGGGTCATATTGATGAGGTGGAAGAATGTTAGACTGCCAACAATAGGGGACTGGAACAATGACATGCTGTGGGCCAACAACACCGAAGAACTGTACATAGACTAAGTGATGGCCCCCTCTAAACCCAGGAATATATGGGCACGGTACAAGCAATACTTGGTGGATTTGTCTGCCCCTGAAGACTTAAATGCAACGTAAAAACTAACCAATATATGTTATATGCTCACCAAAATTGAATGTCGCAAATGTATCTGCTTAATCTGTGTGCAATGTTAAATAAAGTTGTTAAAAAAAAAAATAAAAGAAAACCTCATGGACTGGAAGAATTCCGATCTCCATTCTGGAATGAAGGAACAATCCATTGCTGATGTCAACTGAACTGCCAAAACAGGGCTTCTCGACACACACATCTCGAGGGTCACTGGTGCTGTGGTAGGCTTTGAAAGCGTTGAGGTAGAGCTTGAGGGCATGAGACCTGATGAGGCTGCCTTGGTGCCGGAACCTCTACGTGCAATTGGTGCCTGAACAGCCTGCTGCATCGAGACCGGTGTAGTACCCGCCACTGCATTCTCAAATAGCTGGAGCATTTCTGTTTTTAATGCCTCCCACTCTTCTTTCAGGACACCCCCACTCGGAATGACTTACCCAGAAGCTCCAATGTCATGTCAGCTTCAACGCCTTTACTACTTCTTATGGGAGGACAAAAGTTGTAGCTCACTCTGAGTGGGACCACTTTTCTGCCATTTTGGTGTGTCTGCCCTACTTATCGGCCATTGGGCCTTCAGTATCGGAGCCTGACTTGGCAGTTGACTGAGCTGGAGATTTCAAAGGAGGACGCACGGGTGCCAATTTCGCCAATGGGTTCATGTGTTGGCAGGAGCTGCAATGCTCAATGTCGTGTTCCACCTCAAAGCACTTCACACAAATAACTTGTGGCACCGTGATGCACATCTTCGAGGCACAGTTGTTGCAGAGTTTAAAACCAGAGGGTGTAGGACCATGACATATCGACATCAAAGAAGAAAAAATAAATCAGTCACTGCTCTAAATAGCACGCAAAAAATAAATAAAAAGGAACCAGGGTGTGTAGTGACATGATCTATGTATCAATGACTTCACGTCTGAAGTCGAGGAGTGGCACGTCCGAGGCATAATGGAGTCGCCAACCTATACCAAGCCACAGAAACAAATTCTTAGCGGATGATGCTGCTAGAATATCTATCTGATGAGGAATCTGAGGGAGAATGCAATCAATTGAAATAATATGCACTAAAACAACTTATGTTCTCATAATTTTAAACTCTTGATAAAGATTTTTACAATACTCAAATTGCACATGGGTATTGTATGAACATTAATCAATCGTATATCATTTCATAACATTTTCAGGTATATTTTTCCAAAACCCAAATTGTTACACTATGTGTATTATGCTTATCAGAATTTTCTCTGTTGAGCATGGTCTCATATTCACATGCAGCTCATGTATGGAAAATAACAGAAAGCCACAAATATGGAAGATGTTACATCTAAAAATCACATGAACATACCGTGTCTAACATCTGTAAAACCTTGTCTTGCTCACATGCATCCAATCCATCAATAATTACCACCAGCCTTGTCTGATTCTGGGTAAAACCATCAATAGTCTTGGCCATTTTAGCCATCAGCTCCACTTCGCACTTTAGGACCTGAAAATAGAAAATAAACATGAAGAAAACCCTGCATTCTGTATACTTTTGCATATTATCAACAAAATCTAAGGACCACAAACATTTGTATCACGCATGCATGCTTCTAGTGTAGCCTACCACGTGCCTCTATAATATCCAGTGCCTCTATAATATCCAGTGCATCCATAACACCAGTCTGGATTTGGTGCCACAGACCACTGCTTCATTGAGTGTCCAGTAGAAAAGGTGATTATTGCATAGCATCCACATAACAATTCAAACTAAAGTTGTGGTAAGTTTTTTAATGCTCAAACTAAAAAAACAACCTCTTGAAGTTTGGCACATTTGTTTGCCTTTTTCAACAAATTGTTTACTTGATTTCTTATACTTCTGGTGAAACTAGCAGGCAATGAAACACTGGCAATTTGTGACTCTGAAAAATGACGTACCTGTAGTTCTCCAGTGTTGATCTCTTCCATGGATTCACATGGTTACAATAAGTTCTGTGAACATGCTGGGACATACTCCAATGCCATTATAATAGCAATATTGTTAGGTAAGATTTTCATAGCAATAATAAATCTTCCTGACCTGTGTCAACACCAGAACATTTTGCTTTCACTGGTGGATTATTTTTTCTTACACCTCAGAGTGGGAACCTTTTCTACACTCAAAGAGTCTTTTTACTCTTTTTATGGGTGTTATTTTTTAAGACTCGCCATAGTACCCTTTAAAGGTTATCCTGTGACAACATATTGTTGCTGGGTTACCCTAGGGGCTCCCCTTTTAACTTTCTCTGACTAACCTTGTGAGAACTACGGTTCCCAAGGGTATGCTTGTTTGTTTATTAATTTATATAGCGCACTAAACCCAAGGATATCTGGGCGCGTTACAAGTAGGTACAATTTTGGTTCGACAATAATAGATTACAGTAAGGATACAGCAAGGAACATACAGAAATGAAGGTGCATTATAATAACAGTTAAATAGCAGAGGATATTATGTTGGAATTAACGTGGCTCTGTAAATGTCCTGTGTCATGTCATTGGTCCTTGGCCGATAGCCAACTTTTTGTGTTTTCCCTAAAGCTAGGGAAGGACAGGTCTGACACTCAGAGAGGTAGGGAGGGAGTTCCAAAGCTGAGCATCCATAAAAGAGAAGCTGCACCCTCCTGCTTTTTTCAATTTGAATCTGGGGACTACAAGGCAGAATAAGTTAGCAGTTCGGGTGGGACGTGTTGATTTTTTGACAATAGTCTCACTATAGGGGCAGTGTGATTAAGACATTTGTGGGTTAGTGAGACTGTTTTAAACTGAATTTGGTCCTTGATCAAAAGCCATTTGTTCTTTTGCCTCGCCTTCGAGATGTGTTGACTCCTGGGAATAGTTAAGGCTGTTCTAAGTGCTTTATTATGAAGTATTTGTAGTTTATTGACAATGTAATTACTAGCGCCTAAGTAGAGGGCATTGCAATAATCCAGTTTTGAAAGGATAAGGGCTTTCGCTAGGGTACTACAATCTCTATGGAGAGGAAAGATTTACAGGCCTGTATCAACTTGCATGTATATGCTGTTCCAGAGGCCGCAGCGTTAACTTGCTTACTTAGATTACGAGATGAATCTAGGTAGAAACCTTAAGTTTTTATCTCTTTGGCCACTTTAATGTTATTACCATCGATGTTGAAGGATGTGTATTTATTACTGAGTTTGTTAAGGTTAGCTGGTGCTCCTAGGATCAGGAGTTCCATCTTATTGTCATTCAGGCAGAGGCCATGGGAGGCCATCCATGCCTGAATGATTAGATACATTTTGTTCACTAAGGCCAGGTCAGTATCATAGTCTCCAGTGAGAGGTATGAGGATCTGGGTGTCATCTGCATAGTTAGTGTAAGTGACACCCAGATGGTCGAGGTTGTCAAACAATGGCTTAGTGAAAATATTATACCTTGTTGGTGATACACAAAAACCTTGAGGTACTCCGCAGGTTATTGGAATAGAGTCTGCTGAAGCCGAGGGAGAGAAAACTCCCATGGTCCTGTTATTCAGGAATTACTGGATCCATGCTATGGTTTCCTGGGAGAAGTTAGCTGCCGTGGCCAGGTGATTACAAAGCACTTTATGGTCCACCAAATCAAAGGCGGCTGATAGATCTAATAATAGTAAGAGGGCAAGTTCCCTGTTGTCTTTGCGTTCGTCAATTTGAATCTTTAGATCGATCAACGCCGTTTCGGTGCCATGTTGTGGTCTAAAGCCAGATTGTCGAATCCCCAAGAGGTGGTTCGTCTCCAAGTGCGCTTGGATCTGGAGGCAAGCAGCTTTATTTATTATCTTCAGAAAAAACGGGACTGTGGTAATCGGCCTATAGTTCGTAGGGATCACCTGGTCTAGGGATTTTATTTTAAGGAGCATTAGGACCCATGCATCCTTTAAGTTGCTAGGGACACTGCAGGATAAGAATGAGGTATTGATTAGTTTTGAGATGAAGGGCGCTAAGTCTCTGGCTGCGTCTTTGATAGAGAAGCAATGATGTTTATGTTTTCTACCTGTAGGGTAGGGACTTGGGAGAAGTTGAGGCGTTGAAAGGGTTTACAGGTGTGGTCTTGGGTATTCTGGTGCCTATGTTTGTAAGGTTCAGTCTTTTATCCGCAATTTTGTTTTGGAGGAGGGCAATTTTATTGGTCAATGCATTTTGGATATTAGTGCACCAAACTTTATCCTTCGTGCAAGTGTCCTCAAGGGTGATGGGGTTTCGATTTCTTTTAAGATCATAAAGAGTTCCTTGGTGCTGGAGCTAGCTTTATTGATCCTGTCATTATATGTCTCGAGTTTGGTGAGTATTTCATTTTTGTAATTTGATGAGATTTTCTACAAGTTCATTTTATTCTCCTTGGTGGGAGAAGTTTCCACAGGGCTTCCGTTTTCCTTTTTTCTGCCCGCACTGCTTTTAGTTGAGGTGAAAACCATGAGTTCAGGTGAGCGATGATGTCTAATGCTTGAATGATAGTGGAGTTGAGTAAGTCTACCAACGCAGCTGGGTCGGCAGTGTCCGGCATAAGGTTAAATATAGGGATCACATGTGGCAGTAGCTTGTCCGCTGTAATATTCCGTTTATTCCTGGTGAGTATTGGAGGAGCAATTAAATTGGACCTGGTAATTGGTATGTTTGCTAAAATGGTGAAGGACAGTAAGTAGTGATCTGTCCAGGTTTGTGGTTCTATGGAAGTGATCGTTGTCTCGCAATTAAGATCAGCGACCCCATCTAATGTTCTCCCTTTATCATGGGTCAGCTGTATGACTCTTTGGGTGAGGCCTAGTTCAGTGAGGGAGTTTGAGACTGCTAATGCTTGTTGATCATTCGTGTCGTTCAAACCAAAGTTGAAATCTCCTATCAAGAGTATTTGGGAGGTGTGTTTAGTGTTATCAGAGAGTATAGTGATAATATCTTCCTCGAAGGATCCAATGGGCCCAGGTAGTCTATAGATCAAGTGAGCAGTTAGGGTGCATGAATTTGAAATAGGTAGTTTTTACAGTAAGCAGTTCATAGGACGTGACCTGAGTTGGTGTGGCTACTCTCAGCCCTAGATTGGTCCTGGCAATGAAGGCAATGCCCCCGCCTCTGGAAACTTGGAAATCCACAGAGCCACATCCAGACGCCAGGAAAACCTTGCCTAGAGCATTCCAAGTGATCCTTGCTGCAAAAGTCCTTCCAGTGTCCTGTTCAATGTCCTGTCTTTTGAATGAAGGAATTCAACAACCAGTTTTTTTGCTACTGATCTTGAAGTTCTCCTGCTGCAAAATCTTCGTTTGTGCGGAGGTACTGTGCTGGCTTGGGTTTTTATTAATTTATTTATTTTTATTTGTTTGGCTGAATTTATTCAACCTTTCAAATGTTCAATTCATTTTTACAGTACTACATATTTCATTCCTATTTACAATAAAACTTTACATGATTCATATAATCCTATTTACATTTTACAGAATATTGTGTTAATGATCAATTTTAATCTGGAAATAAACCAATTAGGAAATGGACAATCGCTTTCCTCACAGCTAATTTTGTAGTGGAGAAAAGACGTCACCATATGTCCTTGTGACTGGTCGATGCATAAATATGTAAGGTATTTGAGAAGAATACATTTATCTGCGACTCCAAGTCAGGGCAAGACACTATGATATGCTCCACTCTCTTTCTGCTGTTTATTTTTACAATACCGGCAGAAATTTTCCTCAATGGATATTTGTTTCCTTCTAGCCAAAATATCGTTTGTGGGCCATAAATTTTATTTGAATCTTATGTATTTATTTCTTAAATATGGTGATGGAAATTTGACCAAATAGTCAGACATTTGGCGATGCCTCTTATGGCCAAACAATGCAGTAGAGAAATCTTTATATGTAATACACTTGTCTGTGTTCACAATCCAATTGTATTGGTGCAATTTCTATTTGGCTTGCGTTGGATTCTCAATCAACATTTGCACACTAATACTTGTGTCTGATAAGATTTTATACACTTCTAGACGCCATTGTTGTGAAAAAGAATGTTGTGGGGTATTTATTTACCTTAAGTCTATTGTGATTCCTGTGTAGTTTTGGGGCGTTTTCTGTGATTGGGAGACCTCTCGTCCAGTTCCACCAGGCCCACTTCTGGAATCCTCCTACAGTGTCTTCTGTGAAGCCAATGGACCCTCAACTAACTCCAAAAGTAAACTACTTACTTGTTCTAACAGTCCTCCTTAGGAACTCTGACTTTTGCTACTTAAGCCTGTATCCTGACCTGCCTGTTGGACAATAGAACCTAGTGACCCCCCCCTTCTGCCATTGAGAACACTCATGCCCCAAGAATAAGAGAAAGATGTGTAAGGTTTGCGCCTTTTGCCTAGAAAAGAGAATACAGGGTTAAAAGTTACATACTTGAAAAAGAAGTTGGTTGGAAACCAACTGTGAGAGTGAACTATTACAAAAGTTATTACTTACCATAGAAATGTTCATTTTACTTAGCTGTAAATTGGCTGTACCTCTTTCCCAAAAGTAATGCTGTTGGCTTCACTAACTATTACTTTCAAAGAATAGGAGTATATACGTTTCGCAACTGGTTCTTGCTTCCCATGACTTACTGTTAGCCTGTCCAGAATAAGTCTGCATTCGATTTTACCTACCTGGAATAACCTTGGGTCATTCATAAAGTGGAACACTGGGTTTTGCTTTCCCTTGTCCGTTTTAGACGGACACAAAACAGTCTGAGGTTTATACACGCCTTTAAGTTGCTGATAGCTCCTTTGAAAGGTGCATAGGTTTTACTTACCTTATGGTAGCTGTTTGCCATCCCAAAAATAAGTTGCAAGAGTTACTGCTTATTTCAATCTGTGTTTTACTGATCTCAAAAGCACATGTAATAGATTATTACATCCTTAGGTTTTACTAACCTTGTACAACTGTGGGTTATCATAAAAGTAGTTATAGGTTTTTACTGTACCTAGAATCATTGTTCCACCATTCACAAAATGTAAATTGTCCAGTTGGTTTCCTATGTGATTTCTTGCTGAGTGTCACTGTACAACTGCTAGGGTCTACTATCCTTATATTACTGAAAGTAATCTAAAAAGAAACTATTGGTTTGACTTCCCTATAACTCCTGTTATGTGTTCCAAATAAGTGTTTATGCTTTGATCTGTGTACCTTCAAGCATAGTGCTGTGTTTTTCTATAAAGTGTTTATATGATCCGTGATAATATTTTTTCCGTCAAGATTCACCTGGGCCTACTTGTATTTAAATAAACCATTTTCTTTTTTTTACAATACATAGTGTTTCAGCGTTTCTTTGGACCACTTGTATTACAATTCTTTGTACTGATTTTACAGCCCTCTCTCCCTCCTAAAATAAGCCTAGCTGTTCGGTCTATGCTACCCTGAACTCAGGTGGTACAGCCTTATACTAAGAGTGAAGTCTTGTACTGTCTCAGTTGAATGGTTTTACCAAGCCCTTAGTTGGACTTCAGAAGAATTGTCCTAACAAATGTCTTTAAGTCAAACATGTGCCAGTTGCCGACATCATTTATGTCCAAATGCCCTTTACCAATAAGGTGGCTAGCCTAAGCACCCTCTCCAATAGGCCATCTTTACATTTATTTGTACAGAGTATAAACAACCAACCTGCTTGCAGAGGACACAGGTAGGCATATGTGAATCTATGAAATATACCAATACAGCAGAACTAGTTACGGGCAGGTGGTAGAGGCATAAGGCTAGAACAAAGTCTCCCATTTAGTGGAACAGATTTTGTAGAACTTCATGACCCACTGCTGTTTCAGCCCTGGCATCTGATTCCAGGCAGTAGTGCTTTGTGAACGTGTGAGGAGTTCACCGCTTTGTTGCATTGGCAGATAGCCCGAAGAGAGATTCTGGCACAGAAAGCAGCCATAGCTTGTTCCAGCTTGTTAAATGTGCATGTTCAGAGCCCGTTGACTTCTTTGGGGCAGTATTCGATGAAAGCAATGACCCATCTGGCAATGGCTTGGTTAGATAAGGCTAGTCCTTACCAAATGCTATGAATAGTTGGTTCGACCACCTGAGGGAACTCCGTATTCCCAGTGGGCAGGGATCTCTCCACAGTTGACAATGGATTCTTGAACAAAGTTGGTCAAGAGACTGACTGATTAATTTGAGGGTCCTGCACAACATTGGGCAGATACCTAGGAATGCTTTCCGAGCATGCAGTCACGATGAAAGGTGGTAAAAGGTCCTTTCCGTGATAGGTCTGGGATCAGATGAATGTTAAGATAGATTTGCATGGACGTTTTGAGGCATCCATGACCCATGATTGTTGTGACCAAGTTATCAATAGCATCCTGCAAACCTTGGACGGGAATCTGGAGATCACCATGGGAATTGCGGGGAATCGGAGGATAAGAAGTTAGAAATCTCATCGTAACGGAATGGAAAAAGATGACTCTTAGGACATTGCCCATGTTGAAAAATGACAAATACCCTAGAAGCTAGGCCTCTAGTTACAACTGTGAGGACTTGATGCTCCTTCCTTTCTTGTGTAAAACAAAGAGGTGGTGGTGACCATTTGAATCCCAATGGTGGTTAGCAGGTAGGATTCTATTAAATTGATGTGAATTTGAGGTTGCCTCACCCTGGATGATCATGACCTCTTAATCTGTAGTTTTCCGAGGTGCGCTCCTTACTGGGTGTTAGGGAGAATTCTCAGAAATGTGCCAATTCTCTCACCCTTAGAGAACCCCCAA
The DNA here is from genome assembly GCF_040938575.1 of Ambystoma mexicanum. Taxonomy (NCBI): domain Eukaryota; kingdom Metazoa; phylum Chordata; class Amphibia; order Caudata; family Ambystomatidae; genus Ambystoma; species Ambystoma mexicanum. Next base: position 476,173,409 of record NC_090927.1, on the reverse strand, counting down.
CAATTTTGCTGGATTTTGAGGACTTTATTTTTTTAAGAGAGACCCTTTTCCCCCACTCTCTCATGTATTTTAATGTGATTTTCTACACTGTGTTTCTTTTGGTTAAGGAGTCTAACAAACTCCATAGGCATCATCTTTTACAATTGTGTCCCAAAGCACCTCTAGTCCCGTGATACAGGGAAGTCTTCCAGATTTCCGAAGGTTTAAATACCATCTCTGGGATAAACTACTGCTTCCCAGAGCAGTAAGTTGAAATTGACTTTACTTTGCATTGTAACTTTCTAGACCCAGCACACCCTATCTTACAATAGAGTGCTGGAGGGGTTACTTAGTATCCCCTTTGTCTAACTTCTTATGTAACATGCTTTATGTTACCCTTTCCTCACTGAATGGCTGGCGGCAGTGGTTTTGTTTTGAACTACTGTGGTTTGCATTTACCACGACCGTTCGAGGCTCCTGTAAAGCAAACACGGGAGCCATCTTTTTCCAAATGGCGGAAAGTCATCTGTGATAAAATGGCCCCCGGGCTTCTTTTTTCGCCATGTCTTTGTGGAAAGGTCCTTCTAAAAAGGTTCTCTGCGCGCCAAACCAGGTTTGGTCTCTTCGTTCATTTCGCCTTTGGCAGGGTTTCTCAGTGAAAGCCGCCTCTGGCTCCAGAGTGTCTGGGGTAGGCAGGAAGTGAGAGAGGTGCCCGAAACTCACTGTGCATAGTCTCCTAGGAGACCCAAATGCACTCTGTGGTGATTGGCTGGCTGACTGTCCGGCAAGGACAGCCACCCTGCTGGCTGAGTGACAGCTAAGCTGGAATGAATGGGAGAGAACTGAATAAAAGACGAGTCTTGTGGCTTGGAAGGCAGAGTCGACCACCGGACGAAAGAACCGAAGAAGAGCTTGAAGAGGACGCCTCCTGCAACTTCTGTACCGTTGGTTTGCCCGGTGAAGCCCTGCTGCAGTGCCAACTTGCTTGTAAGGACGACTTCTCCCTTTGAGTTGGTGGGACCAATCATCTCCAAAGTAAGCCACCTGGACATCCATCTCGGAGCTGGTTGAATTTCCACAGAGTGCTGCTGGAAACCGTAGAGCCAGGGAGAGGAACACCAGATTGTGTGCATTGCTTTTAAGCTGGCCTAGAGAGATTTTGGAAGATCCGCCGGACTCCCAAGAAGCAGGACTGACCAAGCCTGAGCCCCCTCAACAGAGTGCAGGACCACAGAAGCAAGGAAAGCCCACCTCAACAGCCAGGAACTGCGTTTTTGCTATTTGCGGTGGTCGCAACGAGCTGAAACTCAAAACAGCCACTGAAAGTGAAGTTCGCCGGTTGCAGTTTTTGCCAGTCCCAGTGCATTGCAGGAGTACCCCGACGTCCTCCCTCTTGTCCCCACGACTGAGGCCCAGGACAGTGAGATCTGCAGAGCTTCACAGGAACAGAAGTCCACAGCTGCATCTTTTCTTCTTTGCTAAGGTACTGTAAAACAAGTCTAAGAGAATTTACCTCTTACTGTGGAAGTGCTTGTAACTTCTGCAACTCACAAGTCTAATCAGCTTGTGGCCCTACATTTCATTCTTCTTTTTATCAAAGACTCCTAAGAACTTGTGCAAAGACTTTTCCATTTACTTACCTGAAGTGCTGCATCATATACAAAGACTTTTGCCCATTGACTTTGGCTTAGCCTATTGAACTGACTCTTCTAAGAGGATCTGAAAGTATTTGCCCTGCTTAAGAATATTGGTGATCTCTTGTGTTCTAATAACCTTTGCCTTTTACCAACTTTTAAGAGTGTTCTGAATGCCAACAGTAAGCTATTAATGTCCCCAGCACCCTTGTTACTGAAGTCACCTGTGGGTGTAGGTTGTGTCTGTGGGCCATCCCAAAAGGGTCTTGTCTGATTCAAAAACTCAAGAGTGTACAGTATTGAAGTGTATTTGTGTGTTACTATTGTATTACTCCCTTCTAAAGAAGGCTTTATAACTGACTGATAAATAAATTAATAATTGTTTATGCAAGAAACCTTGAGTGTAAGAGTTTATTTGAATGCCTGTAACTGTGAATCTTTGTGTAACTCCACTACTGCTCACATGTCCCCTCTTGAGATAAGCCTGGCTGCTCAACACGCTACCAAAACTGTGTAGTACAAGCTTATACCAAAGGTTGGGTTGCCTATGTGTGTAGTCATAGTTGTTTGTAGTGTTCCCAGAGGGTATTGCATTCAAACTTTGCTTAACACTGGGTGAATAAATCGTTTTTTAAAAAGCAATTTAAAATAAGTCAGATGGTAAACATCGGGAGGGGGACAAAACAGGGCTGCCCCCTTTCCCCGCTACTTTATGCGATCTTCTTAGAACCCTTGCTTATGAGAATCATCAGCCCTGAAAGCAATAGATATGGCAGGTCTCTCCCACAAAGTAGTAGGATACGCAGATGACATGGCTAGTGGCATTGGCAGATCCACTAAACACATTGCCGCTCCTGCTCCAAGAGATAGAAACATTTGGAGCGCTGCCAGGACGAAAGATTAACAGGCAAAAGTCGGAAATGTTGAAATTAGCGGGAGATAGGGGAGCGTTACTACAACAAGCCACAGCGCTACAGCTCAAGGTCACGGATAAAGAGGTGAAGTATTTGGCAATAACCTTAACGGATAGAGTAGACAGGTTATATAGGGAGAACTTCCCGCAACTGTTGGAGAGGATAAAACAAGATGTAGAGAGATGAAACCCCATGTTGATCTCCTGGTGGCACCGGATAACTTAGGTAACAATGACAGTGCATCCTCGATCGCTGTATTACTTCCAACCAATTCCAATAAAAATTCCTGCACCTTTTTTAAAAGCACTGTCTAAAGTAATTATAGCATTCATTTGGGGGGAAAAGACCCAAAGAGGCGAGAACAGTCCTCAATGCACCAAAACAAAGGGGAGGATGCCACCTTCCCCATCTCCGCAAATATTATGAGGCAGCACAACTGTGGGTGCTGAAGGAATGGGGACCAGGGACCTCACAGAAGAAATGGGCCACTCAGGATCAAGCTGTAGCAACCACACCCTTAGGAGAATTGCTCTGGAAAGGGAAACAATGTAGACACCCAAACCTACAAATAAACAAAGTAATGAAAGCCACATTAGAAGTCTGGGACAAAGCAACAAAGGAAGGAATCCTAACACAAGACCAGGCCCCCTTCACGCCTTTGTTCCACAACCAAGAATTCCAGCTGGGATTAGAAACAGGGGCATATAAGAAATGGGAAGAGGTAGGATGCACTAAGATAGTGGACATGCTACACGATTGAAAGATTGGATCTTTTGAAGAATGTGCAATCCAGCTTGGGCTGACAACTAAAGATAGGTACAAATAAGAACAACTCTGTCACTGGCTCTCAACCCTGCATATAAAACAGGTAATAAGAGAATTGACCTTGTTCGAACGCTACCTTACGACCCACTCAGGCTCGAAAATTTGTTTGACACACAAATTCCTGAACACAAAATGAAGAGGTCAAATGGCTATATATGAAGAGATGAGTAAAGACCCTCAGATGCACCATATCCATGGCACACTGGGAACATATATGGCGAGCAATTCCCAAATTCAACAGGGCTATGCAGACTAGAGCGATGTGGACAAAAATCCTAGTCCAATGGCACTATACCCCTGAAAAGCTACATGCGATGTACCCCCGAACCTCAAACCAGTGCTGGAGGGATTGGAGGCATATTTGGTGGGAGTGTCCGGAGAAACAACAATTCTGGGGAGACGTGAAAACACAGATGCAAGGGATGTTTGATGACATGGACACGCTAGAGGAAGGGGTGTGGCTTTGTGGATTATGGGACCCCTGAGAAAACCATCTGACGAAACCACAGAAGAGGAACTTTATGAGTTTGTTAATAGCAGCATGGTTGGCAATAGCTCAAAAATGGAAGCAGAAATCCCCACTGACTATTTATGATTCGCTATAGAGGGTGTGGTTATTCATGGCAATGGAAAGGATCACTTACAAGATCCAGTGGGACCAGAACAAGTTCAAGACCGATTGGGTTACAACCCTTACATACCTCCAAAGCGACTATATGGAACAATGGTGCCCGCACAAAATCAGGATCCTCGATCTATTCACTTAGCAGAAATAAGAACACAGAATTACAAACTCAATCAGAGATACAGTGGTCCTTTGCGGAAGGGGGTGGGTTGGTAGGAGGGGAGTTGGGCTTGTTATATTGTCTCTTGAATATCTGTAAAACTAATAAAAACACGTATTAAAAAAAAAGTCAGATTTAGAAAGACCGCTCTGACCGCCCAGAGCGCTCTTTCTAAATCTAACTGTCAGCCCCTGCAATGCACACGAGTGCGCGCAGGGGCTGACAGGTGCGGGGAGACCCGGAAGAGGGGTTGCTGGGTTGTCGGGTAAGCATCTGTTTGTGTCTGTGTGTTTCTGAAAATGAAGGGTGGGGGAAAATGAAACTGTGTGTGAGGGTGGGGGAGTGGGATACTACGGAGGGAAGGGGGGGGGATTTTGTGGGGCGAAACCCCCAAATAAAAAAAAAGCCTAATATATGTGCTTTTTCCGGCTTTCAATAAGGGGTTCTGTGTCTTTTTCCAGTTTTTCGAAGGCTGCAAAAAATAAAGACTGATTTATTTGGGTCGATTTTGTGCGGCCTGCAAAAAGCAGGAAAAAGACATAGGGCCTCATTACAAGTGTGGCGGTCCGGTAACAACGGCACCGTTGTTACCGGACAGGCACACTACGAGTCTGCCTGCCAGAGTCGCTGTGCATGGTAGGTCTACCCTGCCGGGCACAGCGACCACGTGAGCAGACCGTAATGGAGGCACTGGCACCGTTATTTACGGTGCCAGTGCCTGTGTGTTCCCCATTCCCTTTGAGTCCTCTGGGACTCAATGGGAATGGGGAATACCATTTTCCCCAGCGCCTGACTTCCCAGACCTGCAGGGTTAGAATCCCGTGCTGTTACCGGCAAGCCAGGCGCCGGAAACATTTGCAAGTCCGGAGGCCCATAGAACCCCTTATTGTGTACACCACCGGTAGACCTTGGAATGGCAAGTTCTTGTGATTTTGACCAAGATCCTTGTGAAAGCTATTAAGCTATTAAAATGGATTTCTAAAATCAACCTTGGTGGGCAGATTTTAGGAAGCCACCAAAGTTATGGTGAACAGCGAGACTCAGGGTTTAGCCAAAACCCAATCAAGGTACTGTGGAGAGCAGTCAAGGCTCAGGGCGAGTGCGAGTGTGGTCCGGTGCCCCAACAAGTCCACATAAACACACTTTAGTGCAGCTATAGGCACATCATGTGATTCTAAGCAGATTAACAAGCATCAGAAAAAAAGTTATTAATTTAGGTATTTAAGAACACACCAAGAAATTAAACTAGAAGGTAGAAATATCACAAAAAACCATACAACACTATTATATAAATTAACCAGTAGGTTCACTACACTACATCACTCATTAACTAACCAGGTGAAACTGGTAAGTACTCGGCTGTAGGTAGAATGATCAGGACCAATCACAAATACAATTCCCTTAACTTAAGAAGTCCAGGCCCCGGATGCATGGAGTCCGGTGCCCAAAAGTCACAGGTTCCAATACAAGGTTTCCCCAGGGAAGCCATCGTCTACAGGGATGCAATGGGTTTGTGCTGGTAGTTTAAAACATTACAAACCTATTTAAAAGTTCAATAACAATTTGTCAGAAGACAGGTAAGTTAACATCTCTCCTCTAGACCCAAGGCTAACCCGGGGACAGGTTACTTGGCCCAGGTTTTATGACCAAAGGTAAGCGGGCGGTTAATAGGAGGCAAAGGGCTTTGCATCCATAGTTATCTTGTGGAGGATGGGGGAGGGACAGGCGCAAGTATGCATAATCAATGCAGACTCTGATTTTCCCAGGGGTTACGATGAATCATCTGGGGGTCGCTGTGAGCGCAGTCTTCCATTCTTTGTTCTGGGTAGAGGCGTCCAGGGGTTGCTGTTTAGAGTATTTCTTCCGGTCGGGTGAAACTGCAAGAAGACAGCCCAATGGATGAAGAAATGAAGACTTTCGTGATGCAGACATTTTGAAGACACTTTGCCGGATGAAGGAAGGTGAGTTTCAGCGACTATCACCATTTGCAGGCAACAACAGGTGTCCATCCAATCAAGGTCAAAACAACTCCAGGAAGGGTTCCCTTGATGTTGGGAAGCTGGAATTTCGGGAGGAGGAGTTTTATGGCACAAACTGGCGAACCCCAAAGTTCTGGGCTTGAACACTGAACAGCAGCGATTCTGGCAAGGTAACCCATGAGGGAGCTGGTCAGTCCACCGGGAAGTCCAGGGACACTTCCAAAGGCTCCGGGGGCAAGCAACCTCAACAAGACGTTGAGACTTTTCAGTCCCACCAGTCAAAGGGTTGAAGCACTGATGAGGGTCTTCTGAGAACAGGCAAAGGAGAAGAGCTTCACCAGCCAATCACTGAGAGGATGCTGGTCCTCTGCAGAAGTGGTCCCTGGCTCGTCAACTGGCTGCTCTTCTAAGGATTCTTGGATCCAATGTAGATCTGAAGAATGACCGCAGGAGTCCTTCTCTTATCCAAAACTGGAGCTGAAAGCAAGTCCAAGCCCACCAATGGACAGGATCTGCAGCATTAAAATAGCCAGAAGTTGTGCAATCATGCACAACTACTGGTTTCACATCCACCCTATAAGCAGACTTTGTGGCACCAAGGATGTGTACTGGAGAGCCAGAACCCTGGGAAGGTAGTGAGAGGCATAGTGAGAATACCATCAAGGCTTTAGGGCACCTCTCCTGTGAGGCCTGCGGTGAGACTCGGGAGGAGACTCCTCCTTGTGAAGGCTAGAAGCAGGGTGCAATAACTCCTTAAAACTGAGATTATCAACACAAGGGGGACCCAGCTACGAAGAGAGAAGAAGGGTGTGGGAACACCTTACACCTACAAATGAACAAGTTACTTTCTTACCTGGTAACGTTCTTTCGATGGGATGGTCCGACGACGTATTCCATATCTATGACAGGTAATGTCCACAGCTGTGCAACTTCGGAAAATCTTCGGCGTCTGCGTCCTGCGTCGATGATGTCGATGCGCCGTCCCCGAGGACCTCCTCCGATGGCCGACGTCACTCGATGTGATAAGTAGGGCGCACGACGCCGTAGCCTCAGTTGTAGTTTTTTCCCCAGAACGTGTGACACCAGTTTTCTGCCAGTCAGACACACAAGGCCTTGCGGAACGCAAGCTGCAATCGCAAAAGAAATTCTGCAGTGGGGAAGGTAGGGAGGGAGAGATATGGAATACGTCGTCGGACCATCCCATCGAAAGAACGTTACCAGATAAGAAAGTAACTTGTTCTTCGAGGGGATTGGGTCCTCCGACATATTCCATATCTATGACAGACTCCCAAAGCAGTACCAAGCAAGGAGGTGGGAAAAGAATTTAGAACACAAATTTAGCATGCCAATCAAATTGCGGAATAAAGGACTGCCTTGCCAAAGGCCAGATCCTGCCCTCGGATGGAATCGAGGGAGTAGTGACATACAAAAGTATGTGCTGAAGCCCAGGTGGCTGCATCACAGATGTGACGAATAGGAACACCCCTCTGCAGGGCAGTAGACGCAGCTACTCCCCTGGTAGAATGGGACCACAAGCCAACCGGAGGGTCCTTACCCGCCAAGCGGTAACCCTCAGAGATAGCTAAAATAATCCAACGAGACAAAGTCTGTTTCGTCACAGCTTGTCCCAAACGCTTTCCAGCGTAATCAATGAGAAGTTGATCGTCCACTCTGACCCGGGACATGCGCAAAATATAAAAAGCTCAATGCTCTCCTAGGATCAAGCCTATGGAGCCTCTCCTCTTCCTTACCAGGATGTGGAGGAGGATAGAACGCCGGAAGAACAACCTTCTGGCTCAAATGAAATTCCGAAACCACCTTCGGAAGAAAGGAAGGATGAACTCCAAGGACAACCCTGTCCTTATGAAACACAGTGAAGGGTGGCTTAACTGAAAGTGCCTGTAACTCACTCACTCTGCGAGCGGAAGTAACCGCAACCCTTTCAAAAACTGAGAAATTAAAGGAATCTTAAAATAGGAACTTTCTTCAGACGAGTGCTTAAATAAGGACAGCGCCGCCAGGGAACCTTTAATGGTCCCCACTTGCAAGCCCCTGTGGGCCAAGGAAAGCAAAAAAGACAGAACCATGGGAATGTCACACTCAAATCCACATTCTTAACTCTGCACCAGTCACAGAACTTTCTCCAACGGCAAACGGTACAGAGACTTTGTTGCCGGCCGCCTGGCCGAGAGCAACACCTCTGTCACGTCTTCAGGGAGGTCCCAATCCTTATACCTCAACCTTTCAGAAGCCAAGCGTGAAGGTTGAGGGATCTGACCTCTGGATGGAGAACCTGACCCCCCTCCTGTGAGAGCAGATCGTCTCGGTAGGGAAGACGACGTGGAGGGCAGATGGACAAGTCGAGAAGGTCCGGGTACCACGTCCTCCGGGCCCACCCGGAGCAATGAGGATCATCTGGAAACCGAACCTCCATAACCTCCACAGTACTTGCGGGATGACGGGGACTGGAGGAAACGCGTACAGCAGTGGGAATGACCACTCCACCACAAACGCGTCTCCTAAGGCTCCTTTTGGAGGAAATTCCTGCGAGCAGAACCTTTCGCACTTCCGGTTGACACTGGAGGCGAAGAGATCCACTTGAGGGGTCCCCCAAAAGGCGATCTCCAGGAGAATCTCCTGAGCCAGCTCCCACTCGTGAGAGATCGCGCTCTGCCTGCTCAGAGCATCCGCCGTCTCGTTGTCGTCTCCGGCCAGGTGAACAGCCGAGATCGAAACTTCTTGCTGTATGGCCCAGAACTCGAGCTGCATCGCCTCCCTGCACAGAGGAAGTGACCCTGCCTCCCCCCTTTTTGTTAAGGTAGTGCATGGCCACCGTTTTGTCCGTTAGAATCAGGACACTCTTTCCTCGCACAGTTGGCAGAAAAGCCTTCAGGGCTAGCCTGACGGCCCTCAGCTCCAACAGATTGATATGGAGTCTGGACTCCGACGGAGACCAACGAGCGCTGACTGTCAACTCGTTGGCATAAGCTCCCCATCCCGTGAGGGATGCGTCCGTCACGATCGTCACCTCCGGCCAGGACAGCCAAAATGGGGCCCCCTTCATCAGATTGCCTTCGACGGCCCACCACAGAAGGTCCTGGGCGACCGAGGGCGGCACCGGAACAGGGTCCGACAACCTGCCGGAGGACTGAGACCACTGGAGCTTGAGTGCCCATTGCAAAGATCTCATCCGCAACCTGGCCTCTGGCACCAGAAGAATGCAGGATGCCATGATGCAAAGCAGTCTCAAGAACTCGGACGCTGGGAGAGTCTGGGCAAGCTGAAACTTGTGCACCATCTGCTGAATGTGAAGAGCCCTCACCTGGGGAGGAAAACGCAGCCCCAAGGATGTGTCGAGCACTGCTCCGATGTACTGGAGCCGCTGTGTTGGCGTCAAATGGGACTTCTTTAAATTGAGGGAGAAGCCCAGCTTGTGAAGGGAGTGGCAGGTGACGGACAGATGATCCAGGACTTGCTCGGGAGAGCTCCCCCTGATCAACCAATCGTCCAGGTAGGGGTAGACGTGAATCCCCCCTTTCCTGAGATGCGCTGCCACCACCACCATGAGCTTGGTGAAAACCCTCAGGGCGGAGGTCAATCCGAACGGCAGGACCCGAAACTGAAAGTGCGAGTCGCCAACCTCGAACCTTAGGTACTTCTTATGCTTGGGATGGATCGGCACATGGAAGTAAGCGTCCTTGAGGTCGAGAGACACCAATCAATCCTGAAGTTGAAGGGCCTGCAGGACTTGAGAGGGAGAAACCATCTTGAACTTGTCCTTCCTGAGGAGTTTGTTCAAACCGCGCAAGTCCATGATGGGTCTCAATCCCCTGTCTTTCTTCGAAATCAAAAAATAAGGGGAATACCATCCCTTGTTCCTCTCCGCTACAGGCACCAGTTCTATGGCGCCTTTCTCCAGCAGGGCTTGAATTTCCTGCGCAAGGAGCGGATCCGGACTCTTCAAAGAGAGGTTCCCAGGTGGATTGTCGTGAGGCCTCTGTTGAAAAGGAAGACAGTAGCCATGGGTTATGATCTCCAGAACCCACACATCTGAAGTAATGGCACGCCATTCTACAAGATGCTGCGCCAGCCTTCCCCCAACCGGCGAACCATGGGACCTGGCCTCATGACTGAGTGGTAGCGGCTGTGGCGTTGCCTGAGGGCAAAGAGACAACTGCCCGAGCGGCCTTGGCACCTCGAGTACCTTGTTTTCCACCTCTGGCACTCTTACGGTGGCCTCTTTGACTGACAGCTCCTTTTGCTTTACTGAAGGACGAGTAATAGCGAAAGGAACCTCCCCTCCATTGTTGTCCCCTAGGACGAAAAGGCGGAGATTGTCGAACTGCAGCGCCCAACGACTTCGCTGCAGCTTTGGAGGTCTGCAACCTCTCAAGGCTCTCGTCAGCCTTGCTGCCAAAAAGATTTTCACAGTCAAAGGGCATGTTGAGGAGCCGGGACTGCACATCAGGAGCGAACCCAGACTTCCGCAACCACGCAAAACTGCGTATTACGGTGCTCGCCGCCATGGACCGGCTGACACAATCTACCATGACCAAACCCGACTGAACGGCCTCACACATGGCATCCTTGCAATCCTGCACCATAGAAAGGAAACCATCCCATTCGTCCCCTTCGGGAATATGTTCAGCCGCTAATGCAACACAGTTCCACAGGGTGTGTGTGAAATGAGACAAGGCACATATGGAGTTGGCCGCCTGAAGCGCCATACCCCCTGAAGAAAACACTTTCTTCGCCCAACCGTCAAAACGTTTGTCGTCCCTATCCGGAGGGATGGTAGGATACGACGGTTGCTTTTCCGGGGCCGTAGCCGCCTGCACCACCAAACTCTCCGGAGTGGGGTGCCTGGACAAGTAGCAGGGGTCGCTACTTGCTGGACGGTATTTTCACGACAAAGACTTGCCCACTGCCGGGAGACTCTCCGGAGCAGTCCAAGCCGCCGCCACCCTTCTCTGTAGAGCCATATGAAACGGCAGTACCGGGTCAGTGGGGGGACCAAGATCAAGGATGTCCGTGAGATCATCCTGAACGAACTCCCCTGGGGGAGCCGACCATCCCAAGTACCCGAGACATAAGGCGCCGGTATGAAGAATCGGCATGAGTGCCAGGCTCCGGCCTACAAAACTCCACCTCCGGAGAGGTGTCCAGTCCTCTGGCATCATCCAGTGACTGCCTCAGGTCATCAAACTGGCTATGGCCCGAGAGAAGCTCATCTGGTACCGTAACCGGAACCAAGCCTTCATCAGAGCCTTCATCACCCTCTGAAATGTACTCCAGGCGGTGAGAAGAAGACACCTGGGGACCAAAGCTATGCCTGACCTTAGCCAGAGCCTTTCTAGGGGCTAACCCCGTGCCACGGGGCCCCTCCGACACTACCGCCTCGAAAGGCATCGAGGGCGCCGAACGAGTCGGTGCCGGCGTTGAGAGAGTCGGCGCCGGCGTCAAGAGAATCAGCGTCAACGTCGAGCGAATCGGTGTCGACGTCAGCTGCAGCACCGCCAGCATCGACTGCGTCGACACAGGCCTCGAAGCCGGAGCTCTGAACGTGTCTCTCGACGACCTAGGCGCCAACAGCGTCGACGACCCCCTCGAAGACGGCACAGGATCACGCGTTCTCGAGCGCGTCGTTGACCGGGACCTGGAACAGGCATGGCGAGAACGGCTACCCATGTCCGAGCAGGACCTTTCCCACGAGCCGTGCCAACCAACGGAGCCCGAAGGCGTACGAGCGGTGTCTCTCGACCGGTGCCGACCAACCCCACTCGGAGGCGTGGACAGACCGGTGCCCTGCGATTCAAGAATCGCTAACATCTGCTTCCCGAAGGAAGCCCATTCCTCCGGTGTCGCTTGCATGGTGGGATAAGCATCCTCGGAAGAGGACGGGGAAGGCGACCGATGCCGGCGCTTCCGGGATTGCCTCGAAGAGGCGGAGGAGTGGCGAGACCGACTCCTGGAAGGAGACCCACTGGACTTCCGATGATGATGCGGAGAGTCGCTTCTCGAGTCATCCGGCGAAAGCCCCGTAGACCTCGACTTCCGGGGCTTAGACACCCGACCTACCGACAGCTTCTTCTTGCGCTCCCGCAAGGCCTTGGCCGTGAGCGACTGGCAGTGGACACAGTCGTCCGTGTTAGGGAGAATTCTCTGAAAAGGCTAATTTCCCAAAACTAGTGAGTCCCCCAGCAGCTTTGCTGGATTTTTTTGGGGTTTATTTTTTTCTCCTGCTAAGAGGGAGACTCTTTTAACTCCCACTCTTAGACATGATTTGAGGTGTTCCTCTGTCTTTCCATGTGTTTTATGGGCTATGGGGTCTTTTACTCCATAGGGTTTCATGTGTTTTGTTGATGTGGGTTACACAGCACCCTCTGTGCTGTAACCCAGGGGTGTTGTAGCGACCCCCAAACATAGACTCCATACCCTGGGACTGACTACTGTCTCCCAGGGCATGTAAAGTCACCATTGGCTTTACTAGTCCCAAATTATGAACAGAAACCAGTACAAACCATCATATTGTGGACGTACTGGTCGGTTGTTCGAGGGGGCACGTCTCCGTCCCCCCGATCGAGTTTTGGCTGGTGGCAGTGGATACTACTTTTTATATTCGACCGCAAATATATATCTATGGGATAGTCCCATTGTTCGAGGCTACCAACTTTAATTATTTAATTCCTATAGCCTCGAACATACCGCCGGTTTATTTATTTAATATTAATTCACCGGTTGGTATTTTTTGCCAGAACTCGATTCTAAGATGGCATTTGTGTTCGCTTCTGTGACTCCAACCCAAGTCGAGCCCTTTGTTCCACTTTTTGGCGGGCTTCTCCACAGAAGCCTCCAAAAGTGGTGCCACTCTGTCTGGGTATCACAGGGGGTGTGGGAGGGGGTTTAGGCACCCTGGACTGAGTTGCCTTGGCAACTCAAGTCGCACTCTTGTGTGATTGGCCCAAGTGGTGAGCCGCCCGGCTCACCACTTAGCATGTTTGATTGACAGCTAGGCTGAATGAATGGGGGTTTGCTGCATAAAAGCAGGGCTTTGGGGACTGGAACTTCAGAAGTCGCCACAGGACCTAAGAATCCGAGGAGAGAGAAGCTGAGCCGACCTGCAACAACGACAACACCGGTGGAGCCCTGCTGAACCCTCTCACCACTTTTCCCGACGACAGAGGAGATCTCCAGTCCGGAGAGTCTTCTTCCTTTGACTGGTGGGGATAACCAGTTTTGCCGCCTTTTCGCCTTCCTGGAGCATCTCGTGGCCGCCTTGCCCGTGCCAAGCACCCCGGCAACCTGAATACCACGGTTTACCACTACCGCGAATAGAAGGGTAGTACCTTTTAACCGAAGAACTCCGCGGCTGGTTTCTTCCCTGGCAGTGCAACAACCTTCATCTTTCCTCCACGTCGAGACCTCCTCTTCCTCTGGACGAAACACCGACATGCACCCGCTGTCAGGAACAACTGGCCCCGCTGGAGCGTCCTTCCCACTTAAGGTACTGTGTCCCGTCTGGCTTCCCTTGCGACAGATCGTTCGGGGTGACAGTAAAGCCTCGACTTTCTAACCTGCGCTGGCCTGGGACAGCCTAGCTAACTTTTCCTGACTTTAATTTCATTCTTTGTGTGCAAACTATCTACAAGACTCTTTGGGCATAACCCCACTGTGTGATCCTTGTCACATTTCGCTTGCTCTCTCTAAGAGTGGGCCTTGCAATTGACCTCCTTGCTCTCCAGTAGAACTCTGCCTATCCTGCCTTATTGTGGTTCTATAAAAAGTATTGAAATTTGTGTGTTTCCATAACTCTGCCTTTTTCCCTCCCTTTTTAATAACTTATTAGAGTGCCATCTTATGTTAAGCGCTCACCTCTGTCTGAAAATAAGTGGTGTTGCTCATTAAGACTTGTCTAATGAGCAATTAGGGTTGTATATAAATAATAGTGACTGTGTGCTGAATTTACTTACCTCTTTGTGCTAGTGTAATTTACAAGTGTGTCTTTAAATAAATAATTATATACTTTTACACCAAAGCTCTGGTCAGTGTTTGCTTGTGCTACTGTATCTCTGTACCTATTGTGTATACTCTATATACTGCCTAACTCTTCTTGAGGGAAGTCTGACCGCTCAGCCACAGCTACCAAGTGAATCTGTGTGGTACAGACTGCTACCAAGTGGGTTTACTGCCAAACACCTGTAGTCTTAAATCTTTTGCAGTGGTCCCTAAGGGAACTGCACAGGTTTCTGCCTAACAGTCCGTATCGTGGGCCTCCCCGAGGCACCAGAGGCAGGTGTCGTGCGAGTCCGTGACCGACATCTTGGACCCACAGTCCCCGCATTTCTTGAAGCCCGGACGTGGGGTTGAAAAAGAAGTAGACATCGTCAAGAACAGGTTTTCACAAAAACCAAACAGGTTCAACGCACCAAGAAGAATACAGCAAACTCCAAAGAGTCGAGGCGTACCAAGATTCACGAAGCGAACATGTTCGTGGAAAAAACGGAACTGAGGCTACGGGCGTTGTGCGTCCTACTTATCACATCGGGTGACGTCGGCCGTCGGAGGAGGTCCTCGGGGACGGCGCATCGACGTCATTGACGCAGGACGCCGAAGATTTTCCGAAGCAGCACAGCTGTGAACATTACCTGTCATAGATATGGAATAGGTCGGAGGACCCCAATTCCCTCGAAATAAGCTTACTGGCATAAGGTTACTGGTTATTGTGTTAGTCTGCTGTTAGAGACCTGGAACAGGACCAAAACGCTGCCTACATCCTGAAGAATAACCATTCTGACAACTTTACTTTGCTTCAGAAGAGCCCATTTGTTATTTTGGGCCAAGTTTGCATTTCTCCCTTGTTAAGATAGATTTCCAAAATCAACCCTGGCGGGAGACTTTTGGAAACCACTCTTGTGATGAATCCTGTGGAGTCATCACTGATTCCACAGTGATTAGCTCCTCCCACATGGACAGGGGACGGCAGCCGCTACTGTTTCCCGAGAGGTGGTATTATGAGGGAGGATCATGTGGGAGGGGAGGACTCTTGGGAGAGACGCACTATTTCCCCCCTCTTTTGAAGACAGCACTATAACACCTAAACTGCTGATGGCATACTGTCATTCTGAACCAATAGCCACTCGGACCTCGTACATACATGACACCCATATAACCTCTCCGATCTCTGATGATTTTGTAGTAAATAAATAAACCAAACAAAATCACCATGGAAGTCCTATTAATATTATGGACTCCAACTCCCAGAACGCCTCAAGTACTAAGATGAGGAAGGAGGAGTCAGTATGGATTGAAAGAAACCATTAGCTAAACGACGCAGTCTAGTTGTTGCAAGACAGATTAGTTGCACTGGACATTTAAAGATGGTTTTCCCTATTCACGGGCCTAGTAATCAATGCAACAAAGTCAGTCCTCTTCCAGCTGACGGATAGTGTGACAATATGCTGACAAATGGGGATTTCAATGGCACATGGCATAATCTCGATACCTTGGGGTGAATATAGCTTGGGACGTAGAAGTAATATTTGAACAAAACTACCAACAAATGCTTGGGCAGGCAAGAGAGGCTGTCACAAGGTGGCAAGGCCTGCCGCTGATCCTGTATGGCAAGGTCTCCCTGATCAAAATGGTGATGCTTCCCCCGATTCCTTTATGTGTTCCTCAAGTACCCGCAGTAGGCCCGTAGTCTATTTCAGGGAGGTGAAATCATTACTGACTCAATTCATCTGGGCTGGAAAGCAGCCGAGAGTATCATGGGACAAGTTAACAGCGCCAATACAGGTTGGAGGATTGGCGTGCCAGACATGGAGATATACCACAATGTAGCACAGGCGGGGGTTGCCCTTTACTGGTTCGTTGGCCAAGCGGAGAGGAGACATGTGGAGGTAGAGAGGGCACTGGCGGCCCTGTACCTGCTACGATCCAGCATCCTTACCGTCACTAAAAGAGGGAACAGGGCAGGGAATATGGTTGAGCTTACGTGCTCAGCATGGGCACGCATTGAGAAGAAGTCAGGAACAAATGTCCTTTATTCCCCAACACTACCAGTGAAGTTCATCCCATGCATACCACTTATGTCAGAAAGAGGATTTGTTAACATCATGCAGAAACTGGAAATAAAATGTTTCTGTGACTTGTTCCCCAAGGGGAGGTTTAGAATGCTAGACGTGCTGAAGGCCAGGGAAAGTCTCAATCCCCTAGAAGTGTTTCTTTACTATAGGTTAAAAAATGCACTCCATATGAAATTCCCGACTTTTCCTTAACAGCCAGCAGTGGCCCCCAATACTTGACAAAATTATCTCCGAAGGGCAAGACAGGAGGGTAGTCTCAGTCATGTATGCTACGATTCTGGGCTCCAGGTCGCAGCTTCCATCCTCGAGGGGAAAATGGGAACTATCCCTGGGACACGCAATAACTGATGAGGTGTGGAGATACTGCTGCGAGGGGACTAGGAAGATAGCAATAAATTCTAGGTACAAACTAATCCACTGGAAATATCTGAATACATTTTACTACACCCCAGCCCAGACCCACACCCCGGATGTGCCCGATGTAATGACCCCAGGGCAGATTTATGCACATGGCCTAGGGGTGCCCAGCAGTGCAAACCTTCTGAGACACAGTATGCAGGGTCGTGGGAGATATTGCTGGAATAGGTCCTGATCTAAACCCAATGACAGCACTCCTGGGCTACACGAAAACCATCCCCAGGGGCAGGAGACAACTGGCGGGGTTGCTCCTGCTGTAAGCAATGAGGAGGTTGGTAATGCATCGGAAAGGGACAGGCTCACCCCAAACTAGAGCACTGGCACTCAGACGTGTTAAGATGCAATGATATGGAAATGGGGCACAGGGGCCTGTCATCCTATCGCTCAAGGGCAACCAGCATGCGGGACCGATACGTGCATTACCGATTGAGTCGAGAGGAGGGAGGAACCCAGGGATCGCAAGGGGATGTAATCCCATGCAATGAGCATTACCTCATCAATGTAACAGGTGGAGGAAGGCCAGATACGTCCATAAACTGACTCCCTGGACCAATGCTACCATGTTGCACAGCAGAACCAACTGAGAAGTAAATTAGCAGCTCTGCCGCTGAGGGACCCTGGTATATTACATATACATATATATATATATATATATATATATATATATATATATATACATATATATATATATATATATATATATATATATATATAATATACCAGGATAGACATGAAGCTGAAAACCTGGTTGATCTAAAATGAGTGAAACTAAGGAACTGCATAGATCTTATTCACCTGTGATGCTTATTCTCTTTTGTTTTGATTGTATATACATTTTCTTGTTCTTATTGTTTTTCGCAAAATGCCAATAAAAAGAAAGAAAAAAAAAATGAAGATTGTTTTCCCCTTCAATCTGTTGTGGCTAAGAGTGGGCCCCATCCCAAAGGACTGCATCAGCTTGCAGTAAATAAGCAATAAGCAAATAAGCGGAGGGACACAGACAGATGGTAAATCAAGCTTCTTGTATAATACCGCAAATATACGGCATATAGAGGAATCAAAAGGGGACAAAGCATGCAAGTGTTCAGGCAGTTGGCACACGGAGCTCTCTCTAGGGGCTTACACCTAGAGAGCCAGTTATATAGCATATCATAGGCAAACACTAATATATTTCTGTACTTACACAATGTGGGTGTTACTTGGCACGATATTGCAGACGTTTGGCAAGAACTAACGACATCTCACTTGTGACGCAGCCGTGCAGGGACATCGTGTTGTATTATGAAAAAGTGGTATTCACAGAAACCCTATAGTTATCTCCCATATATGGTGGTAAGGAACAAGTTACTTACCTGTAACTGTTGTTCTCCAGCATGGGTCTGGCATGGATTCACATGCTCATGAATATTCCCAGTCGTCAGGCTGGGAATCCTCTGTATTAGAAAAAACAGTTTCAGTTTAGTTTCCAAGCGGTCTTTCTCCTATAAACCAATCACTGAGCTCTGGGTCATACTGCCCCCCAGCCACTGACTGCCCTTTACCTAAGCCCCTCCTCTGACAGCCATCTTCAGATCTGGTAGCACGTAAAGTGGCAGTAAGACCAAGAGAATAGCCGCAGAGGGGCAGGCGGGAGGGTTCGCATGTGAATCCATGCCAGACCCATGCTGGAGAACAACAGTTACAGGTAAGTAACTTGTTCCTTCTCCAGCAAGGGGTCTGGCATGGATTCACATGCTCATGAATAAAGAATACATAGCATTACACAATGAATAAAGAATACATAGCATTACACACATGCACAACCACGGGAGGTGGCAAGGCTCAACAGAAGCAATCTCTTACCTCCTCATCAGGCTCACCTTCAAGCGAACAGGTTACGCAGCACTGCTTGGCAGACTTTGGACTCCTCCCTGGAATCCCTGTCAATGCAGTAGAATCTCGTGAAGGTGTGAGTCGACCTCCACGTAGCAGCCCTGCAGATTTCCAGCAGGGGCACCCCAGACAGGAACGCCGTTGTAGCAGCGATCGCTCTGGTAGAGTGGGCTCTCAGAAGGTTAGGCAGCAGTCGGTTTGCCAACCGGTGACAGTGCGTGATACAGCCGGAGAGCCACCTGGAAATGGAAGCCAAAGTTCACAAAGAGCTGAGAAGTTTTCCGGAAACTCTTTGTGCGGGCCACATAAAACTTCAGCGCTCTAACCACATCCAGCGAGTGCAAAGTCCTTTCAGCAGGCGACAAAGACGTCGGAAAAAACACAGGTAACACCAAGGGCTCATTTAGATGGAAGTCCGACGGCACCTTGGGCATGAAGATGGGGTGCGTCCGCAGCACTACCCTCGTCTTGTGGAAAGTTAAGTAAGGTTGCCTGGATCTCACCCAACCGTCGGGCAGAGGTGATGGCCACGATAAAAGCGGTCTTCCACGACAAACTTCAGCGGAGCTGTATGCATAGGTTCGAAAGGGGCTCCCATGAGCCGAGTCAGCACCACGTTGAGTTTCCACGCCGGGGACAGAGCCTTCACCGGCGGGAACCAACGGATCGGTCCCTTGATGAATTCCTTAACAAGACTTTGTGAACACGAGGACCGTCCTGGAGATCTGGTGTAGTGGGAGATGGCCGCCAGATGAACTTTGATGAAGGCGTGAGCCAGTCCCGATTTAGCCAATGACAGCAAATATGGCAGTACTTGAGGGGCCGATCTTGCAGTCAGCTGGAAGATGGTAACCCCTAAACTCTAATGCTGCAGGAGCCAGGCCTTCATGTTCAGCGATTCTGGGTAGTGGTGCAGTATTGCGCCTCCTTCCCTAGCGAGAAGATCCGCGACCACTGGAAGCTTGACTGGAGGGGACGCTGACATGCTGAGTAGGTCCGGGTACTAGATCTGCCTCTGCCACGCTGCTGCGACGAGGATCATCGTGCACCAGTACCGTCTGAGTTGATTGAGGACTCTTAAGAAGCGACAGCAAAGGAGCGAATGCAAACTGGAACAGGCCGTCCCAGGGGAATGAGAATGTGCCCCCCCCATGCGCCCCGGCTGGGGGAACCTGCTGGCGAACCTCTGGCACTTGGTGTTTGTTGCAGTCGCAAACAGATCGATCTGGGGATTGTCCCATAGGTTGTCCATTTTGTCCTGCCGAAGCTCCCACTCGTGGCAAGAGCGTAGCTCCCTGCTGAGAGAGTCGGTGACAGTGTTCTTTACTCTTGCAAGGTGGAATGGAATGAGGAACATACCCTGGGCGATGTCCCAATGCCACAAGTCCTGAGCCTCCCTGGGGAGCGCTGGGAATCTGGTGCCCGCCTGCTTCCAGATGTAAAACATCGTGGTGGTATTGTCTGTGAAGACCCTCACCATTTTGTCCTTGAGGGACGGCAGAAACGTCTTGAGGGCACAAAACACTGCCCATAGTTCCAGTACGTTTATGTGCAGCGTCTTCTCATCTGGCAGCCACAGGCTTCTGGCATGAAGACGGCCGATATGGGCTCCCCATCCTTCCAGAGACGCGTCCGTCATGATCGTCTCTAGCTACGGGGGGCTCTGGAAGTGCGTGCCCCCCGCTATATTGGAGTGTATGCCCCACCATCTGATCGCTCGTTGGAACTCCTTGTCGAGCGCGATAGTGTGCAGGAAGCTTCCGGACACCTGGATCCAACGGGCGTCAAGGAACTCCTGCAGCGGTCGCATCCGCAACCTGCAGAGTCGAATGGGGTATATGCATGACATCATGCCTAGCAGTGACTTGATGGTCCTCACCGAGGCGATCTTCAGTGCCAACAGCCGTTGCATCATGCCTAAGATGGCAGATATTCTTTCCTCCGACGGTGACGCCAGGCATGACACTGTGTTGAGCTTGGATCCCAGGAACAGAGCGTCCTGTGATGGAGTTGAGCAGGATTTTGTACAATTCACTGAGAACCCCAGGTTCGTCAGCAGATGGACGGTCCGCTCCGTGTGTTCAACGGCAAGGTCCCTTGACTTGGCCCAGATGAGCCAGTCGTCCAGGTAGGGGTAAATGTGGATCTGTTGCAGTCGCAGATGGCCCGCCACTGGCACCAAGCACTTGGTGAAGACTCTGGGTGCCGACTTCACTCCGAAGGGAAGGGCCTTGAACTGATAATGCATCCGCTGAGCGACGAACCACAGAAACTTGCGGTGTCTTTTGTGTATCGGGATGTGGAAGTACGTGTCCTCCAGATCTAGCGACAACAGAAAGTCCCCCTCTTCCAACTGGCCAAGCACGTGTTGTAGCGTGACCATCCTGAACTTTTGGGACTTTACGAGGAAGTACCTTGAGTATATTCTGGAGCCCCAGAGTCGCTGTGGAACCAGCTCTATCGCCCCTTTTTGTAACATGGCCCGAACCTCCAGCAGCAGCTGAGGGATGTGTTTATTTCCGGGTCACCAGTGGTATTCACAGACACTTTCAATGACACTCCAAGGTGTGCCCGTAGGCGAGAGCGTCCAGCACACATCGGTCAGTGTAGATGGTCTCCCACAGTTTGTCAGCCGGCCTCCCACCGGGGTGCACGGTTGGGGGCATGACCTCCTGGCTGGTTCAATCTTGCTTGGAGGTCGAGGGGGCGCTTTGCGGTCCCGGATGACGGCATCGTCTGCCCCCGAAGGCCTTGGAGCGACCCCTGTTGGCTTCCTGGGTCCAAGAGCAGGAGGGCTGGTGGTGAGAAGATGAGCACCTGCCGAAACCCTTCAAAGAGCGGAAACACTTCCCTCCTAAGGAACGAAAAGACAGTCGTCGTTGCTGTAGCGTGCTGTCTCCGTCTTGATGGCCTGGAGGGATTCATCCACGGCCTTCCCGAACAGGTTGTACGTGTCAAAGGGCATGTCCAAAACCCTTGTCTGGACCTCCTGTCTAAAGTTGGTGGCCATAAGCCAGCCACGACGGTGAAGACATACACAATTTCCCATCTGAGGGAAACCTGTGTCCACGAT
This sequence comes from Ambystoma mexicanum, assembly GCF_040938575.1. Taxonomy (NCBI): domain Eukaryota; kingdom Metazoa; phylum Chordata; class Amphibia; order Caudata; family Ambystomatidae; genus Ambystoma; species Ambystoma mexicanum. Next base: position 476,151,846 of record NC_090927.1, on the reverse strand, counting down.
GTCCAAGGCCACTGAGATGGCGTGGTCCAATGCCACCTCGCCTTCTTGAAGGATCCCCAAGGCCTCGACCCGCTTGTCATCGGGGAGGAAATCCAGCAGCGGAGCCAACTTAAACCACAGCTACCAGACGTACCTGGCCACGATCGTGAGGGCGTTGGTAGCCTTGACCGTCATCGCCACCAAGTAGATAACCCATCGCATCCAGCTTCATTCCCTCGTTGTCCGGAGTGGTGGAGGAAGAAGAGTACGTCGAGCCCAACGATTTCTTCCTGGCGGCTGCCGAGACCTCAGAGTCCGGCAACGGCTGAGACCGTAAGCACTTGGGTGCCGAGTCTGGCACCCTCTACTTCTTCTCCAACCGGTCTCTCTTCACTGGGGCTGTAGCAGGGTTATTAATCAGAGCCACATCGTTCAGGAGCGGGACCGGAAGGATTGTCTTCCTCTTCGCCTCCCGGCGCTGATACAAGTAGCCTTCCTTCTTCTTTTCCAGCTCTGGTGATCGGGTGATCATTGCATGAAAAGACCCCACCTCGTCTGGCGGAGAGGCTCTGGGCACAGGCGACAGGAGGTCCTCCATCCCACCGTCGTCATCCATGACTGGTGTCGCTGTGTCTGACTCTCTCCCTCGGGGGCGAGAGGGGCAGTGGAGAGGGGGGTGATGGGTGGCATGGAGGCATAGGGTGGTGCCTCCTCTTCTTGGCCGTCTGTTTCCCAGAGTCAACAGGGCTCTGGAACTGGTGCATCGGGAGGAGCGGGCGGAGGGATCGTCGGCAACCTCCTCTGTATCTCAGATACCAGTGTGTGGAGGGTTGAGAGGAATGCCCAGTGCAAAGTCTCTAGGCGGTATGTGGGGTGTAGTAGCGCTAGGTTCAGAGTCCTCAACGTCCCGAGGCCCCTCATCGTCGCCTACATAGACGATAACCCCATTGTAGTCGCCTTCGCCCCCGTCGTGGGGTGAGTCTCCAGTGTTTCCTTCGTCATAGCACTCCTGGACAGTGTGGACGGAAATGATCTCATCCTCATCAGCTGAAGAAATGTCCCGTCACCTGAAGGCCTTCAATGCCCCTCCCCCCTTTGTTCGGGTCCAGTGGGGTCGGTCTCAGGCTGAGGTCCGGCATCCTGTTCTCAGGAGTCTTCTCCACTGGTATACTCGAAACCACCCTCTTGGGGGAAGAGACACCCTGGCCGTCGTCGGGGCACCCTGCGTTCCACCCCTACGGCCTTTGAAAGCGACGCCACCACCATCTCGAGTGAGGGTGACGATTTTGCCTGGTGCACTTGAGCCTTCACCGAAAGGCTGGATCCCTTGTCCGGTTTGGCCTCATCCTTTCTGGCCGTGTCAAACACCTTGTCCTGCTTGGCCTTCTCCTTCAAGGTCTTGTCGGAACCCTTGTCCACCTTGGCCTTCTCCGTCGCGGGTGGGTCGGGCACCGCACTCCGCTTGGCCTTATCCTTCTCTGGGTTCTCTCTTAGCATACCCGGGGTAGTTCACTTACTCTTGCAGTGCTTGGCCTTGTGTTAGGCCCCCACGGGTAGGGCCCCCTCAAAGGACTTAGAAGCATGCTCAGGTTTTCCAGAGGCATGCCCCTGGGTGCCACCCTGGGCAGAGGCCTTGGACTGCAGCCAAGATTCCAACCGTTGGTGTTGATCCTTCAATGTATGCTTCGAGAAGCCACGGCAAAAGACACAATCTTCCTCCTTATGCGTAGGGTGCAAGCAGTACAGGCACTGAGAATGCTTGTCGTCCATGCAAACATTCTGCAAACCGCAGCTTGAAGAGGGAAGCGCCGTCCTTCTCGTCCAACATGGTCCACGCGGTGTAGGCCTGTAGAATCCTCTGGAAGCCTCCAAGAAAATACTTGACGAAAACAACCCTTAAGGGGCGCTTAAAAATCCGAAAAACGGGTCCCCATTAGTCGGAAGGATGATCGATGGAGCACACAGGCTCGATTGAGCGGAAAATAGAGTATAACTCTCAAAAAAGCAAAAAACGCAGCAAAAGCTTGAAGAGCAAAGCACGAGGACACCCAACACTTGAACACGCGGTAAAAATCTGAAGATGGCTGCCAGAGGAGGGGCTTAGGTAGAGGGCAGTCATTTCCTGGGTGCAGTATGACCCAGAGCTCAATGATTGGTTTATAGGTGAAAGACAGTGTAGAAACGAAACTGAAACAGTTTTTTCTATTACCGAGAATTCCCAGTCTGACAAGGGAGAATATTCATGAGCATGGGAATCCATGCCAGACCCCATGCTGGAGAATGCTATTTATTTGGAGAGAATAAGCTGAAGGGAAGATCTGACGTGTCCTCTGCTCTAGGAGGGGTTTGGGTCTGTCCAGGGTGCTGCATGTAGAGCAGACAGAGGGAGGTGACATGGAGGGTTTAAGGCCTAACTATATGGGAGACCCTAATATAGCCTACCATAGCATTGCCTAATATAGCCTAATAATCCTACATAACATAGCCCAATAATAATCCTGCCACATCAACCCCCCGTTTGGTTGTCCCGGTCACAGGGCGTAGACCACAGGGATGAGGATTGGGGTATAGCATCAATAAAAGAGGCCTATATACACTGGCAACATAGGGATTGTGCGGACAGGAGTAAGGAATGTTACAGAAAGGATGCTGCTTCAGAGATCTAGAACGTCAGTTTCCACAATCCTAATTTAAAAATTCATATAACTCGTCGTCGGACAAATGTCTCAATACATCCAACATTTCCTGGTTATGGGAGGTGTATATTGAGGCATCCTCCCAAAGCCGAGATGTCTCTATAATGATCGGGAGCAGCCTGGCCTCAGCAGGCAAGCAACACATTTGTTTAGCACAGCATGACAGAAGGCAGCGGATAAGAAGAACTATCATTTCACAGGCAGCAATTATGACAACAATAATTAAAATACCATGTAGGATGGAAGAGCCCAGTGAATCCAAAAGTGTTTGAAAGCGGTGAAAGGGATCAGGGCGTTTGGAACAAATGCGGTCGGTCTCTTGGGAGGTAAAGTATTGGCGTAGCCGGGGTAGTAGAATCCACAGGTAAAGGGGAGGGTTATATTGGGACAAGAAGAGTCATTGATATGGAGGTCATAACACCATTCAGCAACATTGAACGGGACGGGGATGAAGGGAATCCCCTCCACTGGCATATATAGGAGTGTGGGATCATAGCTAGCAATCAGAGGCATTAATTCGGTCCACGTAGGCCCAAGAAAAATTGAGAAAGGGGTTAGTGCTTGGGTGTAGGATGGTGAACGCATGGTGACGCAGAACAAATCGCATTCTAATGAACAGCAACATGGTGCAAATATTTCACATTTACAAAAGGTAATAGCAGCAATATTCCTATCTGTAGTAGTCAAACCCTATGCAGATTGGGACCTTATGCCCAAAAATTCCAAAAAGTGTCCGTTGTTACAGGACCCGGTAGACAGGAGTGAAGATGATGCAAATGTTCAGGATCCCTGCCAGGATGATGACAGATGTGTAGAGCTAAAAGAAATCAGCTGGGGCACTGGGCACACCTAGCTGTACTCCGAAAAGCACTTCTGCTGGACGACCTATGCACCTATACTCCAGGTGCGCAGCGTTATTGTGGCTGCTTGGTGACAAAAACATTTCAGAGCGATGGGCCACCCCTATGACACAAGGGTAACACTTTTTGAGAGTGATGGTTCAGCTGCTGATGTCAGGTGAGATGGTGGCTGTACGCAAATTATAATTTAGGACAGGTACCGCAACGTCGTCGTCAAGGAGTGCTGGATGTGGAGTCACCAGAGTTTTAGCTGCTGGGATCCAAGTGGGCAGAGAGGTGTCTCGTACCCCTGCAGAGTGCAGCTTTGCTGTGTCTTTGGTGATGGCAGACGACAGGTGGTCTTTGTCCTCGACCTCTTGCTGTTATCTGTCGTCAAGTGGCGGTGCTGTTCAAAACTGGCTGGTGTGGGTTGTCAGCAGTATCTGGAAAGTATCTTTCTAGCGAGGATGCAGGTATTATTTTTGCTTATGCACTTTTATGACCACCCAGTCCCCTGGCAGGCGGCAGTGGCACAGTGTTTCAGGTGGTTGGTGTTAGGGAGAATTCTCTGTTAAGGCTAATTTCCCAAACCTAGTGAGTCCCCCAGCAGCTTTGCTGGATTTTTGGGGTTTATTTTTTTTTCCTGCTAAGAGTGAGACTCTTTTTCTCCCACTCTTAGGCATGATTTGAGAATGTCCTTTGACTATGTAATGTGTTTTATGGGCTATGGGGTCTTTTACTCCATAGGGCTTCATGTGTTTTTGGTATGTGTGTTACCCAGCACCCTCAGTGCAGTAACACAGGGGTGTCATAGTGACCCCCAAACATAGACTCCATACCCTGGGACTGACTACTGTCGCCCAGGGCATGTAAAGTCACCATTGGCTTTACTAGTCTCAAATTGTGAACAGAACCAGTACAAACCATCATATTGGGGAAGTACTGGTAGGGGTAATTCGATTGCCCCTGGGTCTGTTTTCCAAGGGGGCACTGTCCAGTCCCCCCCTTGTCGAGTTTCTGGCTGGTGGCAGTGGATACCACGCAAAATATTCCACCAGAATATTCCCTATGGGATTTTCCCATTCATTTTAAACGCACCACTTTTTGGTGCAATGTTAAAGATACCGCCGGGTTATTTATTTAATATTTATTCCCCAGTTGGGTCTTTTTGCCAAGACTCGGTTTTAAAATGGCATTTGTGTTCGCCTCTGAAACTCTAACCCAAGTCGAGCCCTTTGTTCCACGTTTTGGCAGGCTTGTCCACAGAAGCCCTCCAAATAGTGCCACTCTGTCTGGGGTCAACAGGATGTGTGGGAGGGGGATTAGGCACCCTCGACTGAGTTGCCTTGGCAACTCAAGTCGCACTCTTATATGATTGGTGCAGTGGTGGGCCGCCCGGCTCACCAATTAGCATGTTTTAGTGACAGCTAGGCTGATGAATGGGGGTTTTGCTGCATAAAAGCAGGGCTTTGGGGACTGGAACTTCAGAAGTCGCCACAGGACCTAAAGAATCCGAAGAGGGGAGAAGCTGAGCCATCTACAACGACAACACCACCGGTGGAGCCCTGCTGTATGAACTCACCACTTCCCTGACGAAAGAGGAGATCTTCTGCCAGGAGAGTCTTCTTCCCTTTGAGCTGGTGGGACCAACCAGTTTGCCTTTTTCACCTTCCTGGATCGTCTCGTGGTTGAATCGCCCGTGCCAAGCACCCCGGCGGCCGGATAGCCACGCTTCACCACTACCGCGAATAAAAGGGTCGTACCTTTTAACCGGGAAACTCCGCGGCTGGTTTCATCCCTGGCAGTGCAACGACCTACAGCTTTCCTCCACGTCGAGATCATCTCTTCCCCTGGATGAAGCCCTCGACTTGCACCCGCTGCCAGGAACAACTGCCCCCGCTGGAGCTATCTCACCATTTCAGGTACTGTGTCCCACCTGGTCTCCCTTGCAACAGATTGTCCAAGGTGTCCCGTAAATCCTTGACTCTCTATCCTGGGGTGACCTCGGACCTGCTAACTTTAGCTTTCTGAACTGATCCAACCTCTTCACTTTTCTGCAAAGACTTTGAGTGCATTTCCACTGTGTGATCTTGGGCACATTCCGCCTTGCTCTCTCCAAGAGTGGGCCTGGCCTATGAACTTTTTGCTCTATAGTAGACCCTGCCTTTCTTGACTTGCTGTGGTTTCTTAAAAGTGTTGGTACTGTGTTATTTTCCTATTCTGCCTTTTCTCTCCCTTTTTAAACAAATTATTGGAGTGCCATCTACGGTTACGTGCTCACCTCTGTTTTGCTAAATAAGTAGTGTCTTGTCGAATAATTAACTAGGGAGGTGTATATACTTATAGTGACTGTGTTTGAACTTGCTTGACATAAAAGTGCCAGTGTATTTTTACAAGTGTGTTTTTAAATAAATAATTATATACTTTTATACCAAAGCTCTGGTCAGTGTTTGCTTGTGCTACTGTATTTATAGCCCTATTGTGTATACTCTATATACTGCCTAACTCTTCTTGAGAGAAGTCTGACTGCTCAGCCACAGCTACCAGGTAAATCTGGGTGGTGCAGACTGCTACCAATTGGGTTTACTGCTTACTCCTGTAGTCTTAAAACTTTTGCAGTGGTCCCTAAGGGAACTGCACAGGTTTCTGCCTAACAGTTGGGGCAGAGCCTCTTGTATTTGCTGGAAGTGAGAACTACCAACGAGCGTTAGTCTTTTGCAAGATGACACAACAGGATCATCATTCAGTTGTAAGACAGAGTTCAGGGGAAGGTGGCCTTATCATGGGGTTCTCGTGGAGGGAGAGACCTCTGTCAGAGTTTATGGAGCTGGAAGGCCAGGATGGAAAGAGATGCTAGGGGGGTCCTCAAATCATAGGAGACACAGTGGCACATAAACAGGAGACTGAGGGCCATGGAGGGTGCTGTCAGAAAGTCAAGTGTGTGCCTTGCACTTCATAATGGCCAACTCAGTATGTTGCAGAATCACAATAAGTGGCGCTTCAACATTGAGAATGGGAGTACCTTGTGTAGTTAGGTAACCTCTCGGTTTGCAGAGGGTCCCGTAGTTGTGCAATATACCAAAAGCGTAACGTGAATCGGTATCAGTTAATATTATCCCCACCAATAATATCTCCATATATATGGTCGTGGGGTAAGGCCATAGGCGATATTATTAGTGGGGATAATCTATGGGTTATTGGGTGCGTCTTCCATGGCTTAATATTGCCGCAGAAATATGGCGATATTCTTGTATGGCGATATTTTTACGGGGATATTAACACATGGAACCTGTGAATCAGTGTGTATATTGGCTGTGCGTTGGGTGGCGATTGTGCAAGCCCATGTTAGGGCAACGTTGTCACCTTTTGTAAGGAGAAGGGAAGCGGCAGCTACCGCTCAGACATTTGGGAAAGGCGGAGGCTAGAGGGCATTGTAAGTCCATGTGTGTCTATGTAAGTGAGCCTAAGGCATACCCCTCTTTCTCATCACAGAAACAGGGTGAATGATTTAGAATAGTCGGCGAGGGCGGGAGCAATGGAGAGGGCAGTCTTGATCTTGGCAAAGGCTGTGGAAGCGTCAGACCACCATGTGAGCCAGTCAGGCTGGGGGCCATGCAACATCTTCTGCATAGGTGCAACCGTGCAGGCATAATCAAGGATCCAGTGGTGACAAAAATTACACGATCCAAAAAAGGAGCGCAGCGGTCTTTTAGTGGCAGGCACGGGACAATATAAGACGCAGGACACTCGGGAGGGGGCAAGGCGCCTAGCACTGTGTAAAATGTAGTGTCACGGGTAGTGAGCGCACTGTAGGTAGGCAGAGCTGCAATTTAGCTTTGTTTACTTTGAGACCTTTTTCTGTCCGGGCAGGGAGGAGCACTTCAGAGTCAGTATGGGAGACCTGAAAGGAAGGCGATGCTACCAGTTGGTCATCTAGGTATTGGATCATACAGGAGCCCCCCCGGGAAGGTGACATCCTTGCAGTCTTCCTGCAGAATCTGGGAGAATAGAAATTGGGAGTCAATAAAGCCCATTGGAAGGGACCTGTAGGTGAGCTGAAGTCCCTTGTAAGTGAATGCAAAGAGGTACTGAGAGTCCTGGTGGATGGGGACAGAGAGGAAGGCAGAGGCAAGATCCAAGTGAAAAAAGTGGCATGGGATCATGGAAGTCATAGTACAACACACATGGAAAGACGCAGGTCAAATGCCTCTGGCCTACAGCAGCATGTGGAGGAAACAGAACAAATAAGAAAACTAAACAAGCAAGAGAAGCAGGCATAGTACAGAAGAATAAAGACACAAAACAGGGGGGAGGATACAATCGGCAGACAGAAGGCATGATAATTAGCAATACGAGCTAGAAGAAAGACCAGAAGTAAGAGACAGACGCGAAGCAAGACCCAGAGAAACAGTGTGATGGAGTTTCTGGAGACATAGGATCGTCAGGAACAAACAAGAACACAGCGGGACAATTTGCCTGGACCAAGCGGGAGAGGCTGAATCATTGGGGAGGAGAATAGACAGATGGAGTGAGTCAAAAGATGCCTCCGGGCTTGGTGCGCGTCGAAAATAAATAAACTACACTACATTGAAAACATGAAGAGGGCATCAGTTCCTACTGCAGGAGTAAGTGTTGCAGTGGAAAGCTCAGAGCCCATTGCTGAGTCTAGAAATCAAAGAGCATGGAGACACATGGAGAGGTAGGCCAGCAGCTACTGCAGATCAAGAGGGGTGGTGCAAACAACCTCCCAGCAATTGGTATTTACCAGTGGTGACAGCTTAAAGACAAACCGGAGAGGTGGTGCACAAGGGGAGACAGGAGCAAGCAAGGATTGATAGTTTGCTGAATATAAAGTCAGACAAGGTACCGCTTCAGGGTGCCTCAACAATAACATTTGATACTTAACTATCTAATGGTTGAAGTCCATCGCCTTTTTTAGCAGGAACTAGAACACAGATATAGTTGGCAAGGCTCTGAGTGTTGTGGTAGGTAAAGCAATGAAGGTGGGAGGCCAAACACGCAAATTTTGTTAAGCAGGAACCTTTCTTCTTGTCAAACAAGGTCTCTCTGTACCTGGAAGTAAAGCATGTAGGTATTTCTGTAGCACTAGGTTGTCTGTAGCATGGTCAGTGAAAAATAGTAAAGGAGTAATTACCTTATGCTAATGTTCTTTCTATGGATTCTTCTACCGTAGATACCTCATCTGATAGATATTCCTTCCAGTTTTGCTGCTTCGGAAGTTTTTCGACAGGGGGCATAACGGACCGCGACCCAGCCATCAACCATCGATCAGTCTTCCTCGGCGCCTGGTCGTCGGCTCCGGACGCGACGTCAGGCGTCGTATAAGTACCATGTCACTACGCCCCAACCTCAGTTCCCCCTTTTTTCCAGAGCACCAGACACTGCAAGGAAAAACAGAGAGAACAAATGGGCTAATGAGCCCTTTAAAAAGAAAGTGATTATGGACCTCTGAATGAGGAACAATTGAAAAAGAACACTACCAGTAGCGTTAGAAAAATCTTTTTTTCAAGACTGTGGCAGGAATACAGAAAACCGACGGACCATCACCAAGTCAACATGAAATAGAAAGGTGCGCACCAACCACCGACTTTCTGAGCGGGGATGAATGCGAGGGGAGATGAGGAATCGGCGGAAGAAGAATCCATAGAAAGAACTTTACGGTAAGGTAATTTCTCCTTCAATGGATTGCCTTTCTCCCACAGATTCCTCAACTGATAGACTCCCAAAGCAGTAACGAAGGCGGCTAGAAAGTTATAGCAAAAAAACTTGTAGCACTGGCCTGCCAAACGTGCATCAGGAGTACGAGCCACATCCAGGCTATAGTGATTTGCAAAGGTATACAAAGATGACCATGTTGCAGCGCAACAAATCTCCCGGACAGGGACACCACTCTGCAAAGAACCCCCTTGTGGAATGGGCCCTGATGCCTGCTGGTTATTCCTCCCCAGTGTCTTGGTAACATTCATCTATGCAGAGAATTATCCAACGGGATAAAGTCTGCTTCGTTATGGGCAGGCACTCACTGGCTAAGGAAAAAGCCACAAAGAGCTGGTCAGCTCTCCTGAAATCAGCTGTCCTGGCGATATAGTAACTCAGCGCCCTCTTAGGGTCTAGGCGATGTAACCGTTCCTCCTGCTTAGAAGGGAGAGGATAGTTGACGGACTGTGACCAGTAAAATTCTGACACAACCCTTGTGGAAGAAGATAGGCCTTACCCTGAGTGGAACTTTCTCCCGGAAAAAACACAGGAAGGGTGGCTTAAAGCATAAGCCCTGTAGTTCACTCACCCGCCTAGCAGATGTAATAGCCACCAAGAAGGCTTATTTGAACGAGAGAAGTCATAATGGACAAGAGTGCATAGGCTCAAAAGGAGCCGCCATCAGAAATTTAAGAACCAGATTAAGATCCCAATCTGGGGCAACAAAGGGAGTTGGCGGAAACCTATTTACAAGACCTTTCAGGAATTGTGCCATTACCGGTATCGTAAAAAACAAACCTTGATCCGAGGATCTCTTGAACCCAGGCAAGGCTGCCAAATATCCTTTGACTGTGGTGACCTGAAGGCCTGCAGAGGCCAGTGACGGAAGGAACTCCATCATTCTAGTGATGGGGCAAGAGATGGGGTCTACCACTGAGGAGATCCGAGAGAGTGCTGAGGTACTGAGACCACGGATCCCTCAGTAACCATTGCAGGGATTTCATGCACAACCTGGACTCTGGCACTAGAAAAATGCAGGAAGCCATGAGGCCCAGAAGGCGGAGGAAGGAAGCCGCTGGAAGAGTGGCATTGTTCCGGAACAAGTCCACCATCTTTGTCAAGCGGACTACTCTCTCCTCGGGAGGGAAGGCCTTCCCCAACCCGGGTATCTAGGACTGCTCAAATGAGCTGGATTAGTTGGACTGGTGGCATGTGGGACTTCTTTTAGTTTAGGGAGAAGCCCAGCCTGTGCAGCAGCAAGCAGATAGATGTCATGTAGATGGGACAAGACCCGCACTACAGACTTCCCCCTAGGATCAGCCAGACGTCCAAATATGGAAATACTGGACTCCAGATCTTCTGAGGTGAGCCGCAACTAACGCCATGAGCTTGGTGAAGACCCTTGGGGCAGAGGTAAGGCCAAAGGGAAGCCCCTTGAACTGATAGTGCATATCTCTCCTATGGTAAACCTTAGGAACTTCCTGTACTTTCGATGGATTGGCACATGGAAATTGGCATCCTGTAGGTCTATGGACTCTGGACATCAGCCAGTCCTGAAGTTCGAGAGCATGGAGAATCTCAACGTCACCATCCTGAATTTTCTTTCCTCAAGAACTTGTTCAAGGCCCTGAGGTCCAGAATGGGACGGAGACCTCCTTTCTTGGGCACCAGGAAATACCGGGAATACCAACCCGATCCTCTCTGTTCGGGAGGTACCTCTTCCATGGCATCCTTAAGCAACAGGGCTCCCAGTTCTTCCTGGAGCTCTTGTCCCGGTTGGATTGGAGGTGGGGGCGGTCTGTCCTGTGGTTTTCTTAGAAATGGCAGACAATAACCCTATTGAATGAGCTGTAGAGCCCAGGCGTCAGAAGTAATTTCCTGCCACTGGAGCAAGTGCTCCACCAACAGTCCTCCAACCGGTGCGCTGAGAGAGGGGAAAACAAACCGGCTTCAGAAGCTGGGTCGCTCATCGCCGCTGACCGTCTGTTGGCCACTAGAAGTCCCTCTGCCCCTTCCGCAGAGCGAGAAATGCTTCTGCCCTTGCCTGGCCGGTGGGAGCTGCGCTGTACTGCCATAGGGAGCTTATCTCCTGTAGCCCTGTGCCCTAAAGGCGAAGGTAAAAGCAGTTTTGGCCGGCTGAGCAGCTAGGCCTATCTATGGATTTAGCAGTGAGTTTTGATTCTTTGAATTTTTCTAAGGAATCGTCAGCTTTGAGCCAGAAAAGAAGATTGCCCTCTAAGGGCATGTCCATAAGTTTTAATTGGATGTTAGGTGAAAAACCAGAGCCTTTCAAGTAGGCCTGCCTTCTCAGTGTTATGGCCGAAGCCACAGATCGGCGCACACAGTCGGCGATATCCAGGCCCGTTCGCAGCGACTGCTTGGCCACCTCCTTTCCCATTCTCCACTAGCTGTAAGAAGCCCTTGTGCATTTCTCCTTTCTGGACATACTGAGCAGCATTTTCCACCACTATCCATAGACCAAAGGAGTATTTGGCAAAACTGCTTGCCACATTTGTAGCCTTTAGAGCCATGCTACCTGAAGTGAATGCCTTCTTTGCCAAGGCATATATTTATTTTTGCATCTCTGTCTGTCAGTGTGGATGTAGACGATGTAGGTCTAGAGGAGACTTTATCAGCCTGAATAACAAGCCCTTCCGGAGAAGGATGAGAGGAGAGGTAAGAGGGGTCTCCTCTAGCCGGCCTGTACTTCCCAGAAATGGTGGAGCAGACGGGAAGCATGGAACATGGGTTTTGCCATAAAGCTGCCAAATGATTGGCAATGGCCAGGTTCAGAGGCATATTACGTTCAGTGGGAAGACCTTCCTCTAGGATGTCGGTAAGGCCATAACCTTGTACAGGTGCCACTGATAAGTGCAATCCCAAGGTGTCAATAACCCTTTCTATCAGAGCCCTATATTTAGATGTATAGTGAAGATAGGGCTGGGACTGCTGAAACTCTAGGTCAGGCCAAGTGTCCAGACCACTGCCGTCTTGGAGGCCTTGAGCTAGCTGCAGTAGCTTATTCTGGTCGTCAAAATAGTCAACCCCTCCTGAACCCAAGAACATCGGGTCGACATCTCGTTGGTCATCAGCTTCGTGATCGCTGAAGATACCGGCCATGATCAGACCGGGGTTGTGGAGTAAATACTTTCTCGACAACCGTCGACGTCAAGGGTTTGTCTTTCGGTGCCAGCATGGTGGATGTCGATCAAGCTGCAGTAGCGTCGACATCCCTGGATGCACAGGGGTAATCAGGCATCCATTGAAATTCTTTAGACGTCAAAAGATTGATTCAAACCGGTACCAGGGGAACTAGAGGGGTCGGGTACAGCAAGCGCCGCTCTTGGCTCGGAAGAATGCTGCGTGGAGGTGGGAGCCACGCCGACTGCAACATGCTGTTTGAACATTGCAAGCATCAGCGATTTGAAATCCTCACACTCCTGGCGGGTGGTACCGACTATGGCGCTGGTGCCTTTTCCTTTTTCGGGACGAGGACGAGTGGCTCCTCGAGTGGGATCTTTTCTTCTTCCGCTGGTGTTTCTTGGGGCCATGCCCCTCGGTTTTCGGCCTCCGAAGACCAAACCGTCAACCGCACCAGAAATTTTGAGGGTGGTCGACCCACAGCAACTTTTGCAGCTCGATTGCGTAGGCATTTTGGTTGCATTTTGGCACACGACAGACACCAGTCAGTCCTGTGACCCGTGCCGAGGCACCAGAGACGCAACTCGTGTGGGTCAGTGAGGGACATCTTGGTGCTACAATCGGAACACTGTTTGAAACCGGACACCTGTGCGACCGACATCTTGCATCGAGAATTTTGTGAAAAAATACGTTTTCTGACGAAAACGTCGAAAGAGTCAAAGCTCTGTGTTCTCAAGCAGCGTGTTAGCATGCAGAAAAAAGGAACTGAGGTTGGGGCGTAGTGACGTGGTACTTATACGATACCTGACGTAATGTCCGCAGCCAATGACCAGACGCCGAGCAAGACAGATCGACGGTCGACTATGGCCCCGGTCCAAAAACGTCCGAAGCAGCAAAACTGGAAGGAATATCTATCAGATGAGGAATCTGCGGGAGAAAAGCAATCCATTGAAATACATTTTTACAGTGTCCATAATAAATCAAGAAAATAAACCAGAAGTCAATTCATCAACCAAAAAAAAAGGAAAAAAAAATCACAATGACAAAACCCCAGGGAAATAAGGGAATTCCCTTAACACAGAAAAAGGTGGGGTCTAAACCAGATAGCAGATGCGCTTAGGTTAGTAATCAGGTTTAACCACAGTAGTAATTGAAAACAGCTACAGATACTGACACTAATTAGGCTAACCCCAGCCTAATGGTGTATCAAGTTAACAGAGAAGCATGCCAGTGTTGTATGTCATAACTTGAATTCCCTACACAGGCATAGGTTCTTACCCGTAACTCCATTTCTCCAGTGTTGGTATCTTTCATGGATTCACATGCTGTGAATATTCCCCCTCGTCAGGCTGGATATCCTCTAACTTTAGTATAGTAGTTTTCCTATGTAAAAAACGTCAACACCTTGAGTTTCCTATCGACGTTGTTATGGGTGCTTTAGGCCGCACCAATGGGACGTCAAGAGTATAACTCCGCCCCTGCAGCTTCCCTTCAGATTTTAACCTCTCCAAAAAGAGGATGTCCTAAGAGACTGTTTGACTGAAGGGGAAGGCTGGAGGGCGCATGTGAATCAATGAAAGATACCAATGCTGGAGAAATGGAGTTACAGGTAAAAAAACTGGCGGGGGGCCTGGACCTGTGGGGTTCTGGAGGTGCACCAAGTGACCAGTCAGCTAACTGAGCAGGGGGGATGAGGAAGGGAAACAGGCAGAAAGAGGGGGGTTAGAGAAGAGGAAAGTCTTGAAGAGTTTCTGGAAACTTAAGGAGGTCCAGCTCAAGACGAAGAGAGGTTGGGAGGCTGTTCCAGAGGGAGGCACCTGCAGAAGATACAGATCTACCCCCCAATCTCTGTTCAACCGCAGAGAGTTGGAGGAGGCTGAGCAAAGGGCTCTAGAAGGGGAGTATTTGGGAAGAGAGCGTTGTAGATAGTAAGGGCCCAGATCCAAAAAGCCTTGTGGACTATGCAGAGGGTCTTGAACTTGATCCTTGCAGCCACAGAGAGCCAGTGGATAGATTTCAGCGGCAAAGAGATGCGGTTTATGGGCTTGAGGCCAAGGATAAGTCTTGCAGTTATGTTCTGTATAAGATGAAAAGGACGGAGAGTAGAAGTAGGAAGAATGAGAAGGACACTGTTGCACTAGTCAAGTCTGGGGAGAACCAGGGCTCTGGAGACAGTGAGCATCTGGGGGAAGGCGAGAAAAGTCAGAATACCTCTGAGGAGGTGCAGCTGGTAGTGGGACTTTTTGGACAAGTCCCAGATGTGAGAAGGGTAGTAGAGTCGAAGATGACCCCCCCCAGGTTTTTTGCCTCATTGGTGGGTGGGGGTGCAGGACCCAGGGAGGCTGGCCAGAGTGCGAGTGGGAAGATGGGAGCAGGGGTCCCAATGAGGATGATCTGTCTTGTTGGCATTAAGGCAGAGATCGTTAGCAGCACACCAGGACTGAATTGAGGACAGTCGAGAATGAGCATGGAGGAGGAAGAGGCTGAGGGTAGCCGGAAAGAGGTGGAATCCGCAAAGCATTGAAAGTTGGAGGTGAATGCAGAGATTTTGTGGGCCAACGGGGCTATGTAGACATTGAAAAACCAGGGGTATAGATTATATCCCTGGGGGCACCACAAGTGGACGGTAATAGCGGAGAGAAAGGACCCAAGTTTTACATGGGAGGGACGGTCAGAGAAAGGAGGCAAGCCACGCCAGGGCCAGATCTGTTATGCCCAGGTAGCAGAGACGGGAGATCAGGATATTGTGCTTTACTCAAAACCAGACTGTTCGTCTAAAACGCATGCCTCAAGTCCACACACAACCACCATGACCTGTTTAAAACTAACACAAGTAGCCTACTTATATAGACCTATTTGCAATGAATATACATGTATCCAGCCACTCACTGTCAGATAAACTTAGTTAGGGGCCTATGTAAGCCAGCCTCTTACCTAAGCAACACAACTTATACTTGTAAGTCTGGGCTAATGTAACCATGTGTAACTAAGACATCTTGTAACAGCGCTTTGATGCCGCTGGGCTGTGTGCGTGCTATATAAATGCAAACAAATAAAATTAATAAATAAACTACTCCCTTCTCCAGCATTTGATCTTTCATGGATTCATGTGCTGTGAATGGACTTGGTAGCAGTAAGAGCCAGGGGGTGCACAACAGGCAAACAGGACATAGACTTAAAGCAATCGGATCAACAAGAGAAGGACATCACTTCAAATCAATACAAGAAAACCGGTGCAGAGCCAAAACCCTGGCAGCAGAGGGGCTTACCTTAATAGAACAGGCATTGGAGCACTGTTAGTCCCACCTGTACGTCCTCAGCATGCTACTGATTCAGACAGTAGTGCCTGTTGAACGTGTGTGTGTGGCACTGCCCACATCACTGCCTGGCAAGAGTCTCTGATCGGTATGCCAGCCCAAAGAGCCGCCACAGTCGCTGTGGACCTCGAGTGAGCCCTGGGGGCCGACTGTAAATGTTTGTTGGCCTTAGAGTGGCAGAAGTTCATAGTGGACGCCACCCAGCACGAGATGCCTTGCTTAGACAACGGCCTCCCTATATGGGAGGGAACGAAAGCCAAAAAAAGTTGCTTGGATGCTCTGAGCAACTTGGTGCGATCCAGATATCACTTCAAAGCTCTTTTCACATCCAGGGAGTGCAAGGCTCTTTCCGCCTGAGTCGAAGCATTAGGGGAAAAAGTTGGTAAGGCAATAGTAGTGTTCTTGTGAAAATCCGATGGAATCTTCGGGAATGAAGTGCAGATTTGTTAAGAGAAGAACCCTGTCCTTAATGAAGCGCAGATCTTGAGGCTCAATGACCAGGGCCTGCAGTTCTAAAACTCGTCTGCAGGACATAATAGCCACGAGAAAAATTGCCTTCCAAGTGAGAAATTCTATCGCCGCAGTTGACATAGGCTTAAATGGTGGTTTCATGAGTGCTGAGAGCACAAGGTTGAGGGTCCAAACGGGAGTAAACTTTCTTTGGGGGGAAAAGTCCTGAAAAGACCCTTGAGGGAATGCTTAATCTATCGCTGAAAAGAGGCATAGAATTCCATTTTCGTGTGAATCTTGACATCGCTGCTAGGTGAACCTTGATAGACGAGATTGCACTTGAGAGACCATCCTTTGCTAACAGCAAAAGGTAAGGAAGTTGTTGAGGTGACACCCGCAATGGCTGTAGACCTGGTTTTTGAGAACACCAGCCACAGAACCTCTTCCACTTACGGGCGTATTCTGAGTCAGTAGACTGAGCCGTAGCCACAGCCAAAATGCAGCGACAATCCTGAAATATATTTAGGTTGCCAAACACTGATTGGTCGCGAGCCATGCAGCTAGTTTGAGGGAGCCTGGGTTGTGATGCCACACCATCCCCTTGTTCGGAGAGAGAAGATCTGGCTGGGAACCCAGGTGAAGAGGGATGTCATTCGCTAGATGAAGGTCGGAGAACCAAGTTTGCCTGGGCAAGAACGGAGCCAACAGAATGATTTTGCATGGAACCCTGCAAATAATCTGAACTGTTTTCCTTATCAGGCGAAACAGAGGAAACGCGTAGGCGAACATCCCCATACACAGAAAAGAGAATGCGTCCCCCCCTGGAGTCCAGATGAGGAACTCTGCTGGCAAACTGACAGCACTGCTTGTTCTCGGGGCTGGCGAACAGGTCCAAAGGGGGAGTGCCCCATCTGTCGAAAATCTTCGCCACCTGGGAGATGTTCTGTTGCCATTTGTTCATCTGAGAAGAGCCCCTGCTGAGGGAATCTGGTTGCATGTTTTGTATCCCTGGCAGGTGGAAAACCCGGATCTGAATTCTGTGAGGTATGGCCCAGTGCCAGATGGTTTGGGCTTCCCGGGAAATGAGACCCGAGTGCTTTCCCCCTGCTTGCGTAGATAAAACATGGTTGTGGTGTTGTCGGTGAGAATCCTTACCACTGAGTCTTGAATGAGGGGACGAAACCACTTGAGCACCTAGTGTACTGCTCTCAGCTGTAGGATGTTGATATGCAGTGAGACCTCTGTGGGAGACCACAGGCCTTGGACTTGGAACTGGTCCAGATGAGCACACCATCCGGTCTATGAGGCGTCGTCACGATAGTGAATCGAAAATCTGCTTCCACCAGGGGCATGCCCTGCTCGACGTTGACAGGATGAGTCCACCACTGTAGGTAGTCTGCCAGAGATCTGGAAATGATCAACTTGTCCGACTAGGAGCCCTGGATCTGGGACCACCTTGCAGTGAGAAATTCCTGTACTGGCCGCATAAAGAGATGAAAAGTGGGAATAAGTGGGATGCAGGACGACATGGTCCCGAGGAGAGACATGAACGAGTGGACCGTGACCGACGTTCCTGGTGAAAAAGAGCCTGCCAGAGACAAGAGCTTCTCTATCCTCTCCTTTGATGGCTTGACTTGATTGCGAGCCGTCTGGAAGTGTGCCCCCAGAAAGACCAATTCCTTTCCGTACGAAAGGATTTGCTGAAGTTGAGGGCGAAACTCGAACGTTGCAGAAGGAGCATAGTGGCGTTGAGAGAATCCAATGTCCACTGGTACGTTGCCTCCTTGACCAACCAGTCGTCCAGGTACGGGTAAACGTGATGTCCGTTCCTGCGGAGGAAAGCTGCCACGGGAGACAGACACTTGGTGAAAGTCCTGGGAGCCGATTTTAGGCTGAATGGGAGAACCCGAAACTGGTAATGGCTGTTGCCCACGATGAACCTGAGAAATGTTCGATG
This sequence comes from Ambystoma mexicanum, assembly GCF_040938575.1. Taxonomy (NCBI): domain Eukaryota; kingdom Metazoa; phylum Chordata; class Amphibia; order Caudata; family Ambystomatidae; genus Ambystoma; species Ambystoma mexicanum. The sequence continues at coordinate 476,133,749 of NC_090927.1, read as the reverse complement.
CCTGGGATGCATAGGAATGTGAAAGTAAGCATCCTCGAGATCCAGAGGCGCCAAAAACTCCTCGGGTTGAACAGCCCTTATAACGTCTTGCAACCTTAGCATCCTGAACTTTTGGTTCTTTAAGTTCTTGTTGAGCAGCCGCCGATCTAGAATGGGGCGCCACTTACCGTTCAGTTTCTTGACCACAAATATCCTGGAATAGATGTCTTTTCCTTTCTCCAATGGGGGAACCCTTTCGATTGCCCCTTTTTGCAGCATGAGACAAACCTCCTGACGTAAAACGTGAAGGTGAGCCTGCAATGCCCTTACCGGAGGAATGGGGAGTGGAGGACGCCTGAACTCCAACGAGTGGCCGTACTGGACCGCTTCCAGTACCCATTTGTCCGTTGTAACTGAACGCCACTCGTGGACGTGGAATGTCAACTTCCCCCCCAGCGACTGCCCTTGTGGCAGTCATTGTTGAGGCTTGCTTTGGCAGCCCCTTTGTGAAGAGGAGGATCCCCTTTTCCTCTGGCCTTGGTACTACTTGCTCCGTTGGGCAGCCTGAAAGAACACCTGTATCCTTGGGAGTAGTAGTTGGATCCAACGTATCCCTTGTCTCGAGAACCTACAAACCTGGCGTTTCCAGAGACACCATGAAAGGGGCGAAAAAGACCTTCAGACCTGCAGGGCTGTAAGGGGCCGTGCTGTATCAGAGTCCTCTTTCGTGTTCTTCAGGGCGTCGCCTATCTTCTTACCGAATAGATGTTCTCCCTCACAATGCATAACCACCACCTTATGCTAATCTAAACCTCCTGGCGGAAATCAGTGCAACGAACCCAAGCTTGATGTCAGATAGCTACCCCATTATTAATCTGTTTGAAACCAGTCTCTGCCAGGTCGACCGCAATATTTACACTATGGTTCGATGCTTCCTCCCCCTCTCGCACCAAAAGCATCGCCTCCTTCCTCTGCTGCTCGGGCAAGTGGTCTAACAGTGGTGCCAGGTGGTGCCACATCTCGCAGTAGTACCTTGCCACGATAGCCAACGAGATGGCTGCCTTTAACGTAGTGGCTCCGACAGGGAGGACCTGTAACACTTACCTTAAGTCTCCGCAGGAGCGTAATGCCTTTTCAGCTGAGGACCTGTGGTCTGGGCACTAGTTCTGTGGAAAAGAAATTATGACAAAACCACTATCGTAATTCCTATTCACAAACTGATAACTGTGATGCAATGTACTTTGAAAATGACAGTCGCTTCTCACCTGTGCTTATGTGTTGTGGAGCTCTCCATCCTGTATTCTACAGGGGCTTGTTGGGTAGATGACATATTATGAGAGAGGTAATCGATTCAAAAAAAGCCTCTCATCTGTATAGTAGCCAAAGCCTTTTCTTTTAAGTATCAAGGAAAAGTCTCTTGGTAAGAATAATAATTGTTTTATGGTTCATCAAATTCGAAATGGTCCCTACATTGGAGAGATCTCTCTTGCTAAATTCACTTTTATCCTCTGCAGATTCGTGGTTCCCTAACAAGGGCTTAAGCTGTGGTAAGGCTGCAGTTATACTTGTTTTTAAGGGAATATTAAATTACGTCAGTTCGTCAAAAGATACAGAGTAATGGCTCCCTTCAGAAACTAGGGCAGTACAAATAAGCAAAGAAAAGCTTTGTTGATACTTCAGGTAAGCTCGTAAACAACTTCTTTCTTTTCTTTCAACGAGTTCATTCATTCATTAAATACCTTTGTTTGGCAGGTTTTCGGAGAAAACTGTGGAGCAAATACCTTCGGCCGATGCTGGGAACTACTGTGGAAACTTTCGGAAGAATATGCTGTAACCGGGGACAAAGGCTGCTGAGGAAAGAAATGCTGCAACTGCGATGGAGCGTCTGACAGGAGATGCAGAGACTTTGAATATTATTGCGGACTGTGGAAAATTCCTGGAAACATTTGGTTCGGTAAGTCTTTACAGTATTTCTACTATTCTGCTGATTTTGCTATGGAACTAATATCTTTAAAATCGCTTTCTTCTGCTGACAGGTTGTGTCAGGAAATCGCTGGAAGCGTTACCCGCTGTCAGCGGAGAAGACGTGAAGTGCGAGCTTCGGCAGAGGCGGGGCTTAAGTAGCTCCCTCAGCTACAGGTGTAGAATGCAATGTGAGTTACCTTATCGGATCAGCGGCGCCATGTTGAAGATAGTGAAGATAATGTAAGTGTAATGAGCCTATGGGTACAATGCTAAGAGTGAGGCAAAAGCCTCCTGTGCCAGACTTGAAGCCACGGTTTACCCACTGATAGAAATGATGTTCCCTGCCTCTCCGTATTGCGGAATGGGATCTGTATTTCTGTGCTGGGATCATGACAGTCCCCACCCCCGCCAAGACCCCTTCCAAGGATGAACCCTCCGGTCCTGGCTTGGTTGAGTGATTTTGATGAAACTTTTGGAGAGGTCTGAGGGCATGAATGCTTCAACTAGGTTCCCAAGTCCTATACTGTGGGCCAAAACCTTTCCAATCTATCAGGTAGAACAATTTCTTTTTAACTATCTTAGAGTCCAAAATTTCTTTTACTATGAATTCTAGTTCCCCTTTGACAATTTGGTGTTTTGGTGATGGCTGTAATCTGGTCCCTGGATTCAGTGGTTTGATCAGAGAGACATGAAAAACTGGGTGAATTTGCATGTGAGGAGGCAACTTTAGTCTTACTGCTGCGGGATTAATGGGCCTTTGAGTGCCATGTTCTTGGAAGACAACCAAACCTCGTCTCCCACCTTATATTCTGGTGACTCTCGTCGAAGTCTATCTGCAAATTTCTTTCGATCCTTTTTGGTGTAGCTAAATGTCATAAAACTTCTTCCTGTACTCTGGTAATTTTGTCATGGAGACTCTGTACTGCTGGCTTCTATAAAGACTCAGTGGGATCGAAAATGGAGGTCCGAGGATGTAAACCGTTCAGAGTGTAGAAAGGAGTGTAGCCTGTGGAAGTGTGTTCTGAGTTATTAAAAGCATACTCTGCGATCCAAAGGACATCTACCCACGAACAATCTAGCTGGTGAAGGAGACATTGAAGATATTGTTCAAGGGTCTGACTGGTTCTTTCTGTTTGACCGTCAGTCTGTGGGTGGTGGCTGGTAGATAGGCGTACTTCAATCCTGGCCAATTCACAATATTTTCTCCAGAATTCGGATAAAAATTGGCTTCCCCTGTCTGAGATCACAGTAGATGGAAATCCAAGAAGATGCACAGTTTGTTCCAGGAAGACCCCATTAGGGCTATGAAATGCGCCATCTTGGAAAATAAGTACACCACAACTAAAATAGTGTTATATCCTTGACAAAGAGGTAGTTTTTGTAATAAAATCCATAGAAATGGTATGACATGGCGCTGGTGGGACGGGCAACGGTTGCAGCAGTCCTGCTGGTTTCCGTTTTGAACTTTTCTTCTGAGCGCAAATTCCACAAGTTTGAATGTAATCTTTGATGTCTTTGCGTCATGTTGGCTACCAGAAGTGTCTCTTAATTTTGGCCGTGGTTTTAGCTATCCTAGGATGACCGTCCAAGGTTAATCCATGGTAATCTGCCATAACTTTCTTTTGTAACTCCAGATGGGGTAGGTAAAGTCGACCCTGGAAATAAGGTAGGCCTTCTTGAAGACTAAACTTAGGTCCTTTTGATTCCTAAGCCTCTAATTCAGATGCGGTTAAGTGAAGTAGAATTTGTGCTTTTAAGCCTTCTTCGGGGGATCCAGCGACTCCCAGCATCTTTTCCTCGGGGATTATGTTTACAGGTTCTGTGGTGCTTCGAATCTCTTTTTCTAAAATTCTTGACCAGGCATCTGCTTTGACATTACGTACCCATGGGCGGTATGTGTTAACAAAATCGTATTCTATAAAAAATAATGCCCAACAGAGTTTTTGTGATGATTGAGCCTTGGCATTGCGCAAATATTGCAGGTTTCGATGATCCGTTAAGACAGTAACTGTATGTCGGGCCCCTAACAAGTGATGTCTCCATTCTTTGAACACCTGCTTTATTGCCAGTAATTCCTTGTATGTGATGCTATAGCTCAATTCAGCTGTTGAGAACTTCTTGGATCAGAAGGCAACTAGATGCAGTTGTCCGGTTTCGGGGTCTTTCTGAGATAGTACTGCTCCCATTGCAGTAGTGGACGCGTCAGTTTCCACTACAAATGGTAACTCTGGTTGAGGGTGTTTCAACACTGGAGCTGTGGTAAATTGTTTCTTCAATGAAGGCCTCTTCTGCTTCCGTGGTCCAGGAGAAGGTCTTATGTTTTCGAAGCAATGAAGTTATCGGGTGGACCAATTGATGAAAATCCTGCAATAAAGCGTATATAAAAATGTGCAAATCCTAAAAAAACTTTGGACTCCTTTCACTGAGGTAGGAGAAGGCCAATTGAGAACTGCTTTGACTTCTCGGTTATCCATTTGGATTCTTACGGGTGACAATATGAATCCCAGGAAATCCACGGAGGTCGTATGAAAGGAACATTTTTCCAATTTTACAAAAAGCTTGTGTTTTTTTAGTTTCTGGAGGACTTATCTCACATGGGTTATGTGCTCTTGGACCGACCTTGAGTATATAAGAATGTCGTCCAAGTACAATACGGTGCAGACATCGATTAATTCACATAAAACGTTGTTCATAAAATTTTGGAAGGCCACCGGGGCATTACATAAGCCAAAGGGCATGACTTGATATTCGTATAATCTGTATTTTGTGCGGAAGGCAGTCTTCCATTCATCTCCTTCTTTGATTCTCATTAAGTGGTAGGCTCCTCCAAGGTCTAATTTTGTAGAAATCTTGGCATCCCTAACTTGATCAATCAGTACTGGGATAAGTGGAAGGGGACATCGATTCTTGATGGTGATCTGGTTTAGGGCACGGAAGTCTATGCAGTTACGAAGGTCACCTTCCTTCTTGGGCATGATAAATAGAGGAGATGCCATGGGGGACTTAGAGGGCCGAATGAACCCATTGGCCAGATAATTGTCTTGATAGGTATTCAAATGAATATTTTCTTGTTCAGTTAGATTCTGCTGCACAGGGTTTTTGAACCGGGAATCAAATCAAATTGGCAATCATGTGGTCGATGAGGTGGCAGCATGTCAGTTTGTTCCTCTTCAAATACCTCTCGAAAGTCTTAATATTCCGGAGGAAGGGTCCCTGTCATCCCTAAAGTGGGTGTGTTGTAAGGAATCTATGGTAGCCCTTTCTTCAGGGTTCCGCCTTGAACATAGCAGAATGTCCTGCATTCCTCTGTGAAAACAATGGTCTTGGCTCGCCAATCAATCTGTGGGTTGTGTTTTTCTAACCATGGAATTCCAAGAATCACCTTAAACTATGGAGAACAATCCGGTCAAAAGATATCTTTTCCCGATGTCCTTCCTGGCAGAGCAAGTTACAAACTTCAGTACACTTCGTCACTGGTCCGGATATTAATTGTGTTCCATCTACCGCAATGACATTTTCTACCACAGCTTTTGGATGTATACTAATACCCATCTTGCCTGCTAATTCGTAATCCATGTAGTTTCCAATCGCACCGCTGTCCACATATGCTTCCAGAGCATACACCTTGGACGGTTGAAAGTCACTACTTAGGCTGACCTGAAAAACGAAATGAGAGATCTGAATTTCCTTCTTTTGGCTCGACAAGTCGACCTCTATACTTGTCGGGCGTTGGAGTTTTCCTGCTGTTCATCTTCTGTGACCTTTTTATTCCCTTCATCTACGGCTCCCACTGGCTTCCATGGTGGTTTCACTGGACAGTTTCTCAATAGATGACCAGCTGAGCCACAATAGAGACATACATTCTGCTGTCTTCTTCTGTCTCGTTCTTCTTTAGAGATGGGACCTCAAACTCCCCCTAACTGCATGGGTTCAGGGTGACTTTCAGTTGTTGTACAATTTCCAGAGTCTCTTGAACAAACATAAAATGGTTTTACCTCTGATCTAGCACGATTAGAGCGTTGGTTCTATAATCGGTGATCCAACTGGATGGTTAGATCTATGAATTCGGCACAACCTGTAGGAGGATTCACAACTTGCGCCAAAATATCCTTAAGTTCTCCTCTCAGGCCTCAATGAAAAAGTATGGTTCTCTTCTCCTCAGGCCAATATGTGGCAGCTACTAATCTATTGAAAGAGGCTATATAAGCCAACAATTCCAGGTTACCTTGGCGTAAAGAAAGCAACTTGTTGTCTAAGGCCTGGCCTTGAGCTGGATGAGACAAACGTTTTTCTAATTCGTGTCGAAAACGTGAATAGTTCCTCAGTAATGGATCATCTCTGTTCACTAGGGGTATGGACCAATCTGCAGCATGTCCCCCCAAATAAGATAACACAAATGCCACTTTGGCCTGATCGGAAGGAAAAACCCCAGGTCTACGTAGAAAATGTAAATTACATTGGTTAATAAATACTGCAAAATGCAGTGGATCGCCTGTAAATCTCTCTGGGGCTGCTAGGGGAATATTTCTGGGTAAAACTACTTGTGGACTGGAAACAGGAATTTGACCCTGTGAACCCCCACCAGAGAGTGGTGCCTGCCCTGCTTGGGACTGTAGCAACTGGAGACCCAATTCCTCAGTGCGCTCCCCATTAACTACCAACTTTCTTCTAAGAGAGTTGGTTTCAGACGTAGCTGCATGAACCTCTGCTCTGAGCTCTCCCAGAAGTTGGGATAAATTATCTATTCCTGAGTCCTCCATTACGCTCAGGTGGCGTTGTTTAAGTACGGCTTCGCATTCTTTGACGCTTACCTTAAGTCCCTGCGGGAGCGTAATGCCTTTACAGCTGAAGACCTGTGGTCTGGGCACTAGTTCTGTGGAAACAACAATTATGACAAAACCACTATTGTAATTCTTATTCACTTATAAACTGATAACTGTGATGCAATTTACTATGAAAATGACCCTCCCTTCTCACCTGTGATTTTGTGTTGTGGAGCTCCCCATCCTGTATTATTCTACAGGGGCGCGTTGGATAAATTATATATTCTGAGGGAGGTAATGGATTCGAAAAAAAAGCCTCCTATCTGTATAGTGTCCAAAGCCTTTTCTTTTAAGTATCAAGGGAAAGTCTCTTGGTAAGGAACAAGTTACTTACCTGTAACTGTTGTTCTCCAGCATGGGTCTGGCATGGATTCACATGCTCATGAATATTCCCAGTTGTCAGGCTGGGAATCCTCAGTTTCAGTTTGTTTCTGAACTGTCTTTCTACTAATAACCAATCACTGGTCTCTGGGTCATACTGCCCCCAGCCAATGACTGCCCTCTACCTAAGCCCCTCCTCTGGCAGCCATCTTCAGATTTGGTAGCACGTAAAGTGGCAGTAGGACCAAGAGAAGTTTAGTTTAGTTTATTATTTGTATAACGCCCCCTGGCCCTGGGGCATCCAGGCGCTTGAGATGAATACAACAAAAACATTATGATACAATATGGTCTTGGGAAGAGAGTACCAGAGGTTTAGGGTATTATCACACAGTTACAGGTATACAGATATCACATAACATGATCCATAGGTGGATGAAAACATTGCGTTTAGGGCATTTTCAAGCAGTTACAGGTAATGTACAGGCCGATTTACAAATTTGCAAATGTACAGGCTAAGTGCATGCTAATAAGGTAGAGCTATGCAATTTACGTTTCTTTGGACAGTAACCATGTTTAGGCACTGTGTCTAAACCTGTGAAAGGACGGTTCTGATCTCAGCTCGAGTGGAAGTGAGTTCCAGAGTTTGGAGGCAAGCACGGGGAAGCTGGAGCCACCTGCTTTTTGGAGCTTGTATCTTGGGATATTTAAACAGTGTGTTTGAGCTGATCTGGTAGGACGTGCTGGGGTGTGGTGAGTGAGGTTGTCAGATAGGTATCTGGGTGCTTGGTTGGCTAGGCATTTGTGTGTGAGTGAGAGGGTTTTATATTCAATTCTTTGTGGTATCGATGCACATTGGCAGGAGCGTCTGGCATCAGATATATGTTCATGTTTAGGTATGTTCAGGGCTGCTCGCAGGGCGTTATTTTGGATGATTTGCAATTTGTTAATGTTTTTCTGGCTGGTGCCCATGTATAGAGCATTACAATAGTCGACTTTGGAGAGGACTAGCGCTCTAGCTAAGGTGGTGCAGTTGGATGGTGTGAGATAAGGTCTGCTGGCATTGATGAGCTTACAGGTGTAAGCAGTGGCGGATGAGATGGAATTGATCTGTCTTGTCAGTGTGAGGGAGGAATCGAGGTAGATTCCTAAGGTTTTGACGCTGTTGGAGACTATGTTATTGCCGTCTATAGTGAATGCCTGATAGAGTTTGTCGAGTTTATTAAGTCTGGGTTGGGATCCTAGGAGAAGAAGCTCAGTCTTGTCGTCGTTGAGGCATAGGCCATGCTTGGCCATCCATTCTTGGATAATGGAGTAAATGTTGTTAAGAGCAGTGAGGTCAGTGGAGTAGTCGCCTGTTAAAGGGATCAGTATTTGGGTGTCATCTGCGCAGTTGGTGTAGATGACACCCAGCCGGTCCAGTATGTCAAAGAGGGGTTTCGTGAACACATTGTATAGAGTGGGGGAGACGCAGGAGCCCTGCGGGACACCGCATGTGTCTGGGGCTGGATTGGCAGAGGGTGTGGGTCCGAAGACTCTCATGGATCTGTTGTTCAGGAAGGACTGGATCCATGCGTTAGCATTGTCTGAGAATTTGGCTGCTGATGATAAATGTTTACAGAGGATGTCGTGGTTGACCAGGTCGAAGGCGGCCGATAAGTCAAGGAGGAGAAGAAGGGCCAGTTTGCCATTGTCTTTAATGCTGTCCATCTGTGTCTTAAGGTCAATTAGGGCGGTCTCAGTGCCATGTTTGGGGTGGAAGTCCGATTGTCTGAGTCCTAGTAAGTTGTTTTTCTCAAGGTGGTTCTGTATCTGGAGATAGGCAGCTCTGTCAAGGATTTTTAGAAGGAAGGGTACAGTCGTAATGGGTCTATAGTTGGTGGGGACCCTTGGGTCTAGGGTGGGCTTCTTAAGTAAGGGAAGAACCTAAGAGTCCTTGAGGTTGTTGGGCACTACGTTGGATGTGAAAGATGAGTTAACGAGGGAAGTGATAAAGGGAGCAAGTTGTTTGGCTGCATCTTTACTGACTGGGGCCGGGCAAATGTCACCTTGGCATTTGGACGGTTTCAGTGAGTTGATAATTTATTCAACCTCTTTGATGGTTATGGTGTAAAACTTGAAAAGGTTATTGTCATCATTTTGAGGGGTGGTGTGGGTATGTGTGGGGGGTAGTGTTATCAGTGAGGGTAAGACTTACTTTCTTAGTCAAGATTTTGGCTTGTAGCATAGCAATTTTGCCTAGGAGGGCTTCCAGTATGTTCGTGCACCAGTGGATGTCTTTTTTGCATGTGTCTGGAATGGGGGAGGGTGATTCGAGATCTCCCAGGATGTTGAAGAGCTCTTTGGTATTGGATTTGGCGTTACAGATACAGATTGTACATGTTTTTTTTTAACTGAATGATTGCTGTCTTATATATATTGGAGGCCAGTGTGTAAGATGTCTTGTTAATGGTGGATGGTGACTGTTTCCATGCTAATTCTGCTTGTCTTTTGGTATTGCGGAGTGTTTTTAGTTCGGGGGAGAACCAAGAATTGAGGTGTGCACGTGGTTTGGCTTTCCGTAGCTTGAGTGGTGCTATGGTGTTTGTTAGGCAGAATCCTGTGCAGTTGCCTTGGGGGACCACTGCAAGAAGATTAAGACTACAGGAGTAACCAGTAAACCCAATTGGTAGCAGTCTGTACCACCCAGATTTACCTGGTAGCTGTGGCTGAGCAGTCAGACCTCTCTCAAGAAGAGTAGGGCAGTATATAGAGTATACACAATAGGGCCAAAAACACAGTAGAGCAAACAAACACTGACCAGAGCTTTGTATCAAAAGTATATTATTATTTATTTTAAACACACTTTAGGAAATACACTAGCACTCTAAATCAAAAGCAAGTTAAAACACAGTCAGGTAAAGTATAGACACCTCCCTTGATAACTATTAGACAAGTCAGAGTTAAAACACCACTATTTGTTAAAACAGATGTGAGCGCATAACCTAGATGGCATTCCAATAGTTAAGTTAAAGGGAGAGAAAAAGGCAGGGCATAAAAATAAAACAGTTCCCAACACTTTTAGAAGTTAAAAGCAAGGGAGTAAAGGCAGTATACACTGTAGAGCCAAAGTTCATAGGCAAGGCCCACTTTAAATGGAGCAAAGCGAAATGTGCCCAAGATCACACAGTTTAAACTGCACTAAAAGTCTTTGCAGAATGTTCAAAAGAGGTTGGGGTGATTCAAGAAGTAAAGTTAGAAGGTCTGGGGCCAGCCCAGTGGAAAGCCAAGGATTTAAGGGTCACCTTGGGCAAGCCGAAGAAAGGGGGGCCAGGCAGAACACAGTACCTTAAAGAGAGAAGAAGCTCCAGCGGTGGCAGTTGTTCCTGGCAGAGGTTGCAGTTCGTTGTTTCGACCAGGGGAAGAGGGGATCTCGTCGAGGAGGAAACTTGGAGTCGTTGCACTGCCCAGGGATGAAACCAGCCGCGGAGTTAGTCGGTTAAAAGGTGTGTTCCTTTTATTCATGGTCAAAGTGGTGAAGCTTGGCTATCCGGCCGCCGGGGTGCTTGGCACGGCGATTCGACCAAGAGACGTCTTTGGAAGGCGAAAGGTGTGAACTGGTTGATCCCACCAGCTCAAAGGAAGAAGACTCGTCCAGCAGAAGATCTTCTCTTGCCGTTGGGAAAGTGGTGAGTTCGTTGCAGCAGGGCTCCACGGGTGGTGTCGTCGTTGCAGATGGCTCAGCTTCTTCCCTCTTCGGATTCTTAGGTCCTGTGGCGACTTCTGAAGTTCCAGTCCCAAAGGCCCTGCTTTTATGCAGAAAAACCCCCATTCAACAGCATAGCTGTCACTCACACATGCTCAACACTGGGCCAATTAGAATAGAGTGCGACTTGGGTTGCTAGGGCAACGCAGTCCAGGGTGCCAATTCCCCTCCCCACACATCCTGTGGAACCCAGACAGAGTGGCATCATTTGGAGGGCTTCTGTGGAGAAGCCCGCCAAAAAGTGGAACAAAGGACTCGACCTTGGTTGGAGTTACAGAGACGGACACGAATGCCATTTTAGAAAAGTGTTCTGGCAAAAAGACCCAACGTTGATTTCATATTAAATAAATAACCCAGCAGTATCTTTAACATTGCACCAAAAAGTGGTGCGTTTAAAATCAATGGGAAAATCCCATAGGAAATATTCCGGTGGAATATTTTGCGTGGTAACCATTGCCACCAGCCAGAAACTCGACAAGGGGGTACTGGACAGTGGCCCCTTGAAAACAGACCCAGGGGCAATCGAATTACCCCTTCCAGTACTTCCACAATATGATGGTTTGTACTGGTTCTGTTCACAATTTTGGACTAGTAAAGTCAATGGTGACTTTATATGCCCTGGGAGACAGTAGTCAGTCCCAGGGTACGGAGTCTATGTTTGGGGGTCACTATGACACCCCTGTGTTACTGCAATGAGGGTGCTGTGTAACACACATGAAAAACAGATGATACCCTATGGAGTCAAAGACCCAATAGCCCATAAGCACCCAAAAAGTCAAAGACATACCTCAAATCATGCCTAAGAGTGGGAGGAAAAAAGTCTCACTCTTAGCAGGAGAAAAAAACAAACCCCAAAAATCCAGCAAAGCTGCTGGGGGACTCACTAGGTATGGGAAATGAGCCTTATAAGAGAATCCTCCCTAACACTCCCCCGCCCCCTCAGACTAAGGGACAGGAGGATTGTTGAATCTACTCCTGGATGAATCTCATACCTCTAGTCGGTTATAAACATCCTAGAGAGACCATCAGCATTTTTTTTTAAACATTTATTTTATTAAGAGAGCAGGTAAGCATTCAGACTGTCCACAAAAGAAAGAATTTGACATGGTATTGAGGCATGTACAGTATTGGCACATATATACAGAGTAGCAAGAAAAACACAACAAACATCCTGCATCATGGTGAAGGGAGAGGTGTAGCATCCTCGTCCGGTATCTGGGAACACAAATAAATATGCAACAGCGACCAAATGTCTTTGGGCCGACACTGTGTCGGGACCGATAAAACAAAAAGTTCTTCATCGTCGTTTACCAAACAAGTCTTTTAAGAAATTGGCTCTGGATGGTGCAGTTGTAGACTTCCATGATTTAAGGATACAGCGCTTGGCGACAACACATGAAATATTAAATAAGCGCCTCGTAGTTTCTTTCACCTTACCAATGTCACCAAGCAAGTACTTCAAGGGGGACAGAGCCGCTGGAATCGACGTTATGTCTTCGAGGAGTTCTGCCACCTCCCGCCAGAATTCCATGATCAAAGGGCATGACCAGTACATGTGGTAGGGGCTAGCGTTTGGTGCATTGCACTTGGGGCAAGCCCCCGTGCAACTCTCAACAAATTTGGCTAGTCTGGCGGGGGCATAGTGGAGCTGATTCAGAACTTTAAACTGGATCAGCCGTAGCTCCGCGTTCATAGAGACGGATCTGGTGAGTTGACAGAAGCTTGCCCACCGTATTTCATCAATCTGAGTGCCCGTATCCCGCTCTCAGGTTTCTCTCATTGTATTACGTGGCGGGGAGTGGGTTTGTACTAATGAGTATACCAACAAGACCCCTTTATTGTGACTATTAGGGGATACTATTGCCCTAATACATTCATGTACCTGGGGTTCCAACGGGAAAGATGGCCATCTAGCCGCAAAAGCAGTTTTCATACGATGATATTGAAAGCGTTTAAGTGGGCCTCCTCCCACCATCCCGATGAAGTCAGTGAGTTCACAGAATGTGCCATTTGGGAACATGTCCCTTAGTGTGAATAGCTTGTTAGAATCCCAGGATTGTTGAATGGCTTTATCAAATGTTGGGGATATACTCGAGAAGTTCCACAGGGGGACCTCCGGTTCATAGGGGGTCTCAAGGCCTAATCTGTTATATATCTTGGCCCAGGCGCGTATGGTTGTATATACCGGGTCAAACGGGCATGTGTCTCCATAGACAGGGTTAAGAAGAAGTGATCTGATGTCATTGAGGCGATCAGCATGTTTCTCCATGGGGATGTGGGGAGATGTGTCCTCAGGGTCAAACCAGTGTTTAACAAATTGAGCCTGTGCAGCCAGATAATATAGTTCAAAATCTGGCGCAGCAATGCCACCCCGTGAGAATGGTTCCACCATCTTATCCCACCCCAATCTGGCCGTTTTCCCATTCCAAATGAAATTAGAGGCGAGCGACTTGAGTTTCATGAAAAAGGACTTGCCGGGCCATATCGGAATGTTGTTAAAATAATATAAGAGTTTGGGTAAGACTACCATTTTGAGAATAGCCACTCTACCATACAAGGACAAGGGAATGCTAGCCCACGTTTGGAACTTGGTCATCAAACTCAGTAACAGTTCACCATGGTTCTGTGTATATAGTAATTGTTTGTCCCTGGCCACCATAATACCCAAGTAGCGTACTTGAGTCGGGGTGGGCCTAAACCCAGCAATTGCAGCAATGTTACCCGTACAATCTGTAAGGGGAAATATTTCGGACTTGGGAACATTGATTCTGTACCCTGAATATTCCGAGAACTCATGTATGTCCGACATTATGTGCTGTACATTCTCTTCTGGGTCGCGGACATATAGCAGGGTGTCGTCTGCATATAGTGAAATGATCTGGGGGGAGCCGGACATCCTAAGCCCTCTATGTGAGTGGTTCTGGTGTATATATTCCGCCATCGGCTCGATAGTAAGTGCAAAAAGTATAGGTGAAAAGGGACAGCCCTGCCTGGTACCTCTGTAGAGCCTAAACGAGGGGGACAAAGTGGCATTGGTCAGAACCTTAGCAGTCGGGAGAGTATATAGTAGCTGTACGCATTGATGAAGTATCGCCAAAAGCCAAACCGTTCAAGCACCAGGAAGAGATAAGACCAGGACACAGAATCGAAGGCCTTCTCGGCATCAAGGGCCACCACGGCAGCCTTTGTTGCGGGATCAATGTGTGCCATAACATTAAACAAGCGCCTCAGGTTGAGAGCTGTAGATCTAGTTGGTATAAAGCCCGCCTGGTCTGGGTGAACAAGGATCGACATGTACGGCAGGAGCCTGGTGGCTAACACCTTGGCGAAAATGTTTGCATCGGTATTAATCAAGGAGAGCGGTCTATACGAACCCATGTCATGTGCAGGTCTACGGGGTTTCAGGAGGACAGTAATAATAGCTTCGTGCATCGATTCTGTAAGGTTCCCTTGATCCATCGCCTCCTCCCACACTTTTAACAGTAGTGGGGCTAGTTCAGTCCTAAATTCCTTATATAGTTCCGCGCTAAGTCCATCCGAGCCGGGGGCGCGGCTCCCTGACAGAGATTTAATGGCCTCTACAATTTCTTCAATAGTGATGGGCTGATCCAGTAGGTTACGGGTCTCAGTGGTCAGTGTAGGGAGGTCTAGGCTATCCAAATACCGGAACGTGTCTTCTTTACTTTTGATGTCATGATTGGAATAAAGGGAGGAATAAAACTCAGCGAAGGCGGAATTAATGTCTTGCTCCTTATTGACCAAAGCCCCAGTGGGTGTCAGAATACCAGGGATTGGACTCCGATGTCTATCTGTTTTAAGCATGGTGGCTAAGAATTTCCCGGCCTTATTACTCTCCCCATACCTACGGGCCTTGGCAGGCGCAGCCATGTATAAGACTTCCCTGCTGGCTAACGCGTTGAATTCCTTCAACGCGACATGCATTTGCGATAGTGTTGCCTTGTCCTGTGTGGCGCCATATTCAGTTTGTAACAGGCCTTTTTTAATTTCGACTACGCCCAGCTCCCGTCTTACAGCTTTAAGCATACCCGTGGACTTGCCCAGGATAGTACCCCGGATCCAGACCTTGAATGCCTCCCAGAGGGTAGCATAAGTGGTTACCGATCCCTCATTTATTTCAATAAATTCCGTGATCTCAGTATGGAGGGCTTCGCAAATATTAGTGTCCCTGAGTATGGCGGGGGCATTCTCCACCATCTAACTGGAGGGGGGGC
The DNA here is from genome assembly GCF_040938575.1 of Ambystoma mexicanum. Classification (NCBI taxonomy): domain Eukaryota; kingdom Metazoa; phylum Chordata; class Amphibia; order Caudata; family Ambystomatidae; genus Ambystoma; species Ambystoma mexicanum. The sequence goes on along the minus strand of NC_090927.1, from coordinate 476,118,687 downwards.
ATCACCCAGCTGAATGCCAAGTGATACTGGTGAGTGGTCAGAGAGGGTGCAGGGGTGTATTTCACAACTGGTGACCATGCCGGCAAGGGGTGAGCTAATGAACCAGTAATCGATACGTGAATGGGAATCATGGACAGAAGAGTAAAAGGTGAATTTCCTCTCAGTAGGGTGCAGTGTGCGCCAAGCGTCTACCACATCCATCTGTTCCATCAACTGCCGCACAACCAATGCGGCTCGGGTGGGGGCCCTGGGGGCAGTAGAGGACCGATCAAGGGACTGGTCCAAAATAGTATTGAGATCGCCGCCCCAAATTATCATTGCCTCCCCTGACGTAGTCAGCATATCAAGTATCGTACAATAGAACTGTGGATCGTCCACATTTGGCCCATATGTATTAACAAGTATTAACTGGTATCCCGCCATCTCCCCCCACATTAGTGCATATCTGCCAAGCGGGTCTATTTTACTGGAGTGGTATTTAAAGCACAGCTTGGGGTGCATGAGGGTTAACACTCCCCTAGACTGTGTTAGGTATTCCGTGTAGTATTTCTGGGGGGCCCATCTTGGCAGGAATGCAGAATTGACATTACCCAGTGCGTGCGTCTCTTGAATGAAAAGAATATGAGGATCGTGACGTGTGACATATGCTGCCACCTTCCTCGCCTTCACCGGGTTGTTAAGCCCACGAATATTCCAAGAGAGTAGCTTGACTTCTAAGCCCCTATCAGCCTGTGCCATACCCGCATGTTGTAAAGATCATCTGTCCGTAGCCTCGCCCCTGTCGCAAGTGATACGGCCATTCTGCCATGTAACCGCTCTCTGATTTTAACAATCGAACTCCTTTAAACAGAAACTCCCCAAACCATCCCGATCGGACGCCACCCACAACATCTGCCCCAACTTTGTCCCACCCACCGCCCACATCAACTGCGGAATATTGACCCACTCAATGACCGTGGTTGAGCTTGTTTTGGCATTGACCAAACTTCCGGCCGAAGCTAACCTTGTATTCGAATGAAACCCCTTCAGGTGGTCCAAATTTCCACACCAAGAACACCCATTTCCAACCCCTCTTACCCCCCCACCCTCATCATCACCCCCAACTTGACGATGTACCCAAAAACAATCGTGGAACATTCCCGGGGTAGCCATGTTGCCTCACATGGCCGCCTGATTGGCTCCGATCTCCAATAGTCACATGGAATGGAGCCGCCCTGCTTGTAGGATCAATAGGGCTGCAGTGGATACTACATAGGGATACAGACCAATCGGGCCGCCGGAGCTCCCTAGTCCTCGGGTCTTGGTCTATTGTTCTGTGCCGGCCTGCCCCCCCTTGGGTGGATGGGTATGGAAGTCTCTATATACTGTGTGGCCTCAGTCGGGGATTCGAAAAAATGCGCCCTACCCGCATGTTGGATCCTCATCTTTGCCGGGAACATCAGAGCATATGGAATCTGGCGGCCTCTAAGGAGTCTCTTGACTGGTTCATATGATCGCCTGCTCGCCTGGACCCCGGCAGAAAAGTCTGGGTATATATGTATTCGTTACTCCTCGTGTTCAAGCGTTCCAGCCTCCCTGGCCAGCCGCAGGATTGTGTCCCTGTCTCTATAGTTAAGCAGCCGTGCAATTATTGTGCGAGGTGGAGCACCTGGTTTGGGGGCCGGGGCAGGAGTACGGTGGGCTCTCTCCACCAAGAAATGTTCGGAGAATGACTCAGGACCAAATGGTGTTTTAAACAGTTGTTCAAGTTGTTTCTCCATTTGGCCTTTCCCAAATGACTCTGCCACGCCGACCACACAGATGTTGTTGCGTCTCGATCTAGATTCAAGATCCTCGCATTTATGTTGCATTTTAGTCATGGCTTCCTTAAACTGAGCGATGTCACGACCATGTTGTGAGATAGCGTCTTCGTTACTGCTAATTCTATTTTCTGCATCAGTGACATGTATGCTCTCTTTTTCAACTCTAGCCTTCAGGGAGCCAATGGTAGACACTATGTCGTCTAGTTTCATGTTCACTGCTCGGAATCCATTTTCCACAAGCATGGTCAGCTTGTCCTCCCGTCCTTCAATGTCTGCAGGTGGGGTTTCATTAGCGTCAGCGTGCACCTCAGTTATGGCGTTCGGCGCCTGGCTGCCTGTAAATGCATCCATAGGACCCTTCCTCTTGTTACTGGGCGTCTTGCCTCCCTTCCCAGCCTTGTGTGGTTCGCCCATGGTGCCGGCCCCCCATTACCTGGTTCAGTTACCCTTACTGCCGGGTGCCCGAGCCCCAGCCCGCTGTTTATGGATATTCGGCAAAGCCACCTGGATCAGGGCGACAGAGTTTGCCGTTGGGGCAACAGGGGTCCTCCGCATCACCCCCCCTGCTCCCAAGACGTCTGTAGATTTTCCGGCAGAGCCCCCAGCACCAGGGCACCAAGGCCCAATGTTAGGCACCAGTGATGGATATTTCCTCCCACGTAGTTAAGTGTCAAAACTCAGGGCGTGCCACAGTTTACGCGAAAGAGGGCTTATATAGATCTCTGGGTGTTCACCAGTGCATGGGGTCGGCCAGGCAACCGGCACAGGGCTTCCTGCGCCAGGGCGACCGTGCCTGAAGTCGCCAAAGGTAGTGCGTTCTCCTGCGCCCACGACATACAGATAGTTCTGGATGGGAAACGGGAGGCAAGGACTTCACGGATGTAGGGCGTGCAATGTAATATCAGGAGGAATGTTGCCCGCTAGTAGGGCATTTCCGTCAATCCCCCCTCACTGGCACAGGGGCCCCTCACCTCCCGCTGCTTCATGAAACCGTGGGCTTTGGCCTCTGTAAATTTATGTAATGTCCTAGCGGGCATGGGCCCGCGTGTAACACAGAGACCGGCTTCCCGTCCACCGGGAGTGTCGGATCACCTGGGGCGAATTCCTCCACGCCCCACGTGCCGGCTCCCTGCCGAGCGCAGCTCGGAGAGTGTCTCCGGCTGCAACGGGAAGCCGCGTAGCAGGATGTCACCGCCGTGTCTAGTGGCGTCTCCGCCGCAAATTCCAGGGTGTGGGGGTCACAGAAGAGTAGCGGGTATCGTACCTGAGGGGGGCTCAACGTCTCCTTGTCTTCACGGCCGAACAGCTCTCAGTCCGCAGCTGCTCAGCGTGGGCGCGAGTCAGGCGTGGGCCGTTGACAATGGCCCCGCCCCCACTCGGCCTCCTCCTCGCCAGAGTCCACGGCTCCGTGTTGCCTCTGCCTGGAACTCCGAGTCGGATCGCGCTCCCAACACCAGTCGGGCCAAATTCAGAGCGGCGTAACTTTGGCGCCAGAGACCGATTTCCACCAGAATTCGGAGACGTTGGGGACCAGACCTCAGCTCGTCTACACAGCCATTTGTGGGTGTTTAGTTGGCTCCAAAACTGATTTTTCTGGACGGATCTTGCACTGGAGCAGGAGCTCAGGATTCAGGCGGCCATCTTCGTTGTGCGCAACAGCGCCCCCCGAGACCATCAGCATTTTGGTGGTGACACCCTGACCTGTGCTCAATGGTGAAACCAAACCCCTGGAGGCAGATTGACCATCTCAATAGTTGTGGGTTCTCCCCTTTCATTTGCATTAACCATCTCAAGGGTTGGTGGTCAGTCTGAATAACAAAAGTAGAACCATACAAGTATGGCCTAAACTTCTTCAGAGCCCACACAATGGCAAAACATTCTCTTTCAATAATTGCCCACCTTGTCTCAGGATCCTTCAGTTTTCTACTGATGAAGCAAATGGGGTGTTCCCTACATTTCCCATCCAGTTGACTAAGGACTGCACCTATACCTACATTAGAAGCATCTGTCTGTACAATGAAAGTTTGGTGGTAGTCAGGAGCTCTTAGCACTGGAGCTTGACAAAGGGCTTTCTTCAGGATTTCAAAAGCCTGATTGCACTCCTCATTCCATCTGACCTTTTTAGGGAACTTAGGAGAGGAGATCACATTCAGTGGAGAAGCAATGGTCCCATAGTTCTCTATGAAATTCCTGTAGTACCCAGTGAGTCCTAAGAAGGCTCTCACCTGGGTCCGAGTAGTAGGTGTTGTCCAATTTTACACAGCTTCAATCTTGCTGGGCAAAGGCCTTATTTCTCCACCTTCTACCTCATGTCCAAGGTAGATCACTTTGCTCTGTCTAATCTGGCATTTACTTGCCTTTATGGTCAGATTGGCCTGCTTTAGAGCCTGCAAAACATGTCCTAGCTGGTCAACATGCTCTTCCCAGGTTTCGCTGAATACTTCAATGTCATCCAAGTATGAAATGCAGAGGTCCTCCATCCCAGTCAGAACCTGATTTACCATCCTTTGGAATGTAGCAGGTGCATTTTTCAGTCCAAAAGGCATAACCTTAAATTGGTATAAGCCAACTGGGGTAGAAAATGCAGTTTTCTCCTTGGCATGGTCTGTCAGGGCTATTTGCCAATAGCCTGACGTCAGATCAAATGTGCTGAGGTACTTGGCTGAACCAAGTCTATCCACCAACTCATCTGTCCTTGGCAAAGGATGGGCATCAGTCTTGGTGACTGCATTAAGAGCTCTATAGTCCACACAGAATCTCAATTATTTGGATCTTGCCTTTGGTAATAACACAACTGGGCAAGACCATGGACTAGTAGATGGCTCTATTACCCCAGGTCAAGCATCTTGCTGACCTCTCCTTTGATGTGGTTTCTTACATTCTCTGACATTCTGTACCCTCTGCTTTTTACTGGCAGACAGTCACCAGTGAGTATGGGGCTCACGCAGTGAGCCAAGGGGCCAAGCCTGGTGAAAGTGAGAACAGGGAGGCAAACTGATTTAACATAGATTTGCACTCCTCTTGTTGCTCAGGTGTCAGATTTGAAGAGAGATTAACTCCATCAATCTTTTCATCCAAAGGTAAGCCTCTGAGGAGATCAGGGAGAAGTTCACTCTCTTCTTCCTCTTCTGCTGAAGCCAGAAGCAAGGCTCCTACTTCAGGTCTAGAGACATAGGCTTTTAGTCTGTTGGTGTGGAAGACTCTGGGAGCCTCCTTGGGATTGCCGAAGTCCACCAGATATTTCACCTCTCCAAGTTTTCCCACAACCTTGAAGGGTCCCATCCATTTGTCTTGCAAGGCCCTCTGCCTTGTTGGAATCATAACAAGAACTAGCTGGTCTTGAGTGAACTCAACCATGTTAGCCTTTTGATCATGCCAATGCTTGACCAAAGCTTGACCAACATTCAAGTTATCACTAGCTTGAGCCATCATCTGTGACATTCTCCTCCGAAGTCCTATCACGTAGTCAGTCACTCTGACTGGCTTGGGGGAAGGAGCACTCTCCAACCCCTCCTTAATCAGGGCCAATGGACCTCTGACTGGATGGCCATAAAGAAGTTCAAAGGGACTATAACCTACTCCCTCCTGAAGGACTTCTCTATAAGCAAAGAGAAGGCATGGCAGTAGAAGATCCCACTTTCTCTTAAGGGGTTCTTCTAAAGCACCTATCATGCTCTTCATGGTCCTATTAAACCTTTCAACCAACCCATTTGTCTGAGGGTGGTAGGCGGTCGAGAACTTGTAGGTAACTCCCTAGCAACCTCCTCTACCTTGAAAAAACCACAGTTATGCTGGCCCCAGTGTCCCTAATGGCAGGAGTCTCCTGACCATTCATCTGGACACTGTCCTTATAATACTCTTTAGTATTATCTGGGATAGAATTATATACATCTAAATTCTGTTCCCACAACCCCAGGGACACTAAAGAAACACTGGCTGAGACTCCAATGGGATCATCAGCCAGTAGTAGAAGGTTTCCACTTGTCATTGGTACTTCCTCCTCTGGAGCGAAGGCTAGGGAGACAGTGTGTACCCCTGAAGGTTTACCCTTACATCTGGGATCCCCTTTCACATGGTCAGTAGAGCCACAAACATAGCATTTACCAAATACCTTCACGAATGGTGGCTTACTCTGACCCCCTTCTGGTCTGGGACCAGAAGGTACACTAGCCTGATTTGGTTTCCCATGTGGCTTACCCTTATGGTGCTGTTTGGGGCTCTCTTTGGGATTGGAATTATTGGAATTCTCTTTGGAGTCCTTTTTAGGCAGTTTTCCCTCATCCTGAGTTACCCCAGAATCCTTGTGAGTAGCCCTGTTGGCAACCTACAAGTCAGCAGCCTTAGCTAGCTTCTTGGATTCTATTTCCTTTGAATCAGCCAAGTGCTGTCTGAGCTCAGGAGAGCAGGCATCATAAATTGACTCCAACATAACAAGATTTGTCATTCCTTCATAAGTGTTCACTCTGTAACCCTTAATCCATCCCTCTAAGTTCTTAAAACTTTCACTCACCCAGGTAGCCCAAGGGGTACCATCATGCTTTTAGAGGGTCCTAAACCTTTTAAGGTACTGGGAAGGGGTCTTCCCAAATCTAGCTATTAAAGCTAGCTTCACACATTCATAGTCCATTCTATCCACCTCCCCCAACTCCATTACCACATCAGATGCAACAGGGAGGAGCCTAGAGAACAACCAAGGAAGCAACTGATTCCCTGTGATGTCCTGGAACCCATGATTATACTCAAACATAGCCAACCAAACCAACACATTCAACTTAGGTTCATACATACCCACAATCTCTTTAGGCATCCGGGGTCATTTGGGACTCGAACTCCTAGAGGATCCACGGAGAGAAGTATTTTCAACAGACAATTTCTTCATCTCTAGCTCATGCTTGAGCTCCATTTCTCTGAGCCTTAGTTCTTGGTGCTTTTGTTCAGATTGGGCACTAATTCTTTTGAACTCTAATTCAAGTCTCATTTTTTCTAGTTCAATGAATGCAGGACTTAGTGTGGGACCTGTCAAAGGTCCAGCAGCCACAGCTTGAGGTGGCAGAGCAGGCAGAGGACCAGTGGGGACAGTTATAGCAGCCTCACCTGCCTCATTTGTCTCTACACCAATGCTATCAAGACTTTGATTCATATCACCTTCATTACTGTTGGTTACATTTGCTGGGGAGGTAGGTTCCTCTGAACCACTACCCAGACTTTGGTTTTCTAACAATCTTTCAATAAGTTCCATTTTCTTGCCTTTTACAGGGAGATCCGTATGTCTACAAAGAACTCTTAAACAATCAGCAGTTTTGGCAGACAAGGATTCCAGGCTGTAACTTTCCATAGTTGACTTGTTAGAAAATAGCTTTTACAGTGCTAAGCTTTGTGGTTAGTTGCACTAAAGTATCAGAAGCACTCTAAAATGTATACTCAATACAAATCCCACCGCTGTACACCAGTGTTAGGCAGAATCCTGTGCTGTTCCCTTGGGGACCACTGCAAGAAGATTAAGACTACAGGAGTAAGCAGTAAACCCAATTGGTAGCAGTCTGTACCACCCAGATTTACCTGGTAGCTGTGGCTGAGCAGTCAGACCTCTCTCAAGAAGAGTAGGGCAGTATATAGAGTATACACAATAGGGCCAAAAACACAGTAGAGCAAACAAACACTGACCAGAGCTTTGTATCAAAAGTATATTATTATTTATTTAAAACACACTTTAGGAAATACACTAGCACTCTAAATCAAAAGCAAATTAAAACACAGTCCGGTAAAGTATGGACACCTCCCTTGATAACTATTAGACAAGTCAGAGTTAAAACACCACTATTTGTTAAAACAGATGTGAGCGCGTAACCTAGATGGCACTCCAATAGTTAAGTTAAAGGGAGAGAAAAAGGCAGGGCATACAAATAAAACAGTTCCCAACACTTTTAGAAGTTCAAAGCAAGGGAGTACTGTAGAGCACTGTAGAGCCAAAGTTCATAGGCAAGGCCCACTTTAAATGGAGCAAAGTGAAATGTGCCCAAGATCACACAGTTTAAAATGCACTAAAAGTCTTTGCAGAATGTTCAAAAGAGGTTGGGGTGATTCAAGAAGTAAAGTTGGAAGGTCAGGAGCCAACCCAGTTGGAAAGCCAAGGATTTAAGGGTCACCTTTGGCAAACCGAATAAAGGGGGGCCAGGCAGAACACAGTACCTTAAAGAGAGAGGAAGCTCCAGCGGTGGCAGTTGTTCCTGGCAGTGGTTGCAGTTTGTTGTTTCGACCAGGGGAAGAGAGGATCTCGTCGAGGAGGAAACTTGGGAGTCGTTGCACTGCCCAGGGATGAACCCAGCCGCGGAGTTCGTCGGTTAAAAGGTGCGTTCCTTTTATTCACGGTCAAAGTGGTGAAGCTTGGCTATCCAGCCGCCGGGGTGCTTGGTACGGGCGATTCGACCAAGAGACGTCTTTGGAAGGCGAAAGGGGCGAACTGGTTGATCCCACCAGCTCAAAGGAAGAAGACTCGTCCAGCAGAAGATCTTCTCTTGTCGTTGGGAAAGTGGTGAGTTTGTTGCAGCAGGGCTCCACCGGTGGTGTCGTCGTTGCAGATGGCTCAGCTTCTTCCCTCTTCGGATTCTTAGGTCCTGTGGCGACTTCTGAAGTTCCAGTCCGAAAGGCCCTGCTTTTATGCAGAAAAACCCCCATTGAACAGCCTAGCTGTCACTTACACATGCTAAGGCAAAGCAGTCCAGGGTGCCAATTCCCCTCCCCACACATCCTGTGGAACCCAGACAGAGTGGTACCATTTGGAGGGCTTCTGTGGAGAAGCACGTCAAAAAGTGGAACAAAGAACTCGAGCTTGGTTGGAGTTACAGAGACAGACACGAACGCCATTTTAGAAAAGAGTTCTGGCAAAAAGACCCAACCGTTGATTTCATATTAAATAAATAACCCAGCGATATCTTTAACATTGCACCAAAAAGTGGTGCGTTTAAAATCAATGGGAACATTTCCTGTGGTAACCACTGCCACCAGCCAGAAACTCGACAAGGGGGGACTGAACAGTGCCCCCTTGAAAACAGACCCAGGGGCAATCGAATTAACCCCTTCCAGTACTTCCACAATATGATGGTTTGTACTGGTTCTGTTCACAATTTTGGACTAGTAGTTACATGCCCTGGGAGACAGTAGTCAGTCCCAGGGTATGGAGTCTATTTTTGGGGGTCACTATGACACCCCTGTGTTACTGCACTGAGGGTGCTGTGTAACACACATGAAAAACAGATAATACCCTATGGAGTAAAAGACCCCATAGCCCATAAGCACACAAAAAGTCAAAGACATACCTCAAATCATGCCTAAGAGTGGGAGGAAAAGAGTCTCACTCTTAGCAGGAGAAAAAAACAAACCCCAAAAATCCAGCAAAGCTGCTGGGGGACTCACTAGGTTTGGGAAATTAGCCTTATAAGAGAATTCTCCCTAACATTCAGTGTTGTGACCCGTGCCGAGGCACCACACACAGATGTCATGTGGGTCGGTCACCGACATCTTGGAGCTGCAGTCGGTGCAGGGCTTGAATCCTGTAATCTGAGGCATGGACATGGTAGCTTGTGTAAGGAAAAACACAGATTTGATGATAGAATTATCGTGTTCAGTCGAAGACTTGAAAGACATTCGCTATGTTCCTCAAAAGCAGAGTGCTGAGTGCGCAGGTTAGGCAAGAATTGATGTAGTAACCCTGTGGGAGACTACACACACTTGTCCTCTTGGTATTAGGTAACCCACCTTTTGGTATAGGCCTGTACTACACAAGATGGTAGTGTGACTGAACAGCCAGGGGCATCTCAATAGGGGTAAATATGGGCTGTAGAGCTGTAGCAATGAAATCCACCAATACAAGTATCCAAATAACACTTACACTCAAGGTTTTTAGTTTAAATTATTTTTTATTCCCATCAGGATCCCGAACAGTTTCTTTGTTGAATCCAAAAGGGCTGTTCTCAAATTACTCTGGTGAGGGAAGAAAGCAAGAATTCCGTATAACACTTTGACACTCCCCAAAGAGTTGGGCTCCCCAACCTACAAAAATACTATGAAGCCTCCCAACTCAGAGTATTGATCCCCCATCTACGCAACCACACAAACACTCAATGGGTCAATATGGACAATCACTACTTCGCACCAGCCACGGTATCCAAGTGGCTCTGCTCCCCCAAGAAAAGGATTTGTAGAAAACTTAAAGACCATCCAATACTAAGTACTATATGGGACATTTGGACACATGGCAAGAATATGCAAAACATCACCACATGGCCCGCTCCTCTAAGCCACCTATGGTCTCCCGGAATCAATGACCACATCCCGAATGTAGGAAGGTTTCAACATGGTAAGAAGCCGGCTTAGAGAGAAGGACTCCTTTATATCACTCCCGCAATTAACGGATGCCCTCGGAATAGGCCCTTTATCTACCTTTCAATATATCCAAATAAAGGGTATTCTGATGAGACCAATGTGGAATCCCAAACTGATGAGACCTCACGCCCTTTGAGAAGATACTAGATTCAAGATCAGAAATGAAGGGCCCGATATCGGCCATGTATAGAGAACTAATAGGAGGAGGAGGGGGAATGACCCACTCACTGAAAGACAGATGGCAAAAAGATTTCAGAGAACAGATCACCCCGGACCTATGGGGAAAGATATGCCAAGCGGCCACACAAATGTCCATCTCGAACCAATATAAGCTTCATGCCATTAAATTGCTGCATAGATGGCAATACGGCCCTGTTAGACTATCCAAAATGTTCCAAACAGCCAACCCAGAGTGCTGGCGAGGATGTGGACAGAATGCCGATTACTGGCATATGTGGTGGGGGTGCACCCGAATAAAAGTTTTTGGGAATGAAGTCCTGGGCTGGATTAAAGAGATCGATGGCATTACCAGGACAGCTGATCCTTACCTTATATTGTTTGGTCTCAATCAGGATGAAGACGAATGGATCAGAGTAAGAGATCTGGCACCACAATTGCTACTGGCAGCCCGAGCAACACTTGTTAAGAAATGGAAATCTGCTTCAGCCCCTACCAAAAATGAATGGATCAATGTTGCCACCAATATATGTATAATGGAGCGTCATTGCATGGAAAATCAGCACAGGCGGAGGCCCTATAGATGGACTTCAAGAACAAATACTTCCCCGGTGGTCTTTTTCGTGGCACAACCAACACTCCAGTAGGCGAGGGACAGGAAACAACCTAAAAATGTGCTTTGACACCAACCTAAAGTACTTTCACTTTGGAAGTGATCCCTACAATACACAGAAACTGTCATCTCCAGATGATAAACGCTGCAATGTCTGAGTTAAGAACTGCATGGCCACGAGGGGGGAGGGGTGAGAGGAGATGGGGAGGTGAAGTCGGTACACATACAAGACCCAAAAGGGAACAATTCGCCCGTAAATACAGGCTCTGAAAATGCTGAACAATACGAGTGTGTCTTGTAACCTTAAGCTTTGAAATGTTCTTTTTTTGTATCATGACTTAAATTTGTAAACCTAATAAAACCAAATTTACCCCGAAAAAATATATTTTTTATTTATTTAGTTAAGTCGTTTTTAAATAAGCATTCTTTAAAAGGGCAATATATGTAACAATCAAATATACTTTAGAATATTTTATACAATACAATCAACACAAAGCTAGTAGATACTCTTTAGAGGTGCTTTTTACACACTTCCTACACCCTGAGGTGACTTGCCTAACTAGGACAGTAACAGCATTTATATATCACTAGTATACTTTGTAGATTCAGAGGTTGGTAGAAAGTAAATGTTTAAGGGAAGGAAAAAAGGTTGGCAGGTTCTCATGAAATCTAGATAAAAACCTTTCCCAGCAATCATTTAAAAAAAAATGTGTTTATTGAGTGCTTGACATTACAACAGCAAATCAAGATGGCAGTGTCCGCAGTGATATACAACATACATCTGCAATAAGTACAGTACCATCATGGAAGGTCAGGCTTATCAGTTACAAGTGCCCAGAGCGGGATCAGACAACGATGCATATATGACTGGAGAAACACATCACAGCCTAGTACGAGTCCACGACATCAGGCTCATTGTCCCGCAGCTGCTGCAAGTAACTGCGGAAGGGGGGGCCATATGTCAACAGATTTACACTGGATAGGTTGAAACGATCTCCGGCGCTTCTCCTGGTCGGATGCCCATGTGAGCCGCAACCCCTTCCCCACGGAGGAGCCAATGGGCCGCAACCACAACAGGAGTATACTTTGCACAGCAAGGATCATACATAAACTAGCCAGTCTGTAGTCCGAGGTTGGAGCACTTCATACTTGTGAAATAAGCAGGTTAAGGGTCTTGGCTCAAATATGCAACCAAACATTTCAGATACTGCATCACAGACCCCACTCCAGAACTCATTCAGTTTCTTAAACAGTCCCACATCATGTGTAGATAGCCAGCTCCGTCTGAGTTGCACCTTGGACACAGGGAAGAGTAACTAGATGAAAATACACTATGCCTGGCTGGAGTGTAATGAAACATATGTAACAGTTTCAACTGTATCAGGCGGAATCTGGATTTGAGCGACACAGTGCTGGTCCGTAAGAACATTGTCTCCCAGTCCTCGTCAGTAATATCCATACCCAGGTCTGTACCCCAGGATGCTCAAAGCTTAATAAGCGGTCCATTGGCTAGGTCTTGCAGCAAATTATATGTCCTGGTTACCCGGCTGCGAGCCGAAGGGCCCTCTAGCACCAAGCCAAGCAGGGGATCATCTCTGGGTTGTGCGGGAAATTCCGACCACGTAGCCCAGATCGTGCATCTTAAGCCAGCATACTGCAGCCAGCTGGATGGATGGCAACCTCTGGATGGGCCCCGGCAGGTCACACCATTCCACTACAGATCCCATGCCGTAAACCTCGCCCAGCGTGGCACATCCCTCCCGCGCCCAATTGCCCGCCGGTCCCTTGCCTATTTGCGGGAGTGTCAGTAGGCAATTCCACAACGGAAGGCCCCCGTGGAATGGGTGGGGGTTATCCACCAGTTCCCATATCTTGCCCCACGCAAGTGCAGTCGAACCAAAGGGCTCAGTGCCACCAGAGCAGCTCCAATGTGGTGTCAGAACCAATGATCTCACATCGCGTGTACCAGCCGTGAGTCGCTCAATCTTGACATGCGGAAGAGAGGGCGAGGGGGGTCGCTGGCGTACCAGTACACCGCAAACTGTGCCTGAGGATCACTAAATCTGGGCCAGCCAAGCCACCTTGATTGTAGGGTCTAATTAGCATTTCCCACTTGAATCGTACTGCACCCGAGTGCCACATGAAGTTAATTTTGCCCCTCAGTGCTTTGAAAAATTCCGCGCCTGGCAATATTGTAGCGTTTAAAAAAAATAATGCAGCAATTTAGGCAGCACGACCATTTTCAAGAGTGCCACTTTGCCCGCAGTTAGTTAGGGGAAGCTTCGCCCAGTTGCACAACTTGTGCGAGAAATGGAGCATGTATATGCCATAGTTAATGTCATACATAGAGGCCCGCTGAGTGACGGCCAGATATTTAACCTCATGAGGCGCCCAAGCGAATCCCATGGGTTCCGAGGAACAATAGTGGCATCAGTCAGCGGGAAGAGTTTGGATTTAGCGCAGTTCAGTTTCAGGCCAGACAGGGCGCCAAAGGCAAGGATATCATGTAGGATTGGTGCCAGATGGATCTCCGGGGCGCACAAACAGTAAAGCATCATCTGCATATAGTGAGATGACCTCCGGTGTGCCTGTTAGCCTGATCCCTCTATGAGAATTTCTAAGCCCAATCAGGTCGGCTAGGGGTTCCAACACAATGGCAAAGATCAAGGGAGAAAGCTGGCAAACCTGTCGAGTCCCCCTACAGAGGGGAATAGGATCCAATAGCCTCCCATTAGTGCAGACCCTGGCAACTGGAAGTGTATAAAGCAACCGCACACAGGAGATAAAAGGCAGACCGAAGTTGCACCTTTCAAGCACCGCCCAGAAGAATCGCCAGGACACAGTCTAAAGCATTCTGGATATCAAGAGTAGCTGCCACCATCCACGCATCAGGGTCAATATGGGCCAGGATATTAAAGAGGCGTCTCAAGTTTAAAGCTGTGGAGCGGCCAGGCAGAAAACCCAACTGCTCCGGGTGGACTACGTATGGCATATATGGGGTGAGTCAGAGGGCCAATACTTTAGCGAATATCTTCACGTCTGAATTGGTTAGTGACAAGGGCCGATGGGAGGTGCAGCTCGTCAGCAGCTTATCAGGTTTGAGCAGTACCATACTAACTGCCTCTCGTAGTGTAGGAGGGAGAATACCTAGTGTGCAGGATTCCTCCCATAAAGTGGCCAGATGAGGTACTAGGAGAGATTTAATATGTTTATAAAACTCCATCGTCAGACCGTTGCTGCCAGGTGCTTTACCGGACGGGAGAGCATCAATAGCTCGAACTATCTTGTCCCTGGACATCGGACAATCAAGCGTCCCCCCTCGCCTCGTCAGATTAAATGGAAAGTGGCAGACCCTCAAGGAAGGATTCAACCTCGGAGACAGATCTCTCATCAGAGTTTGCATAGAGCGCAGCGTAGAAGGAATGAAATGCCTGGTTCACATCAGGCATCGAGTACACCAGCGCTCCGGACGTCTCACGGATCGCCAGAATATGTTGGCTTCCTCCCTCAAGCCGCACTATTCTGGGCAGAAGTCTGCCGGAGCACTCCCCACGCCATACTTCCTTGCCATACCAGGGTTGTCTAATAAAGTTTGCTCTCTATCTGCATGCTCCCTAAAGTTAGCAAGCTCCTTTTATATGTCACAGTGTGTGACTGGAGTGGAAGCCGTTCCATACTGCGTCTCGAGTCGGCTAAGGGTATCTTCGCATACTTTGATATTTCGGCGTATTGCCTTAAGCAGGCCAGACTCCTTGGCCATGGCCATGGCCATGCCCCGGATGTATGCCTTAAAGGCATCTCATAGGGTAGAATGGCTATCAACCAAGCCAGTATTAATCTCAAAGTATTTTTCTACACATTTCTCCATCTCCGCTGCAAACACCAGGTCAGTCAGCGCCAGAGGCTTGAGTCTCCATAGGCGTCTCTCCCCAGCAGCCGCCCCCAATACAAGTGTCAATGTAACAGGAGAGGGGTCCGAGAAGGACCTGGGCAAAATGCCAGTACCTTTGATATCAAGGTTAAAGTATTGGATCTCGGATATCAATCACATGTCAATACCTGAGAGACTGCAGTAGCCTCCAGGCGTCCACCATACCCAATTTGGTCCGGCCTTCAATTATCACAAGGGCAGCCCTGAATGACTGATGGCCCTACACCCAGATCTATCAAGAAGGGTGTCCATAAGCGTGTTAAAATCACCACCCCACAGTACGGGCACTAGGGGGTACAGTGCTAGCAGGTCTGAGACCTGGAAGTAAAAGTCTGGGTCATCGTTGTTCGGGTCGTACACATTCATCATTACTACTTCCTGGGCCATTAGCACCCCATATATTAGAACATAGCGGCCCATCGGGTCTATATTTGACGATTTGTGTTCATATAGAATAGTTTTATGAATAAGGGTCATAACACTGCGGCTTTGAGGGGAGTAGGTCGTGTAATGGCGTTGCGTACCCCAGGACTCAGCGAAAATGTTGCACCCCTTTGCCATAGCGTGTGTCTCCTGCAGAAAGAGAACCCGAATTCCATGTCGCTCGACGTATAGTTGGAGATTGCGCATTTTCACAGGGTTGCCCAATCCCTGCACATTCCAACTCATACAGCCCAAAGTTGTATCCGCCATCTAGAATGCGCAACAAGCTAGTCTCAGGAACAGAGTGTGCAGTATATAAACGTCTCGTACAGCTAGCACTATATGGATACTGCCGTTCCGTGAACAAAGCCCACATGTCAAGCACATTTTGTTCATCACCCACCCAACTCCCCGAATCACCCCGCTGCCCCATCCCTCTCCCAATCGGAGGGATGAATACCCCATCCCCCACCCCAATACCCACTAACACGACAAACATTGCAGCTTTGCATGGGGGGGGCTGCACGCCGGATACAGCCCTCCCCATGCAAACTGAACGTTATATATTTAATGCAAGTGAATAGTGCATTTACGGCATATAAGGACTAAGTAGCGGCATAGTGAATTGAGAAGTATATTGTGCAATCAGTATGACCACAATGAATTCCAGAACCAATTCCCCAACAGACGATTAAATAGGGCATTTGAGTAATCCTGACGTATAAATCACCCAGGGAAATGGTCTTCCAGGAATTCCACGGCCTCCTCCGGTATTGTGAAGAATTATACCTTCCCTCCATGTTCGATCCTGAGCTTGGCTGGGTATATCATAGAATAATTGACCCCCAGGTCATGGAGCCTCTATTTTACAGACGAGAAGCATTTTCACTCGTTCTTAACAGCAATCGAAAAATCAGTGTACAGGTGGATCCTGCTAGAGTCCAGCATTAGCTCTCCCTCAGCCCTGGCCGCCCTCAACAAAGCATCCCTGTCTCGATTGTTGAGGAGGTGATTATTGGGTGTGGGGGGGTGGGGGCGGTTTGGGCGCCAGAGAGCTGTGGAAGCGGTGGGCGCGCTCAATAGCAAATTGCAATGAAGGTGTAGGACCATCCAGCAAGGTTAACAGAGTGTGTTCAACAAAGTCTTCCATAGGGCCGTCTACACTGTTCTCCAGAACGCTTATGATGCGTAGGTTGTTGCACCTAGAGCGGGACTCCAAGTCTTCATTTTTCTTACTGATGGACTGCACCTGCCTAGTGAGTGAAGATACATCCGCCCTCAGTGCCGTGAGGTCGTCCTCCGCCGTCCCCACTCTGGTCTCGAGTTCGCCAACCCATGCATCAGTCTTTTTCATTCAAACCTTTATTGCGCTAATGGTGCCACTCATGTCCTACAGCTTGGAATGTAGGGCAGTAAACCCCACACAAATCCAGCTTGGAAAGAAGGGCAGTAAACCCCTCACGCATATAACCCATCATGCGCTGTAGTTCTGAAGGATCCTACCACGCCAGAGGTTCGCTGCCGTCCCCCTCAGCACCTCCCTGGATTTTAGGTGTGGCCTTAGAATATATGTATTGAACTTTGCTTCTTACCACCGCCTTTGGCCGGGGCAGTACAGCAGGAGGGGTCGCAAGGATTGTGATGTGGAGGGCTACACTGATGTCTTCAAGCTGAGGCGCAGGGTAATGCGGCTGCAGTGATCAAGCAGGGTTGGCTTGAAATAGCCCGGGATGGTTTTGTGAACCCACCAGGATCTCCTCTGCATTCACAATTCCCTGCAAGGTAGTGCTGTATAAGAAGGACAGCCCAGCCTGGGGCGAGGAGGGGCCAAGAGAGGGCTGGTGTGGCAACAAGGCTGAAGCCCAGACCAGTGAGGAAGGAGATGATCTGAGGGGCAGCCAGATCCCTCTCAGCTGTGCCTCCCAACAGTTCCCATCAGTGTAGGAATGCTACAACCGCCAATGTCTACAAGGCAATTGCTGAGGTGGCAACTGAGTGCGCCAGCGCATGCATCACCGGGGAGGACCTCAGGGAGCTTCTTTGACGTGCCCACAGCCAGTGGGACAGGAACCTCAAGAGTGCACCAGATTGGGAAGAGGCCGTAAACCCCTCAAAGCAATGCAGGAGACAGAGGGTTGCTGCAGCACAGTGTGCACTCACCACAGATGATGTTGCCGGGGGTGCGCCCAGGCGCCACAGACCAAGGAGGTATGACCCGACCAGTGCCAGATGCAGGCCAGCTAGGGGCAAGCCAGATCAGGGGTAGTCAGCTCGCAGAGCCTGGGAACTCATCCAGGCCCCCGCAGGAGGTAGCCGTTGTCAGGAGGAGCGATATGTGCTGAGGCCGGGAAGAGTCAATCAGCAGAGGGCCACCTCCGATACTGCTGCCACGGGCCCCGTGCTGAATATGTATGCCCCCCAGGCCGCCGCTCAGGCAGCGCAGCGCACCACTAAGGACAGTGTGGCGCCAGTGAGGCAAGCAGAGGACAAGTAGAGTATGAGCAGGGGCCAAGGGCACCGCAGCAAGGTACTGGAATACCAGAGAACCGCCCTCCGCCGAGTGAGTGGCCTGAGTGGCCTCTGGGCCCAGATGCTGCTATGTGCTGCAGTTGAATCCGTGTTGCCAGGTAGTCGAAGGGTCAGGTCTCGGCTGCCTCATGCACGGGGCCAGCCCCCAGCAGTGTCGCTGTCAAGAGGAGCACTAAATCAGCAGCACCGGCTGCAGCCGCCTACGACTGCCGAGGAACGCAGACTGTGGCGGGTGTGGAAGGTGAGCGAAGTGGGCCTCCCGGCAGCAGCAGTGCGTTCCGGCCTGGAGCTCGGCGCAGTAGCGGTCCAGTCGCAGTACAAGCACCAGAGTTCACCAAACCGGAAAAAAAATACCTTCTGCCCTTTAAATCACTCCATCATGTACACAGCATGCACACCTGAAGGATGAGATGAGTCATGAAGAGGTCCCGGGCTGCAGAGCCTACCACTCAGGCGCTCATCTTCGTTGCGTGCAACAGCGCCTCCACCCCATCAAAAATAGTTTAAAACCAATCTATCACCTATGATGGGCAGTAAATATCAAAGTCAAATGGACTAGAAGAGTCTGCAGGGAGCCAGGACAGCAAAGTCGATTGGAGCACAGTCTATGGAGCTGAGGGACTTAGATAGGAAAGTCTTGCACAAAGTTAGAAAGTTTGTTGAGGAAAAATCACTATAGGGTCACAAGCTGTTACACTTGTGAAGGGTAGAGCTGAAATCAACTCTGGCAAAGTAGCTACTGCAAGTCTCAACTGAGAAGAGCAAAAGACACTGAGGTAAGTACGCCAAGTCAGAACAGTACCTTCGGTTAGACGAAGAGTTGTCCAGCTGGCTTATGTCCTGGTGCAGCAATGCAGATCCTGGGATCCTGAGCCTCAGTCGTGAGGACAAGAGGGAGCACGCCAGGAGGACTCCTGCGGCAGCAATTTGGAGGTCAGCTGCAGCTACAGGCTCTTTTCAGATCAGCGGCACTTCGCGGTTTCAACGCTCGGTAAACAACACCACTGCAGACCTTGGACTCCGGTTGGGCTTCCTTCACTCCTTGAGTCCTGCACTCTAGTGAGGGGACTCCAGCTCTGGTCGTCCTGCTTCTGGAGGGTCCTGGGGAGACTCCTGGAGCTTCTGGCCAGATCAGAGACATCGCACTCGACTATGGATTTCTTAACCCCTGGCACTCGGTTCGTGCAGCAGCAAAAAAGTACAGCCAGTCTGGGAGGATGGTGCGGTGGAGTTCGTCCTGGGGTTAGTTGGTCCCACTAATCCAAGGGAAGAAGTTCTCCCTTCCGGAGCTTCTCTTGTCAATCAGAAAAATGAGTTAGCACAGCAGCAGGGCTTCAGCTGGCAATTCAAAGGTCCACAAGGATGCAGCAAGTTTCATACCCAGTTTCTTCATCGGGTTGTTCTTCCCAGTGGTTGACTGTCTTCAGTCCCAAAACCCTCGCCTTTTAAGCAGGTTTCTCCCATTCATGCACAGCCTAGCTGTCACTCAAACAGCAGGGGGTCTGTCCAATAAAGACAGCCAGCCAGACAATAAGGACAGGGTGCATTCAGGCATTCCTATAAACAAAGGACATGGGAGTTTCGGGAAACTCCCTCACTTCCTGTCCTTCTAGACACAGTGGAGCCAGAGGCGGGTTTCAGTACTGGAGCCCGCCTAAGGCAAAACGAACAATGGGCCAAACCTGGCTTGGCACGCAGAGTAAAATCCAAGAAAGACCTCCCAAACAGAAAATGGCAAAAAAAGAAGACTGGGGCCATTTTGACAAAATGGTCACCCATGGGTGCTATACTGCAGTTGAGGATTCAGCCTGCAGTAGAAAAGCACAATGGTAGGAACATAAAATCACTGCCACCAGCCATTTAAAGTAGTGAAGGTAACAAAAAAATGTACATGAGCAGGTAGGATAAGGGGCTACTAAGTAACACCCCAGCACTCCACATAAGGTGGTGTCTGCTGGACCTACAAAGAGAAAACGTAAGTAAAGTCAATTTCACTTTACTATTCTTGGGAACAGTAGTTCACACAAGAAAAGGTATTTAAACCTTATGACAAATCTAAAGTCTTTCTCTGTGACACTGCACTGAAGGTGGTGTGTGTCACCATACATAAAGTAGATGCCTATGGAGTTTGTCAGACTCCAAAAACATAGGAAACACATACTCCAAATCTGTCAAAACACATGAGAGAGTGAGAAAAAGAGCCCAATCACTCCAGGGTAAAATTAAAAGTCCTAAAGTCCAGCAAAAGAGCTGGGGGTCTCTAAGGTTGAAGGGAATTAGCACAGAAGAACAAGTTACTTTCTTACCTGGTAACGTTCTTTCGATGGGATGGTCCGACGACGTATTCCATATCTATGACAGGTAATCACCACAGCTGTGCTGCTTCGGAAACTTTTCCGGCGTCTGCGTCCTGCGTCGATGACGTCGATGCGCCGACGTCGAGGACCTCCTCCGACGTTCGACGTCATCCGATGTGATAAGTAGGACGCACGACGCCTGTAGCCTCAGTTGTAGTTTTTTCCCCCAGAACGTGTGACATAAGTCAACTGCCAGTCAGACACAAAGCCTTGCGGAACGTAAGCTGCAATCGCAAAAGAAATTCTGCAGCGGGGAAGGCAGGGCGGGAGCGATATGGAATACGTCGTCGGACCATCCCATCGAAAGAACGTTACCAGGTAAGAAAGTAACTTGTTCTTCGAGGGGATTGGGTCCTCCGACGTATTCCATATCTATGACAGACTCCCAAAGCAGTACCAGAGCAAGGAGGAGGGAAAGAATTTATAAACAAAATTTAGAATAGCCAATCAAATAGCAGAGCAAAGGACCGCCTTGCCAAAGGCCAGATCCTGCCCTCTGATGGAATCGAGGGAATAATGCCGTACAAATGTATGTACTGAAGCCCAGGTGGCTGCATCACAGATGTTGCGAATAGGAACACCCCTCTGCAGTGCAGTAGGTGCAGCCACCCCCCTGGTAGAATGGGCCCGCAAGCCAGCCGGTGGGTCCTTACCCGCCAAGCGGTAACACTCCGAGATGGCCAAAATAATCCAGCGGGACAAAGTCTGTTTCGTCACAGCTTGCCCCAAACGCTTACCAGCGTAACCAATAAAGAGTTGATCGTCCACTCTGACCCGGGACATGCGTGAAACATAAAAGCTTAAAGCTCTCCTAGGATCAAGCCTATGGAGCCTCTCCTCTTCCTTACCAGGATGCGGAAGAGGATAGAATGCCGGAAGAACAACCTTCTGGGCCAAATGAAATTCCGTCACTACCTTCGGAAGAAAAGAAGGACGAACACGAAGGACAACCCTGTCCTTGCGGAAAACAGTGAAGGGTGGCTTAACTGAAAGTGCCTGTAACTCACTCACTCTGCGAGCGGAAGTAACCGCAACTAAAAACACAGTTTTCAGAGTTAACAGCCTCAAAGGGCAAGAATGTAAAGGCTCAAACGGAGCACCCATAAGAAACCTAAGAACAAGGTTTAAATCCCAACCGGGCACCAGGAAAGGAGACGGAGGGAACACATTAGTGAGCCCTTTCAGAAACTGTGAAATTAAAGGGATCTTAAAGTAAGAACACTCATCAGACGAGCGCTTAAAGATGGACAGCGCCGCCAGGTAACCTTTAATGGTACCCACTTGCAAGCCCCTGTGGGCCAAAGAAAGCAAAAAGGACAGAACCATGGGGATGTCACATGCAAAAGGATCCACATTCCGAACTCTGCACCAGTCGCAGAACTTACGCCAACGGCAACGGTACAGAGACTTAGTTGCTGGCTTTCGGGCCGAAAGCAACACCTCCATCACGTCTTCAGGGAGGTCCCAATCCCTATACCTCAACCTTTCAGAAGCCAAGCGTGAAGGTTGAGGGATCTGACCTCTGGATGGAGAACCAGACCCCCCTCCTGTGAGAGCAGATCGTCTCGGTAGGGAAGACGACGTGGAGGGCAGATGGACAAGTCGAGAAGGTCCGGGTACCACGTCCTCCGAGCCCACGCCGGAGCAATGAGGATCATCCGGGAACCGAACTTCCGCAACCTCCGCAGCACTTGCGGGATGACGGGGACTGGAGGAAACGCGTACAGCAGCGGGAACGACCAATCCACCACGAACGCGTCTCCTAAGGCTCCTTTTGGAGGAAATTCCCGCGAGCAGAACCTCTCGCACTTCCGGTTGACACTGGAGGCGAAGAGATCCACTTGAGGGGTCCCACAAAGGGCGAAGATCTCCAGGAGAATCTCCTGAGCCAACTCCCACTCGTGAGAGATCGCGCTCTGCCTGCTCAGAGCGTCCGCCGTCACGTTTTCGACTCCGGCCAGATGAACTGCCGAGACCGAAACTTCCTGCTGGATGGCCCAGAACTCGAGCTGCATCGCCTCCCTGCACAGAGGAAGTGACCCTGCCCCCCCCTTTTTGTTGAGGTAGTGCATGGCCACCGTGTTGTCCGTCAGGATCAGGACATTCCTTCCTCGCACAGTCGGCAGAAAAGCCTTCAGGGCTAGCCTGACTGCCCTCAGCTCCAACAGATTGATATGGAGTCTGGACTCCGATGGAGACCAACGACCGCTGACTGTCAGCTCGTTGGCATGAGCTCCCCATCCCGTGAGGGATGCATCCGTCACGATCGTCACCTCCGGCCAGGGAAGCCAAAATGGAGCCCCCTTCATCAAGTTGCCTTCGACGGCCCACCACAGAAGGTCCTGGGCGACCGAGGGCGGCACCTGAATCGGGTCCGACATCCTGCCGGAGGACTGCAACCATTGCATCTTGAGTGCCCACTGCAAAGATCTCATGCGCAGGCGAGCCTCTGGCACCAGAAGAATGCAGGATGCCATGAGGCCGAGCAACCTCAAGAACTCGAACGCTGGGAGCGTCTGGGCATGCTGAAACTTGTGCACCATCTGCTGAATGTGAAGAGCCCTCACCTGGGGAGGAAAACACTGCCCCAGGGAAGTGTCGAGCACTGCTCCGATGTACTGGAGCCTCTGCGTTGGCGTCAAATGGGACTTCTTTAAATTGAGGGAGAAGCCCAGCCTGTGGAGGGAGTGGCAGGTGACGGACAGATGATCCAGGACTTGCTCGGGAGAGCTCCCCCTGATCAACCAATCGTCCAGGTAGGGGTAGACGTGAATCCCCCCTTGCCTGAGATGCGCTGCCACCACCACCATGAGCTTGGTGAAAACCCTCGGGGCGGAGGTCAATCCGAACGGCAGGACCCGAAACTGAAAGTGCGAGTCGCCAACCGCGAACCTCAGGTACTTCTTGTGCTTGGGATGGATCGGCACATGGAAGTAAGCATCCTTGAGGTCGAGTGACACCAACCAGTCCTGAAGCTGAAGGGCCTGGAGGACTTGAGAGAGAGTAACCATCTTGAACTTGTCCTTCCTGAGGAGTTTGTTCAAACCGCACAAGTCCATGATGGGTCTCAATCCCCCGTCTTTCTTGGAAATCAAAAAATAAGGGTAATACCATCCCTTGTTCCTCTCCGCTACAGGCACCAGTTCTATAGCGCCTTTCTCCAGCAGGGCTTGAATTTCCTGCGCAAGGAGCGGATCCGGACACTTCAAAGAGAGGTTCCCCGGTGGATTGTCGCGAGGCCTGTGCCGAAAGAGAAGACAGTAGCCGTGGGCTATGATCTCCAGAACCCACACATCTGAAGTAATGGCTTGCCACTCTACAAGATGCTGCGCCAGCCTTCCCCCAACCGGCGAACCATGGGACATGGCCTCATGACTGAGTAGGAGCGGCTGCGGCGTTACCCGAGGGCAAAGAGGCAACTGCCCGAGCGGCCTTGGCACCACGGGTACCCTGACGTCCACCTCTGGTACCCCTGCGTTGGCCTCTTTGACTGCCAGCTCCTCTCGCTTTACTGAAGGATGAGTAATAGCGAAAGGAACCACCCCTCCACTGCTGTCCCCTAGGACGAAAAGGCGGAGGTTGGCGAACGGCAGCGCCCAACGACTTCGCTGCAGCTTTTGAGGTCTGCAACCTCTCAAGGCTCTCGTCAGCCTTGCTGCCAAAAAGGTGTTCACCATCAAAGGGCATGTTGAGGAGCCGGGACTGCACATCAGGAGCAAACCCCGACTTCCGCAACCACGCAAACCTGCGTATCACGGTGCTCGCCGCCATGGACCTACTGACGCATTCAGCCAAGTCCAGACCCGACTGAACGGACTCTCACATGGCATCCTTACCATCCTGGACCATAGCAAGGAAACCCTCCCGTTCAACCCCTTCGGGAATATGTTCAGCCGCTAACGCAACACAGTTCCACAGAGTGTGCGTGAAACGTGACAAGGCACAAATGGAGTTGGCCGCCTGAAGCGCCATACCACCAAAGAAAACACTTTCTTCGCCCAGCCATCAAAACGTTTGTCGTCCCTATCAGGAGGGATGGTAGGGTACGACGCCTGCTTTGCCGGGGCCGTGGCCGCCTGCACCACCAAACTCTCCGGAGTGGGGTGCCTGGTCAAGTAGCAGGGGTCGGTACTGGCTGGACGGTATTTACGCGACAAGGATCTGCCCACCGCCGGGAGACTCTCCGGAGCAGTCCAAGCCGCCGCCACCCTTCTCTGCAAAGCCATATGGAACGGCAGTACCGGGTCAGTTGGGGGACCAACATCAAGGATGTCCGTCAGATCATCCTGCACAAACTCCCCTGGGGGAGCAGACCATCCCAGATACTCAGACACCCTAGCCATAAGGCGCCGGTACGAGGAATCAGCATGGGAGCCAGGCTCAGGCCTACAAAATTCCACCTCCGGAGAGGTGTCCAGTCCACTGGCATCATGCAGCGACTGCCTCAAATCGTCAAACTGACTATGGCCCGAGACAATTTCATCCGGCACCAGACTAGGAACCAGGCCATCAGAATCCTCATCCACCTCCGAAATATATTCCAGGTGGCGAAAAGGCACCCGAGAGTGCTTGCTCTTAACCAGAGCCTTCCTAGGGGGCACACCCGAGACACGGGGCACCTCCGACACGAAAGGCGTCGATGGCGTCGAGCGAATCGGCGCCGACGCCGAGAAAACCGGCAACGGCGCCGAGAGGATCGGCGTCGACGTCGAGGAAATCGGCGTCGACGTCGAGGAAATCGGCGTCGACGTCAGATGCAGCGCCTCCAGTATCGGCGGCGTCGACACAGCCCTCGAAGCCGGAGCTCCGAGCGTGTCCCTCGACGACCTGATCGTCGACGGCTTCGACGAGGCCCTCGAAGCCGGAGCCTCGAGAAAGCCTGTCGACGCCCTCGACGCCTCAGACGTCGATGTCTTCCTCGAAGACTTCACAGGAGCACACGGTCTCGAACGCGTCGAGGACCGGGACCTGGAACGGGTACGGCGAGAACGAGCCTCCTTGTCCGAACGGGACCGCTCCCGTGACTCGTGCCGACCACTCTTGCGAGCGGCGTCTCTCGACCTCACACGGCCGACCCCACTCGGGGGCGCGGACGGCTGAGTACCCTGCGACTCAAGAATCGCCAACATTTTCTTCCCGAAGGAAGCCCATTCTTCCGGCGTCGCACGGCTGGTGGGGTAACCGACGTGCCGTGCAGAATCCTCGGAAGAGGACCTGGAAGGCGACCGGTGACGGCGCTTCCGAGAATGCCTCGAAGAGGCCGAGGAGTGGCGAGACCCACTCCTAGAAGAAGACCGACGAGACTTCCGACGATGACGCAGAGAGTCACCCCTCGAATCATCCGTCGAAAGCCCCGCCGACTTCGACTTCCGGGGCTTGGACACCCGACCTACCGACAACTTCTTCTTACGTTCGCGTAAGGCTTTGGACGTGAGCGACTGGCAGTCGACACAGTCATCCGTGTCGTGGGCCTCCCCGAGGCACCAGAGGCAGGCGTCGTGCGAGTCAGTCACCGACATCTTGGACCCACACTCCCCGCACTTCTTAAAGCCCGGACGCGGGGTTGAAGACGAAGTGGAAGACATCGCCGAAGGAAATTCACAAACGAACAGGCTCGAAGAACCAGAAAGAACAGAACTCCAAAGAGTCGAGGCCTAGAACCGAGAAACACGAAGCAACACGTTCGCGGAAAAAACGGAACTGAGGCTACAGGCGTCGTGCGTCCTACTTATCACATCGGATGACGTCGGACGTCGGAGGAGGTCCTCGACGTCGGCGCATCGACGCAGGACGCAGACGCCGGAAAAGTTTCCGAAGCAGCACAGCTGTGGTGATTACCTGTCATAGATATGGAATACGTCGGAGGACCCAATCCCCTCGAAATGAGAATTCTCCCTAAAAGCACAGAAAAAAGGAACGGAGGTAAGGGGTATAGTGATGCAGCATATGTACGATGCCCAACGTCGCGTCCGGAGCCGACGATCGAGCACCGAGCAAGACGGATCGACGGTTGACAGCCGAGTCGAGGTCCACTACACCCGCTGTCCACGTTTTTTCCAAGCAGCAGAGCTGGATGAGGATATCTATCTGATGAGGAATCTGTGGGAGAAAAGCAATCCATTGAAATAACTATACACTGTTTGTGGATTGGTAACGACCATGTTCGACACCAATTCATGTGCCTTGTTACGCTTTCTGATATTCATATGCCATTTGTGATGGTGATGATGCATTTAGGAAATGCCATTCATGGGTGGCTGCCTTCATAACAATGCTACCTGTGTGTACTGCACTGTCATGTTTTTGTACAGTTTGTCTATGCACCCTGGTACCTGTATTACAACCTTCAAAAGTGTGTCAGTTTGTGTAGTACTCCTTATTTTGTGTGATAGAGGGCATGTCCATCATACACTGGACTGTGGCAGAGGATACATCATATTTGTTGTACACAGAACACCACTCACAGTCATTCATACTCTTTTCACTTGGGACCTCTGTGTAATTTGCATGATGGTGCTTCTACTTATCCCGGGTCCAGGTCCATTGTTCTGTATACGTCTGCATGTACACAGGTAGTGTACTTTTCCACAAGACCATGCACAATGGGAGCAATCCGGGCAACGGGCACAAGAGTGGCTCACACTGAGGTCGGAATCACAGTTCACTTGTACATTTATGGAATAATGTTGTTCCTGTTCACCTCTTCCGACATCTGGGGGGCCACCAATGTGAAATGCTTACAGTCCAGAGCTGCAATGACGTTTGTAAATTAGTGGCCAGTTGCATAGAATCTTGACTTTGCATTTATCTCAGCAGGAGTGGTGGCCAGGGAGATGTGCATGCTGTATAAGCGCATCTAGAATCTGATCGAGAACTATGGAAAACATGTGCTGTGAAATGCCATGCATCATGTTTTAGGACCGATTTCTATGCTCTGGCCTAGTGGACATATGTTTAGAAGGCCAACCTATATTGTGACAGGGACAACTCTGGGAGCTGTAGCCAAACCAGTTCAAGGTAGCAGTGACGAGTAGTCTAAGCTAAGTCTCTAGAGGTGGTGAGCTTGTTAAGGGTCCACATTGAGTACACACAATGGGAGTCACACATTATACTTAGACAATATGTATAAAAATACAGTTATTTATGGACAAACAACACTATGAAAAATGACTATCAGGTAGAAGTATCAAACACTAAAAATAGAATATATGGGATACATTACTCACTGTAATCGTATTTCTGATGCTTGTATCTGCTTAGATTCACATGCTGTGCATAGGCCGACATCTAGTGGAAGCTTCGGAGTATTACAGTTTGTTTTTCGAAACTCGAAAATGGGCGTCGACACAGGGCGTGCCAGTAATACTATCCCTAGTGTGACGTCCACTGTACCCAAGATCCCTCACGCGTCTAGGATCCTCAGATTGTATTTTTTCTGACATGAGGTAGCATGAGGAGTAGCACGAGTACAGATAATCCAAGCAGATAGACAGAAAGGTAAGACTACAAGCAATCATGCGCCTTCTCTCAGAGGGGAGGAAGGGTGGGTCGCATGTGAATCTAAGCAGATACAAGCATCAGAAATACGATTACGGTGAGTAATGTATCCCTTCTGAGGCTTGTGGAATCTGCTTAGATCACATGCTGTGCATAGATTAGCGAGCAGTACCTGAAGAAGGAGGTGGGATGTGAGAAGGGTCATGAGCAAATAAGTGTCTTAGAACCGCTTGTCCCACTTGTGTATCTGCCTTGGAATGGGTGTCAATGCAGTAATGCTGAGTAAAAGTGTGAATAGAGCTCCAATTAGCTGCTTTGAAAATGGTGTCGAGGGGTACATTTGCAATGAAAGCCAGAGTGGCCCCAATGCCTCTAGTAGAGTGGGCTCCTGGCGTGAAAGGCAGAGTTCTTTCAGAGAGTGAGTAACACAGCTGGATGCAGTTA
The DNA here is from genome assembly GCF_040938575.1 of Ambystoma mexicanum. NCBI lineage: Eukaryota > Metazoa > Chordata > Amphibia > Caudata > Ambystomatidae > Ambystoma > Ambystoma mexicanum. Next base: position 476,090,532 of record NC_090927.1, on the reverse strand, counting down.
ATAATCCACTTCGTGATGGCACCTTTAGAGACGCGATCCCCCTCTCTGCCTGTAGCTACGGAGACAAACAGTTGATCTGTTTTTCTTAGCGGTCTGGTTTTATTTACATAGTAGAGGACCGCCCTACGCACATCTAGGGTGTGTAGTTTCACCTCAGCCGAGCTTTGCGGGTCCTGGAAGAAAGCCGGAAGCTCGATGGACTGGTTTACATGGAATTTTGATATAAATTTAGGTGAGAACCTAGGGTGTGTGCGTAAAACCAGTTTGTCTTTATGGACAGTAAAGAAGGGATCCTGCACTGACAGAGCCTGAATTTCACTGACCCTTCTTATAGAAGTAATAGCTACTAAGAAGGCCGTTTTATAAGTCAGGTGTTTGAGACTGCTTTTATGCATGGGTTCGAAAGGGGGGCCCATGAGCTTGGCTAGCACCACATTAAGGTCCCACCCTGGTGGTGGGTTTGAAATAGGAGGGTGAAGTCTCTTTACTCCTTCCATGAAGGCTTTAACTACTGGTACTTTCCACCACAAAACCTTGCTATGGGAAGTGGTGTAAGCCGACAGGGCTGCCAGGTGTACTTTCAGTGAGTTAAAAACCAATCCTGCATCTAGCAGGTGGAGCATGTATGTAACAATAGTGGAAGGAGTGCAATCAACCAGGTTGATTTGTCTACTCTGGCACCAGATAACGAACCTCTTCCACTTGTCAAAGTAACAGTGCCTTGTGTTTGGTTTCCTAGATTCCTTTAGGGTGTCCATACACCTCTGTGGCAAATTGAGATGTCCAAACTCTATGACCTCAGGAGCCATGCTGCCAGGTTCATTGAGTTGGGTTGCTGGTGCACTGTTTGACCTTGGTGCTGGGACAGTAGGTTGTACTAGGCTGGAAGTTTGATGGGCTCGCACACCGCCAACCTGCGTAGGTGTGGGAACCACGGTTGTCTTGCCCACATGGGAACAACTAGGACGAGCGTCATCGACTCTCTGTTTATCTTGTTCACCACTTTCCTGATGAGAGGAGTTGGTGGAAAAGCGTACGCAAACATCCCTTACCAGTCATCCACAGGGCGTTCCCCTGGGAGTCTGGTTGGGGGAACCTGGATGCAAATCCTGGGCATTGTCTGTTTTCGCTTGTGGCGAATAAGTCTATAGTGGGGAAACCCCACTGAGAGAATATATCTTCTACAACCTCTCTGTGTAGAACCCATTCGTGTTCCTCTGGGAGGGAGTCTCTGCTCAGATCATCCGCTAGGGAATTGAGCTCCCCTGGAACATGTTGTGATGACAGGAAGATGTTCCGTCTGAGTGCCCATATCCAGATTTTCTTGTTCAGGTAGAACATGGCTGTAGTGCTGTCCGTCCGGATTTGCACTGACAGATTTAACAGGCAGGGCTCGAACGCTTGAAGTGCTCTGAATACTGCCAGAAGCTCTAGCAGGTTGATGTGGTTCTTGGCCACTGAGGGAGACCACAGACCCTGAGCTGTGTGGTGGAGATGGTGAGCTCCCCACCCCGTCAGACATGCATCTGTAGTGACTACTGCCTGTACTTCGGGATCGTAAAAGGGTTTCCCCTGTGCGAGATTCTCTCTTGTCCACCAGTGAAGGCTTTGTACCAGTGTTGGCGAAACGACCACTAGATCGTCCCACTGACCACTTGCCTGAGACCACTGTTTCGCCAAGCATTCCTGCATGGGACGCATGGGCAGGCGCGCGTGGTGGACCAGGTAAATACATGACGCCATCATGCCCAGTAAACGCATTGCTTTGCGTACCGTTATTTGTTGACCGTACTGATAATGCGGAATTTGCAGTAGTATATTCCGAATTATTTCTTCTGAAGGAAAGGTCAACCCCTCTTGGGTATCTAGGATTGCTCCTAGGAATTGTTTGGAGGTGCTTGGCACCAGGCTTGACTTTTTCTTGTTGATTGAGAAGCCCAATTCGAAGAGGAGGTCGATTGTCCTTTGAATGTTTGCTCTGCAAATTACTGGTGTCTCCCCCGTGATGAGCCAGTCGTCCAGGTAAGGGTACACCGGGATTGCCTCCCTGCGTAGGTGTGCTGCCGCCACCGCCAGTACCATGGTGAATACCCTTGGAGCCGAAGCTATCCCGAAGGGCAGTACCTTGAACTGGTAGAGCCGACTGTCCACCTTTCAGCGCAAGTACTTTCTGTGCGCTGGGAACATGGAAATATGAAAATAGACATCTTTCATGTCCAATGTTGCCATGTAATCCCCTTTTTTAGGAGGGGGATTACCTCCTGGAGAGTAGTCATGTGAAACTTTTGTGGCTTGACATACTTGTTTGCAGGCCGTAAGTCTAATACTGGGCGCATTGTCAAATCTTTTTTTGGCACAAGGAAGTTGAATAAATACCCTTGTTTACCTGGTGTCCCGGGACGAGTTCTATCGCGTCCTTTGCTAGCAGATTGACGATCTCCTCGAGGAGGATCTTCTGGTGGTCCAAAGAATGTATTTTTTGTCATGGAGGATGGTTTCGGGGACGCTCTAACAGTTCTATGCAGTACCCTGCGGATACTGTGTACAGCACCCATCTGTCTGATGTGATCCCTTCCAAAGCTTGGGTGAAGTTGGAAATGCGTCCCCCTACTGGGGTTGCGTGAGAAGGGACCCTGAACGGAACGTCACTGTTTTGGTGGAGGCGTGCCGCCTCCTCTACTGGGGCTGCCTCTACCTTTCCCACGTCCTCTTTTATTACCCCTGCCGTAACCCTGGGTAGACTGTTGGTTATTATTGCTCCACGGTGTACCCTGCCCCTGGGAATAGTTAGATCCTCTCTGGGAATTTTGGCCGCGTGGGCGACGAAAATTGCCATTCCCTCTCTGATTAGGGGGTTTATTGGTTAGTTGGCCTAGGGATTTGAGTGTTTCATACTCGTCCTTGGCATTTTTCAGCGCGTCCTCGACCGCCTTACCAAACAACAGATCCGGCTCCACCAGTTTATCGAACAATGATGCTTGGATTTCAGCTTTGAATCCAGACTGCCGTAACCAAGCGTGTCTCTTGATAACAGTTCCTTCTGCTATCAACCTGCCTGTGTTATCCACGGCTGCTTTTAAAATGCAACCGGACACGGCTCTTCCCTCCACCGAAACTCGTGCCAACTGGCTCTTTAAGGGTTCTGGGGAAGAGTCTGAGTGCCGCGACTTCTTCCCACTGATGGCAGTTGTAGCTGGCCAACAGGGTGGCGGAGTTGGCAATCCTTGCCTGGTAGGCGGAAGTGGGGTCTACTTTCCTGCCCAAACTATACAGTTTCTTGCTCTCCTTGTCGGGAGGAGCTTTGGACGATGACAAGGGTGTTCCAGCCCTCTTACGGGTGTTTGTAACAACCAGGGAGTCCGGCTTCAGATGCCCCCTTATATACAGTGGGTCTGATTGGGCTGCCCTGAAAAGTTTCTCAACCCTGGGGTTCACTGCCCTGGTGAGGTTAGGATTTACGAGTGAAGGGTCTATTCTTCTCTGAATAGACTTCAGGAAAGGGATGGCCTGAGCAACAGGCCTCCTTTCTCCCACTAACTCCTCTGCGGGCGCCGACTCCTGGAGTGCAGTCTGGGGATGGAAGTCGGCTTCGTCCTCCGACGATCGAACTTCCGTTACCTTGGGGAGCGAGGCACTCTTGGCAACAGTGGATGATTGCCTGGAGTCATGCGGCGATCTTGATCGAGAACGCCCAGAGGACGCCGATTCGGACCGTTCTCTATGTGCCTCTTTCCGAGAACTCGACGTGCGCGGTTGGACTTCATGTGTTTTGTGGAAGTGTTGTGGGAAGCGCTTGTGTTGCCGGGGGTCTTCCCCATAGCCGCCCTGCGCTCGGTTGTCTTTCGACGCCATAATGCCCTCGCCGTCTGAAAGCACGGCGTTGCTGCCATCGCTGAAGGCGCCCTCCGCTGCCATGGCCTCTTGACGCCTGGCGTGGTGGGCCCAACGCTTGATCGAACGGTCCTTAAGTGTTTTGGCTTTAAACCTACTACACGCTCTGCAGTTCGCCTCGGGGTGGTCCCTCGGCAAGCAGAGATTGCACGTGGCGTGCATGTCGACCCAAGGGTACTTGCGGTTGCACTTGGGGCAGAATTGGAAAGGGGTACCCTCCATACGCACCTTGTGGCAGCGGGCTTGTAAGTGTAGGAATATATAAGAATGTACCTATATACCCAAAGAGTGTAGAGTATGTCCACCCCCCACTCTCCCTACTTGCAGGGCCGAGGCCAGCGGCCTTCCAAGGCCCGGGCCGAGGCCAGAGGCCTTCCGAGGCCCAAATCCGTTGTGCAGCTGTCAACGGTCGAATTCTTCTCGGTGCTGGCGTCAAGTGTGGAAGTTCGGTGACTCAACGTTGGGGTGGAGAAATGGGTAAATTTAACAATATTTAGCAAAAGTATGGCTAAGGCCAGGGAACTCCGCGAAATGCTTCTGACCAGTATGGCGGAAAAAACAATCTGAGGGTCCTAGATGCGTGAGGGATCATGGGTACAGTGGACGTCACACTAGGGATAGTATTACTGGCACGCCCTGTGTCGACGCCCTTTTCGAGTTTCGAAAAACAAACTGTAATACTCCGCAGCTTCCACTAGATGTCGGCCTATGCACAGCATGTGATCTAAGCAGATTCCACAAGCCTCAGAAATATATATATATATATATATATATATATATATATATATACACACAGTCACTAGAGTAGGGCATAATACAGATAAAATCCCTGTAAAGGAAAGTACAGAATAGATTATGGACTACAGGTCCACAAAGAATTAGTTCTGACACAGTTGATAACGCTGGAGAAAATTAAGGTAGGGTCTCTGGGTTCCAGTGAAGGATTGCAAGGGTTAGTGGGCAAGTTATACTAGTCAAGTAAAGTGTTCCAAACATCCGGAAGGCTTGCAAAAGCAAGCAATGGCAAACCCAAAGTGTTGTAAAAGTTTGTAAAAGGTAGCAACACTTTTAAAGGGTGTTTAGGGGTCAGGCAAGACTCAGTTTCTTCACAGGATTTGGCAGGTCGATGGAAGAATGTCCAAGGCCGATTCTCACGCCGTCAGCCTCAGCCCTTGATTCCCAGGGGTTGCAGGTTCGAGCAGATCTCTGGTCGGTGTCTTTGGCTGGTGCAAGGACTCTCAGTGGAAGAATGCAGCAAAACACAAAGCAGGAACCCTCTCAGGACTGGACTCGACTCAGGAGAGCTGTTTCGGACGTCGGTCACCGCAGTACAGCGACGCAAAGGGACTCACTTGTTGCGGTCAGGCTTTCCATCCTATCCTGGGTCCCCTTGATGCTAGGACTTTTTTGCTGAAGTAACTCTTATAGAACACGCTGAGGATCCCCCAAGTTCCAGGCCCTACTCAGAAACTGCGGCGTCTGCAGAATGGTAGCCCAAACTCAGAGCTGGTCAGCCACTAGGTGGTCCAGGGGCACTTCCGAAGGCTCTTCTTCGCAGTGTACTGAGCAGATGTCAGGAATGGATGGTCCCTCCACTCCAAGGATTGCAGATCCCTCGCAAGACTGCTTGAGATCGACACCAAGACAGGGCTCTTCCAGGACATCAGCAGAAGTTGGTTGCCAGGCCTCCTTCAGGCGGGTCACCGGTCTCCTCACAAGTCTCACAGCTGGACAGAAATCTTGGCTCCTTCAGGTTTCTCCTGGATCTCTCCAGAGTGGGTGCCGGGGTCCTCTTCATATCCCAAAAGCCAGGTAAGAGCAGAAACTCCCACCAGCCAACAGTAGAACTAGACCCCACACATACACACCCCAGCAGTGGTCCAATCAGGACCACTGGCGGGAACACTCATGCAGATCACTCAGACACACTGAAACTAGTTTGTAGACAGGGACCAGATAGTCCCAGCCCACATCCTGCCAGCAAACACACATAGCGCTTCAGTAGCCTGCCAAAAGACTCTTCTTTCCTGGGCAATAGAAGTCCATTTAAGAATTTTCCTGGCCTCACAGGCCAAGAAGAAGGCTAAAAAACAAGATCGCTAAAGGACAAGTGAAAGACCTTGTGGCATGGCCATGTTTGGTCACTGGCCACAGTTAGTAGCAAAACATGGTAAGGCTAAAACGAAAAGCACCAAAAAATTGTTAATAGTCACTGCTGCCACCAGCTTGTCCATTTAGCACACCTAGAGCAACCAAAAATCATCCGAGTGTTAGTCTACGGCAGAACCAAACATCTACTACATTGTACTGCATTGTAAGATGCATTGTATAAAGATCAAAGTTGCAAAAGTGAAACAAAAGTGACCAAAGTAGTAACAATAGTATTAAGGCTAAGGGAAACACTTTTTCCCACTATTGACAGCCTGAAAGACATGTCAGCTCCCCCATGACAGATGAGCAAATGCCAATGTAGTAATGCTGGAGGCTTCGCTGCACTGCACATTAGTAGGTCAGATCCAAAAATAAAAAGCAACACATTTGGGAGTCCATATAAATGGAAGAAACGGTGCAGTAAAGATAATTCTTTCCTGACATCTTGTCTACAGGGTAATGGAAGGTGCCTGTGGCGATAAAGCAAAGGACTGACAAAAGCTTCAGCAGTGGTTGGATGGCGGTTCATACACTGATCCTGCTCTCCATAACTGCATGTATGAGGGCGAGTAGTTCAGCTATATTATCCTAGTTCAGGAAAGTACAGTGTAATTAGCTGCCCCACAGTGAGTGCTGTGACAATTCTGGAGACTTCGACCCTTCTTTTAAGGGGAGCCATCCCCTCTGAGGCTAGGGAGGTGAGCCGGCTCAGCAAAACGGAAAGTGGGTTGTCACTGGGAGTTATTACCCTTTAGGGGATTAAAGAGATATATAAACACAATAAATACAATACAATACAATACAATAAGGACTCCCATTCCCATGGGGAACTCCCTATACCTAAAGTATTATCTGCCTACATGGGAATAAGAAATACTAATAATACAAATATGTGTGTTTGGCTCAAGGTAATGCTGAATGTTCCACATGCTTCACAACCTGGGGTGAATACGCACCTTCTGAATACCAAAACAAGAATAAAGGGCCAACAATCCTTGAATGGAGGAGGAGAACCTATGCTAAGGCGAATCTAGGACATGAGAACGTCGGAAGTAGGGGAGCCGGGCAGACGAGCGCAGCCGGCTGCAACACGAAGGTGGGTGATGCCAAAAAGTGACGGTGTACGTCAGACAAGGAAGCGCGCAAAGGCCCGAGAGGAAGAGGCTGCTCAAAGCAAACCGGACCTGGAGACGCAACCACATATTGGATGTGGTGGGCCCAGAGCCTGCAAACAGACTGAGTCCAGGGATGGAGGGAGGACTGGTGAGCCAGAGAGAGATCGGAGATGATCGGCATGCAAAGACCGCTAGCATCCAGTGCAGTAGAGAGGCAGGCCATGGAGACTGTTACAGTGACCCAAGACAACTAAGAAAACCAGAAGCAGAGAGGGGCCATAGGAACCCTAAAAAACTAAGTGAGAAATTGGGTCAGGGGACCCTAAAGGAGCCACAGGGGCACAATAAACAGAGTGACAAGAGAGCATGAGTAAAGCATGGGGAACTTTGAAGAACGTTTGATAGACATGCACTCAACCTATTTCTTTTACGTTTTTGCTAAGTGGTAGGGCTAGTTTAGAGGATAGGTTTGGAGCAAAGACAATAATTTCATTTTGAACTATATAGACAAGCACCTTAGTTTAGTTTGGTTAGGAAGGTGTAAGGGTGCAGAAGTAAGACTGACACTGAGGGGTCATGGTGATTATAATAAACTTTGTCAAGTGCAAAAAAGGAAAAGAAAACCCTATCCCACCCTAACTCTAAGAGCCATAACTAGTGTCAGAATGTCAAAAGAAAAATCCCAATTTCCAATGGCAGAATCCTACCTCTGTCCCTCATATCCAAGTTTAAATTAAAATCAAATGACAGTCTTTCCAGCCTAAAGGGAGTGGGAACCTTCCCCTGGACATAAGACAGCTCTGGGATCTTCAGACATTGAAGTAATGGGGAATATCTCACACCCCGGGGCTTTGTTCAGGCTTCTTGTAAAGTTCAATAACTGTTTTGGGGAAATTCCGTCCCCTTGTTGGCCCTTCTCAGGCTTCTTGTCTATCCCTGGGTCTCTGGCCCGATTGGCAGACCTGGTTCCTTTTCACCAGGCCCAGTTACAAACACAAAAGAAGTTTGGATGTTCATCCAAAGTGGGGTGGGTCCTTGACCCTGGTTGGCAGACCATGTTTCCTCCCACCAGGTATTGCGACAAAGAAGAACAGCCTGGATGCACTCCCAAGTTGTCGCCTCCCATACAGACCGGTCTTACTCATCCGCCAAATTCTTCATTTACTGTCTAGCAGTTTCAGTTTTCTTTATATGGGTGCTGATCCCAGGCTCGCAATTCTGACTTTAGTTTCCCACTTTGTAGGCTTGGATCACTCTCCTGCCAAACCTTAGCATAAGCCCATGTCCAATCAACCATTTCTCCCATGGTTTCAGGGTCCCTGGCCCCCTTTTCCTAGCCTCTCAGCTTGTGCCACCACCTCGTTGGGCCTTCAGTGCCTCTCCGGCTACCGGCATTCCTTGTTGCGCAGTCTGCACTGGTGTCAGCTTCCCTGGGGTAGCTGGGCTCTGTCACAGTGCCCCAGTGGTGTTCTGGAGCGTCTCTTGTTCTGCAGCACCTCTGTAGTCTTCTCCTATCTGGCAACGAGTTTCCTTTACTGCACGGTCTCTGGATCTCAGCTCTCGCTCTGTGGCGGCTCTGCAGTCTTTCTCCTTCCTGGCAGCATGGTTTCTTCCCTGCGCACTCCTCAGCCCTCAGGGATGCCAGAGTTTCAGCCCGCCTTGCTGGTTGTATAGGCCTCACATTCTGGACTGGTCATGAACTCTCTCCCTCAGTTCTTGGCGTTCCCTTCAGCTTCCGCCTTCACTCCTGGTCTGTGCTTGCTCTTGTGGCTCCTCCAGGGAGGGCTTAACACTTCGTCAAGTCCTTCTTTGCTTTTCAAATGGCGTGTTCCAATCGGCTGTCAAGAACCACTAGAATGGGCAAAGTGGCTCTCGTAAGTATTCTGTACTGCCCCACTGCGCCGCCTCCTCCCAGTACTGAGTGAGGCATGATGTAACTCACTATAGATCTTTCTCATTTCAGTATTTTCTAATTCTGTTGGGCTACAAAAATACATGGTATATGAAGGTAGTGGTGGAGAGGGAGGAGATCTAGGAGAGTTGGGGTTGTTGTCAGGAAGGGGTCTAGGATTAGGTGATTGGCGGGGATACCACGTTCTCCAGATATGGTCGTCACTGGTCCCAAAGGGGGTCTCCCATCCCATGAGATCCAGAGGGACTATCGGGTAGTGGCCTCATCACCCTGGCCTCCTGGGAAGGGGCTCCCCCTTCGGAAGCAGTGATGACATCCTGGATTTGTCACAAAGGGAACTCACCTTTCAGTAGTAGGGTCAGTGAGGCATTTTCTTTTAACTTAAATAAACTACATTCAAACATATCCTTTGGTACGAGTCCTTCTTCTGGCTCGCCGCAGTGCCTAGTGTGATAGTCTGATCCAGGGAATCTGCACGCTCATACACCGTGCTTCCTCTGCCTTTGTGCAGTGCCAATGATGGGACGCTGCTGAGCATGTCACTGCAGCTCAATGAACAGCAGGAGGTCCTGGAGCTTGAAGCTCGCTATTGGTATTAGCTTCATGTTGTTTGGAAGTGTATTTGGGGAAGGTGTAGTCGTTACATACACTTTCAAGGCCTACTGGGTGCACCTGTGGGTTCATCGCCATCAGCTGGATAAATCTGCGTCCACCTCTAATGTTGAGGTAACTGTAATGTCCACCCATTTTATGCAGTATTTTAACCTAATAATAAGGTGGAATTTTCATTTTATTTTCTGGTGATATTTCTGCCCTTGGAATTAGCCTAGAGGGAATTACTGCTGGTTCTGGTCTGTAATTCCTACATTGCAAATTTCTACGGTGGAAATAGCACTGGGTATTACCGCCCATTTTCGGTTGCCTGTAATTCGACGTAGCAGTAAAAGTGGTTGTAATTTCATTACCGCCACTTTTTGTCCTTGCCGCCGAACTCGTGATATGGGACTTTGTCCCCACTGTTGGCCATGTGATAGTGGGATAATAAGGCACAGGCTGAAAGAGCTCTTCATCTATGCAACAGATTAACAGTTTGCAGCTACATTTGTGCTCCGTGCAGCGCTCTCCTTTCATCTGAAGTATGAATCCATTTTGCTACAAATAAAAGCAATATATTTTTTTTAATTTATATTTGGTTAATTCAAATCTTTGCAAAAAGACACATTAGTTAAAAAAAATGTCCGTACATTTCTAAAACCTTTAAAAGCATTTAAAATACACAAAACATCAAATTGTTTAATTTCATAAAAATACAATTCATAATATCAATTAATATAGAAAAACAAACATTAAAATACTCAGATTATCCAGTATTTCCTGTCATTTCCTCTAAAGCAATTTTCAGAATTCTTTAAATGGACAAGGCCAAAAATAATTTGTGGCTAGTCAATCTCTTTCCCCAAAACCACTCAGTATTGATTAGGGCTATATCAGGGACAAAGCAGAGGAAAAGCTTACAACGGATTTCAGTGAAAACAAAAATATTCGAGAAAAAGATAGCGTCTTGTTTCAATGTGTTGAAAACAATGCCTACATACCCTCAGTGAACGCTCTATACCCTGTCTCGAGCCAGTAACCTCCCTAGTGGAAATTACATTCAGTTCAAGGCGTAGCATGTCACAACAATGTTTTCTTGATGGGTGCTTTTTCAGATAAAAAGGCATATCATTCAATACTCTAATTTCGTATTTTAGATCATAAAATAAGTGATAGTCTAGAGCGGATTCTCTGTTCTTTACCCAGTCAAGCTCAAACATAATTTTCTTTTTGTCAACATACACCGCTACCAGTTTGTCAAGGTTCAGGTCATAATCGGCCAGCAATTTTATACCCGAGCTAAGCCACTCTGTTAAACTCTCCAGGAGTTCCAAATAAGCACTGAACGTAACTCTGCTAATATAGTGTTCACAGGAGGAAGTAAAAGAGATCTTAACAATTGCAAATACATCCAATCTGCCCGTGCTTTTAGTGAAATTGGACCACCTCATGTCTGATCACTGATATGGGCGTCCACCTTGGAAGAGGGAGTAATCTTTCCATATCAATGAGTCTCTTCTGCTCCATTTATCCGAGAGTAAGCCCAATTCCACTCCATTCAAAAGACGTGGGACTATTTTTTGTTAGTAATATTTGATCATTGGAATTGCTGAACATCTACCAAACCTCCTATCAAATGCCATAGTTTGAGATGTTCAATTTCATTTTTTTTATCATCCGATCATAATCGTTTTGTTTTGAGCTCCTTTAATTAATTTCAACCCCTAAAGACTGGACTTTTCCAGACTTTCTTTTCCTTTCACCCACTTGAATTTTGGCTTCTTTTTTTCCCCATAATTTAGCACAAGGATTTTTGATTTTTGAACATGTAACTGCAGGCCTAGTGCCGCAAAATATTCATGGTCGCTGTTAAAGCCCTTCGACGGCCTATGGGTGTCAGATCAAACAAAATTATATCATCAGCATATGCCAAGTAATCCATTGATAGGCTTCCTAGCCTAGGAGGGAAATTTCTTATGTTTTTGAAGATTTTTCCCAAGTCACAGGTATACAACTGTACAAACAGGGAGCCAACACACATCCCTGCCACAGCCACCAATGACTGGGGACCCACCTTGTGTAGTTTCCTTGTTGGCCTAAACGCACCCTACCCTTGGTGTCTGTGTATAGACCCATCAAGATATCCACCAAAGCCGCCGGACATTTCCATCTCCCTGAGCTTTTCCCACAAGCATTGTCGATTTACTCGATCAAAAGCCTGTGAGATATCTAGGAAGGCACAATAGATGGCCCCTTTTTCATGTTTGGCCTGTATTTGGAGAAGGTTGATCACTAAACAGCTGTGGTCAGTGCTTAGACCTTGTCAAAAGCCTGATTGAAATGTATTGCATACTTTTTTGTTGTTTGCCCACTTCTGCAAGTGCTCCACAATAATAGATTTTACTTGAAGAATCTAGAAGGGCGATAGAGCAATAGATGGAATAGCCCTATCTCCATTCTTGTAAATTACAACAATGTTGGCCATTCTCCAAGATGGAGGTAACATTTTTATCCCAACGATTCCCGTGAATAAGACATACAAAAGGGCAGCCCAGGGGTTAGGGTTGGATTTAAATGTAGTATTTGCCTAACCATCTGGGCCCGGGGCATTAACGGCTTTCATTATTGCCTGTAGATCGAATTTTACATGCTCCAACCAGTTGCAAGTTAGCACAGGCATTCCCTCTATCCCCTCGTTTAAACGGCACAGAGTATGATATAGGTTTACTTTGCAGGGAACACTGGTTCATTGGATCCTTAATCAGTCTGCAAAAGGAGGCTAAGTTTTTAATAGTGAGTGAGTGAGTGAGTGATTGAGTACAGCATTGCCTCCGAGTCATTTATAAAGAGTATTAACCAATGGCCCCTTACCCAGGATTTGTACCCAAGTCTCAAATGTCTAGCTCTATCTTTATAGTTGGAAGGACTTTTTCTTAGCTGTCTCAACGCTTTATTATATTCCTTCTTCCGTTCTTTCTGCCAACAAATGTCATATTTGTGTCTATACCCCTGCTTCTTTTTAGCCTTCTTACCCCTCTCCCCGTATAAGTTCCCCAAAACCTGTTGGATTGCTTGGTCATAAGTGATTGGATTATACCAGTCACCTTCATTGTTTGAGCCCATATGAAAAATATGCTCATTAAACCGGTGCGATAGTGCTGGCGTCCACACTAATGCGTTGTTCCCTTTAGTAGCCTCTACTACCACTTTACAATTATTACTTATGGTATAATTCAACGATTCTTGCATAGTTAGCACTAACGTGATGATAACTAGATTTTAGTGGCTTTACTCTAAGGCTGACACATTTCCGAAACAAAGATTCTGACAAAAATACATAGTCCAAAGTGGATCTCAAGGGGCCATTCTCCAGAGTGAATTTCGGGAAGATTATCTTCCCTTAAACGTCCACTTGTTATGATTAGGTCCCAGAAATTCAATTTAGATCTTATTAACTTCCCTATTTTCTTTGCCATTTGGGAAGCCCCCCGCTTGATCGCTTCAGAATACCATTTGTAGTCCAAGCATTCAATGATAAAGTCTGCCAGTACAATCATTTCAGCTTCCTCTTTTTCCAGAGCATTTGCAGCGACAGCTGACGGCGCTTCAATGAATGTTTCAATCGCTTCAGATTTTGGGTTAACATATATATTACAAACATAGCAACATCTGTTTAACAGGGCAATTTTCATATTACTAAAGAAACTTTATAGTTGTAATACTTACTTTCATGAACCCTTCACTTTTCAATTTGTGAAGCTTTGACGCTGCATTATGAAGTCTCTTTCTTTGTGAGTTTAAGATAGAGTCCATCACTTGCCACCACGTACGGAAGTTCCAGATGATAGCCAGGCCCACAGCACACGCAATTGAAATCAGAATAGCATTCACGGTCATATATTTTCTTTCCATGGGAAAACTAGCCAGCAGTATAACTCCAGCAGTAATGCAGAAAAGAATGAAGATGCAAATCACAAAGGATGGGAGACAGCAGGTCTTCTTCCATTTCTTTTTACCTTGGGGCATGGACAAATAAAGCAAAAATATATACTTAAATTCTATAAGCAGCCTACAACTGTTTTGCAAACACAAATAAAAGACAGATGCAATTGAGAACTTGCACAGAGGTATTCTAGCCCTGGGCAGAGCAAGCCATCAACTGATTCATAAACAGCTTGCAGTATGCACTGGTACACATTTATTTTTTAAACAACTCCTTCCTGGCTCCCTAGGCAATGCAGAAGAAGTTTAAACCTTTGTGAAACACTCTCATACTTAATATCTAGGATCTGTGACTAATCATGGTAATTTGGCCCTTCTCCCCAAGAGGGAGCCCTCCCCATTTGAGGCTACGGAGTGAGTACTCTTCGCAACACCCTCCCTAGGGGTCGAGGCAAGTGGGACCTCACTGGGAGACAAGGATTACTGTTCCGGTGAGGAACCCCCTAGAGAACATTTCAACAAAACCTCTGTAAACATACCTTAAAGATTTAAATGAAAAAACATATACCAGCATATGCTATTGTCAACAGTGAATATTGCTTCAAATTAAAAAATCCCCCTTAACTGCGACAAGGAAGATGACACACTGGAGACAAAGAAAAAGGAAAACGACCCTGTGCCAGGGAAGTGCATGGCTACGTAATATTTGAGAGGGGAGGAGACTGGAGATGAGAGCGAGAAGCCAACGGGTTACAGACTGGCTTTCTGCTGACACAGAGGAAAGGCTGGATGCGCAGTGTCCTCTGTTGCGAGAAAGCAAGAAACCAACAGATGAGCTGAGTCTTGTAACATAGAGGGAGCGAAATTAAGCTGGACTTGTGGCGTCCCAACACCCTGAGAAAGAGTTGTGGTATGAATAAACTGCAGGTAAAACCGTTGTCCCGAAAACAACACTGATCCGACTCTGCATCTGCCAAAGCAGAATTAGTTGCTATACGAAGTACCATGGCGACATCCTATGCAACAGAACGAATGGAGTGAGGATGAACTATCCCAAGAAGCCAACCTGACAAAACAAAGAGACTATCTCGAACGAATACAAACCTGGTGACATTATCCCTAACATCAACAGGTAAAAGGGAAAACGGAGACCCAGTACCGGATGGAGAACCATTATTTGAATGCTCATACTAGTCCCAGTCAAGATAAAGAAACTGCATTATTAAAGTCCATCTAAACCAACGAGACTCATTATGAGAACAATCATACTCCTCCCAGTCAAGGTAAAGTATTGATAGAGAAGAGTGAATGGGAATCATTATTGGAGTCCTCATTCTCATCCCAGTTAAGGATAAAAGCTCTTCAGAGAAGAGTGACCGAAAATCATTGTTGGAATAATAATATTGATATGAGTCAAGACAAAGGAAGTCTAGTTAAAGAGGAGAGTCCAGATATAAAAGAAAAGTCTGAAGACAAGGTGGGAACAGAGATTAGGTTCAAGGACAATTCTCAGAGAGACCCCAGAGACTTAACAGGAACCAAAATCCATTACCAAAGAAAACAGCAATCAAAGTCACAAAGTATTGAAAGAATTACACAAATGGATAAAAAGTCACCAGAGACTATTTGAAGATAAAGTATTGGTCTGAAGTTTGCAAAAAGTTAAATCCCCAAGAGAAGGGAGTCATTCTCCTATATTTAGCAATTAAGTTGGTGGGTGGTCAGAAAGTTAGTTCGGAAGGTGGACCGATTCTGTTAAGAGATTCACTGACGACTGACTAGCACCGTATTTAGTTTTGTTAGGTAGGGATGCCTCAAAGCATAGAGAAAAGATAGGCATTTATCTTTTTTCTTTAAATAAATACTTCAGTGAAATGGATTATCAGAGTCTGCGTCCTTCTGATCCACCATATATCCTAGCAGTACCACAATGTTTTGATGAGAATTTCCCTAGCTATTCATATTATCAACACCACAGAGACTACGGTCACCAAAGGGGAAGTGAAGTATTATATGAACAGTCTTGGTGATATCAAGTAAGTTAGCGTTGTGATAAAGAGATTGGGCAAACATGGAACCTCCACCTGAGCAAAGAAGATCAGATCCAAAGACAGATTTCAAAGCATATAGAAGTTGCATTTCCAGGTCATAAACAGGGGTTGGGGCCAACAACTCTGAAGGAGAGCACAGAAAACATTTTCTTGGTTTGTCATATTCTTTAACTTCCCTCTTCCCTTTTGAACTAATGTTGTGAATCTGGACAATTTGTACCTTTTCCCCAGAGGGGAACCACCCCATTTGAGGCTAGGGAGGTGAGCCCGCTAAGCAAGACCTTCCCTAGGGGTCTGGGTAAGTGGGACCTTACTGTGAGTCACTCCACTGTTGGGCAAAATGACTCCCATTTCAATAAGGAACAGCCAGTTCAAAATACACGTTCTGCCTATATGGGTGCGAGATAGAATTTGGTATCTCCCATTACAACTATAGAATCTCTTGGTCTGCTTGTATATGAAATAAACCCTTTATTTTTACAATACATAGCAGGTCAGTGTTTCTTTGGACCATATGCATAATACAATTTCTTTGTACTAATTCTATAGCCCTATCTCGCCTAAGATAAGCCTGGGTGCTCTGTCTACTCTACAATGAACTCAGGTGGTACAGCCTTATACTAAGAGTGGAGTCTTGTACTGTCTCAGGAGAATGGTTTTACTGAGCCCTTAGTTAACACCACCTTAAATACGTTGGATTGATCGGTCAGCTTCCAAAGATCAAAGAAGGCCTATCTACGTTTCTGGCAAAATCCCACACACGATCATAGGGTGCAGCCATATTTTTTCCAAAAAGGGCCTCATTACCAGTTTGGCAGTATTTCGGACAGAAATTACATTACCATTACTGTCGCTCGTTCTGGTAAATTTATAGCCAAATTACTAGATGAGTAACGGCAGGTATATATAACATTTATGATTACATAGGATTCCAGGGGGATTTTGAGGAATTATTGCGAGTGGCAATTTCGTCCACAATAATTCTTACATTCTTTGGTGGTAAAGTCCAATTTTAGGATGTCTTTATTGAGCAGAAAGTGTGATGCGACAGTATCAGTACAAATATTATCTCCACAAGTACAGCAATATTCACTTTTTGCATTTTAATATAACTGTTATACTGTAAACAGTGGGGGGAGGGAACTAAAAATAGAGAGGGGTGGGGTGTAACACAAACTTCCATGCATATACCAGTAGCGGGCACCTAGTAATTCAGGGCGCTTGAACATTAAAGGCCTTACTCTGGGGACTGTATGTAGATAAGAATGAATGGGGCATCTTTATTAGCTTGGCCGTGAACAGGGGGGCAGCAGGGGTTCTCCATGCGACTAGAAAGAGCTCAGAGTCATAGCTAGATTGGGGTTTTCATTGTGGTTTATCATCTGAGGGGTGAAATACAACATAGACTAAGGATTTTAAGGCTTCGGAGGTTGTCGCAGAGTCGCCGTCATGTGAGTGTAGTGCTGTGGCCCATGCTCGTTTCAGCCTCACAACAGATTGAAGGTTCGTGTAGCCACAGTTTAAATTGGGGACCTTTTGGGGAATGTTCCTTTTCGCAAAGATACATGCTAAATCTATAAGTCTGGTTATGTGATTGTTATGCCTAGAGTATATTGCCAGCAGACATTCCATCGGGGACCAGCCACATCAGGTGACCCCAGCTGCTCTACAGGTCTGTTCGATTCGGTGCCAAAAGGGCTGGGCTTTAGCGCAATTCCAAAACATATGTATCAAGTTTGCATCGTCCCGATGGCACCAGGGATAGGTGGGAGGTATGGTTTTGTTAAATTTGGCAACTCTACTAGGGCTCATATAAATGTGCAGTGGAGGATGTTAATCTGCAGTAGCCTAAATCTGGCATTACGGGAAACCTTTTTAGGGAAAGCAAGCACCCATTCCCACAGTTAGTCACTAATAGTGTCACCTATGTCATTTTCCCATTTCATTTTCAGGCCAAGGTTTCTAGTACTGGTACTCTCAAGTAGATGACCGTACAATCTCGATACCGGTCTCCAGCCAACTTCCAGCATGTACATCAAGAACAAGAATGTGGATTCCTCAGGTTCTTAAGGCCACCCACGCCGCCGACGTCTCGTCACCCCTTTCATTTTCATATAACTGAGAAATTGACCCTTGGGTAGGCCGGTCAGCTGAGCAAGCGCTGTGAGTTCTCTAAACATGCCATTGTCAATTAGGTCTCCCCAAATGTACATGTCAGTCTTCCCAACGTATAGAGGCACGCAGATCTTCCCTGGTCACGCATAGGTCGGCCACAATTGGCACATTGGCAGAGTAGGGGCACCTTAAAAGTCCTAGCCCAAACTTGTCTACCTAATTTAACGAGTAGGGGTGTGGAGTGCATGCATTCACCCGGAAGCCACAATATTTCTTTAAGTTTGGCAGGTGCCACTAACTATTGTAGCATCATAGAGTCTAGGGAAAAGATCCTCGGTTAGCCATTTCACAACAAAACTCAATTGGGAGGCCAGGTAATACAGCTCTAGCCTGGGCAATTGCACTCCTCTGTCTTTATGGTGCAGATCAAGCACGGCAAAGGAACGATTAAGGCGGCCTGAGCCCCAGAGAAAGTCTCTTATTAATGTTTCCAAGGGTCAAAAAAGAAGGCCACCTTTATGTAGTAGTGGACATTTATGAAGTAAAGGAATCTGAGGAGGACAATCATTTTAATAATAGCGATTCTACCCATGATCGAGAGTGGCAACCGTGACCAGAAGGACATGGATTTCTTAAGGCTCTCAGCTACCTTGAGCATGTTGTGGTTGTGTGTGTTTTCAGGGGGGTGTGTAACCTGAACGCCAAGGTATTTGAATTATAGTGTCTCTCAAGGGAGGCCCATGTCAGCTAGGGCGGCTTTGTCCACCTCGCAGAGACCACCCAACGGGAAGATGCATGATTTACGCCTACTGAAGGAGATTCTGGATAAGTCAGCAAACCTATCCAGGATGTCTAGGATCAAAAGGAGATTGTGATTTGGCTCACACAGCTAGAGGAGTAAGTCATCTACGTAAAGTGAGACCAAGTGTTTGGACCCACCAATCTCTATACCCGCTTCCAGATATTCCCAATGTTTAAATATAGCCTGTGGTTCCAATTCTCTTCAACCTTAAGAGACCGCCTGCTCTTTTGCTGGATTTAGGACTTTTTAATTTTAACCCTGGAGTGAGTGAGCCCTTTTCCTCACTCTCTCATGTGTTTTCATCTGATTTGGATTATTTGTTTCCTTTGTTTTTGGAGTCTGACAAACTCCATAGGCATTTACTTTTTGTATGAAGACACACAGCACCTTCATTGCAGTGTCAAGAGAAATCAATTAGATTTTTCATAAGGTTTAAATACCTTTTCTTGTGAGAACTACTGTTCCCAAGAATAGTAAAGTGAAATTGACTTTACTTAGCTTTTCTCTTTGTAGGTCCAGCATACCCCATCTTATGTGTAGTGCTGCAGGGTTACTTAGTAGCCCCTTTTCCTACTTACTCATGTAACATTTTTTATGTTACCCTCACTACTTTAAATGGCTGGTGGCAGTGGTATAATTTTCCTACCATTGTGCTTTTCTAACGCAGGCTGAATCCTCAGCTGCAGTATAGTACCCATGGGTGACCAATGTCTTAAAATGGTCCCAGTCTTTTTTCGCCATTTTCTGTTTGTGAGGTCTTTCTTGGCTTTTACTCTGCACACCAAACTAGGTTTAAGCCCTTTGTTTGTTTTGCCTTTGGCGGGCTTCAGTACTGAAACCCGCCTCTGGCTCCAGTGTGTCTGCAAAGGCAGGAAGTGAGGGAGGTGGCTGAAACTCCCCTGTCCTGTGTCTCCAGGGAAACCTGAATGAACAGAGTCCTGATTGACTGGCTGGCTGTCTGTCCTTGTAGGACAGCCACCCTGCTGTGCGAGTGACAGCTAGGCTATGCACGAGTGGGAAAAACCTTCTGGGTGGGAAAAGTCGAGGGTTTTGGGACTGAAGACAGAGTCGACCACTGGGACGAACAACCCAATGAAGAAACCGTGAACAAAGCTTGCTGCATCCTCCTGGACCGTTGAAGTGCCCGTTGAAGCCCTGCTGTTGTGCTGAAACCAGCTTTTTCTGATCGACAAGAGAAGCTCTGGAAGGGACGTTGCGTTAGTGGGACCAACGAACCTCGAGACAAACTTTGCTGGAAGACATTCCCCAACTGGCTGTACTTCTTTGCTGCAACAGGAACCGAGTGCCAGGGGTTGAGAAATCGGTAGTCGAGTGCAACATCTGTAAGCCAGCCAAAAGCTCCAGGAGTCTCCCCAGGACCCTCCACAGGCAGGACGACCAAAACTCGAGTCACCTCACCAGAGCGCAAGACTCATGGAGTGAAGGACGCCCAACCGTTGTCCAACATCCGCAGTGGTGCAGTTTACAGAGTGCTGAAACCGCGAAGTGCAGCTGATCCGAAAAGAGCCTGTAGCTGCCGCCAACCTTAGAATTGCTGCCTCAGGAGTCCTCAGACGGCCTCCCTCTTGTCCCCACGACTGAGCCCCAGGAACCAGGGAACTGCAGGAATTGCATTGCTGCAACCAGACAGACGCCAGCTGGACACTTCTTCAAAAACCTTTGAAACCAAAAGGTACTGTTCTGACTTTTGGTACTTACCTCAGTGTCTAGCTTGCTCTTCTCAGTTGAGACTTGCAGTAGCAGCGTTTTCTAGAGTTGATCTCCGCTTTAACTTTCACAAGTGTAACAGTTTGTGACCCTACAGTGATATTTCTTCAACAAACTCTAACTTTGTGCAAGACTTCTTATTTAAGAAGTGCCTCAGCTCCAGAGCCTTTGTCCTAGTTGACTTTGGCTGTCCTGGCTCCCTGCAGACCCTTCTATTCCATTTGACTTTGATTCTCACTGTCCCTCATAGGTGATGCATTGGTTTTAAACTAATATTGCTGGGAAATGTTTTTTATCTAGACTTAATTGGAAGATTTAAAGTGCTCACATGCTTTGAGAACCTGTTTAACCTTCTTCCTTCCTTTAACCTTTCCTCTCTACCAAGTGAGATATAAACGCCATTACTGTCCTAGTTAGTGAAATCACCCCAGGGTGTAGAAAGTGTGCATGAAGTGTGTATGAAGTGTGTATGAAGCATCTCTAAAGAGTAGCTACTTGATTTGTGTTGATTCTGAGAAAGTATTTTTAAAGTGTATTTGGTTGCTACATATATTTCCCTTTTAAAGATGCTCATTTAAAAATGACAGTTAAATAAATAAATATTTTAACTAAAATACTTGAGTTAAGTGTTATTTGGATACTTGTATTGGTAGGCTTCATTGCTACAGCTCACATATACCCATCTTGAGATAAGTCTGGGCTGCTCAGTCACACTACCAACTTGTGTAGTACAGACCTATACCAATAGGTGGGTTACCTAATACCAAGAGGACAAGGGCTGTGAAGTCTCCCTCAGGGTTCCTACATCAATTCTTGCCTAACAGGTTCCATTGCCAATACATATAACATTGGTGAGAGTGGGCAGCCCTTACGGGTGCCATGGCATGTTTCCCATACCTCTGGGATTCGACTACCTGATTTTACTTTTGCTGTTGGCAGGGTGTATAACAGCTCCACCCACCTGATGAAGCTTGAACCTAGGCCAATGCTCCGTAGTGAAACCAGCAACCACTCCCATTACACGAAGTCAAACACCTTAACGACGTCCAGGGACACCACTTTGTTGGGTTCCTCACAGGCATTTGTCTGGTCTCTAATATGTTGTAGCATGCGTAAGATTCAGTGTAGTATTGCTGCCTGGCACACAGCCTGTGTGGTCCAAGTGTATTCGGGATGAGATGTGTGCTCTGAGGCGGGTTGCCAGAACTGTTGTGAGTATTTTAATATCATAGTTTAGCATGGCCAGGGGGCGGTATGATTCACATGTATCCGTTTGTTTCCCTAGTTTGGGGATGGGGATCACTAAGGTTTCCCTCGTACTGGTCGGCAATATGCCTCTACTATAGGCTTCTTCAAAAAGCTTTAGGAGTATCAGGGCAAGGGTGGAGCTATATGCCTTGTAAAACTCGGGGGGAGTCTGTCACCGCCAGGTGTCTTGCAGGTAGCCAATGAGGCAATAGCCTCCCTTATTTCTTCCACATTGATAGGTCTATCTAGGGTGTCTATCTGGTCGGGTGCAAGTTGAGTGAGCCGGGTAAGTGAGAGAGCTTCCTGGGGGACTGGGTGGCCATGGCTATATAGTTGAGTGTAGAAAGTACTAAAAATGTCATTAATTGCCAGTTGGAGCCTCCATGGTGCCCCGCATTCATCTAGTAGCAGTGTTGTCTAGGATGTTCTCTTTTGCAAAGCCACACCAATAATCTGCCAGGCTTATTGCTCTTCATATGGGTCCTGGGCATCTTCATGGCATAGTCAAATTTAGCCAGCCTCCCCCATGCCTCACGACACCCTATACAGATTTCAGCCAGTTTGTCTTCTGTCTCTGGGCTGTCTGGGCCTTGGGTCTCTAATATTTGAATCTCCTTCTCAGCAGCTTCTAGACCCTCCTGTAAGCTTCGACAAATGCCCCCCACCTTTGCAATAACCTCCCCTTTCACTACTACTTTCATTGTTTGTCAGAGTGCACTCCAGCTGTCCATGCTCCCGATATTACTATCGAAAAAATTTGATAAGGACCTTAGGAGTTCTTCTCTAAAAGGTTTGTCAGACAACGCGTTTGGCGCAAGCGCCATGTCGGTACAAGGGGGTGGGATGGCAAGGCAACATTCCACCAAGAGGGGAGAGTGGTCTGATGTCGTGCAGCCCAAGTATTCTGCGTTATGAAATTCAGTTAAGCGTCCTGACCCCGTGAAAAGGTAATCAATTCTAGTGTGTAGTTTGTGGGCAGGGGAATAGTATGAGTAGCAGGTGACATTCCCTCCAGATGTCAACTAGATCCAAGTCCGCTAGGGTCGTATTTAGGGCAACAGTTACAGGGGGAGCTTGACACGGGTGGCAAGCGATCGATCAAGTATTATATCTCTCACACAGTTAAAATCGCCCCCCCCCCCACAAAATGAGGCCCTCTCTCCGGGGCGCAATTAACGAACATAGTTTGTGCACAAGGGGAGGGATTGTGTGGTTTGGAAAGTAGGAGTTGACGATACATATCTCTCTATGACCTAGGTATCCCTTTATAATCCGGTATCTCCCATCTCCACCCCCATCCGGCTCCACTTCCAGGGGCCACAAGGGCAGTGAGTCACTAATCCAGGTCAAGACACCCCTAGCAAACCTAGAGTATGTGGCTCCATAGCCAGTCCTGCCCCAGCGTTCAGGAGCACCTCCTGCTCCTCAGCTATTAAGTAATGGAAATCTTCTTGCGGTGCAGCTTGGATTTCACCGGTTCCTGCCGACATAGGAGCCCAGTCCCCGCACGTTCCAGGTCAGTATTTTAAGTGTGGTCATGACGTTGTTCCGTGAGGAAACGGTCCAACAGGATCATGAAAAAACTCAAGTCAAATCTAGTGTTATTCAGGTTAAGTTCTGACTTCAGTAGAAGGTTGTGTCCCAAATAGTGCAGAGTTGCCATCGATTCCAACATGTGTCCCAGCGAGCAGTATTGCATGGATTGAACAAAAAAAATCACTTGAAAAACACAACTTTATAACATTGCCCATTGAGTACGTGTCGTTCGGGCTTACTGGGATATTCCAGGCTTAGGGCAGCCTTTTCTTACCAGCAGCTAAAACCAGCAACAGGCCGGTGTCTAGTGTCAACTTGGGGGCGGGTAACCAAGAACTGCAGTGGGCAACTGATTCTTGTCCCCACTGTTCAAAAGGGCCGTATAAATGGTGTTCGGGTCCAGAGTCCAAAAGCAACACGCAAAAGAGATCCGCTGATTAAGGGAGGAAGTTGGTATTTTTTTTTTTTACGTCAGAACTGCAGCGTTGTGGTCAGCTTGTCTCTCTTGTTGGCAAGGTTATTATGTTCTAGCCACATGTTTGCAGCCTCAGGGCTGTCCAAGAAGTGTGATCTGCCATTGTGGAGGATCTTCAGCCTAGAAGGGTAGATAAGTATATACTTAAGTCCCAGTTGTCTGAGCACCTCGCCTTGGTAGGTACAAACCTGTTTCTAGCTCTCTGAACATTGGGCGTATAGTCCGGATAGATGGCAATTTTGGAGTTATTACACAGTATTTCTCCCTCCTCCCGGGAGAATCGTAGGATCACCTCCCTATCGCAGAAATTGAGAACCTTGGCTATCAGCGGCATGGGGTGGGAACTAGGGGGTGGCCTCTTCTGAAGTGACCGTTGGGCCCTCTCAATAGCAAAACCTTGTGACAGTTTCCTGGGGCCCACCTCCTGTAGCAGAAGTGTCTCCACATAAGAGGTGGGGTCTGGCCTTCAGTCCCTTCTGGCACCCCCAGCACGTGTATGTTGTTCCTGCGTGACCGGCCCTCTTTCTCGATATCTTTGACTCTCGCCTCTAGGTCTTTGTTAGTGGCCGCTGCGGCAGTAAGCGTGGTCTCAGCTTCCGTAACCCGTGCGAACAACTGCCTGACATCTTGACGAAGTAATTGCACGTCAACTCTTATTTCGTCTATCCTATTTTCAAGGGATATTCACAAGGCTGCAATTGCCAGTATCTGGTTGTCTTGGAGTGCTGGTGTGGCAGTCGGGGTTGTCACTTGATCGCTGCTTGCCTCCCGGGGTGTTACATTATGTTTATTTCGGCTAACAAACGGTTCCATGGTATTAGCCTTCCCCTTGGGTTTTGTGGGGAACATCAGTGAGGAGCAGTTGGGGAGCAGTGTGGCCCCCAGTCACGCTTTCGGGCACCTGGTTGATGCGCCATTCTCACTGCCTCTCCAATGTGGCCCAAGAGAGACAGGCCTGGTGGATTACTCAAAAAGGCGCTGTGTGTTGCCAGACGTGTCGTTTCCTCTGTCCCTCCGATTTGGGTCTTGCCGCTGGGGCACACCCCGGCCCAGACAGAGCGTGCCGTCTATGTTATATAATTGTTGGAGGTACTCCCCCCTACGTAACCAGCAGCAAGTTGGGAGTGGGACCGATGACGGCACCTCAGGTATGCAGCAGCAGCTGGTCCGAGAGCAGCCTATATTTCGGTGCCCACAAGGTCGGTGAGCCGCGTCTGTCACAGGTTCAGCCGCATGCCCATATATATGTGGCAGACGCAGCCACCCTATCCGCCTTAGTAGGGGCGCACCAGCACAGTATTCCTGCCTGCAGGCTCGGTCGTGCCACTCTTTCCCACACTTAGTGCCCAGGGGTGGAAGTGAAGGCAGGTAACTACTGTACCTCTTAATGACTGTGCTACAGTTAAGCCTCTCAGCTCTTTAGCATGTGCCACCCCGCACCACAGTGTCAGAAGTCTCGGGCCTGCACACCCAGCCACCCCACCCCAGGTGTCGACGCACCAGTGGCAGTGATTTTCCCAATAATCAGAGGCACAGCAGGCTAGTATTTACCTGCCACTGGAGTCTTGGATCCCCAGCGGCACCGGGGAATGTTTGCAGGACTCACTGCATGGGGTCCCAGGCACAGTGCTCCAAGCCTTCAATGGCAGGATAACAGCCCCGGGCCCAGATGCTCCGTTCACTAGTGCTAGTGTCTCCCGGACTGTGTCTCCACTGCCAATCTGTTCATGCCTACCGGTAGTCTCGCTGCTCGCCACTACTGGGTCACCAGCAGTTCCACCACACAGGACCGTCGCAGACCGCAGTGGGTCTCTCACCATGGCAGAGACTATAGTCCGATTCCCAGCTCGCTGACATTTCAGTGCTGTGGATTTTCTCTGGCACGGCGGACAGTCCTCCCGGCCCCCAATTCCACCCGGGAAGCAAACAGGATGTGGCCGTGACACACTGCCTCGGTTCCAGGCTCCCTCCTCCTCAGAGCCCTGCAGGGGTCATCATTTTGGAAGACAAGGGGCACCTCTCACCAGCTACGATTCGTGTCGGATTCAGCGCGGTGAGGTGCAGGCTGGTTTCCGACACACAAAAATGTATTTAGGTTCTTTTGTTTTGACAACCGCTTGCAGAGTTACAACAGGATTGCAGTGGGAGCATTGGGCAGTCACGTCTCTACTGCATGTGATCAGGTCACGCCCCCCCTTGTTGGTAAAATCCAAATACATCAGTGTGGTAAGTGACAGAAGGAGAAATTACTTACTGGTAATGTTCCTTCTATGGATTCTACTCCCGCAGATTCCTAAGATAGACATCCTTCCAGAGTCAGCTGCTCAGAAGCGTTTGACAGGGGGCATAGTATAACTCGACATTGAATGCCGACTCCTCTTGACTAGACCGTGCCACTCCTCAATTCTGGACGCGACGTTGTTCGTATATATAACACGCCACTTCACCCCTGTACCACAATCTCCACCTCCTCATCACCAGCTCAGCAGCTGCGAAGGAAGAATCCAAAATATTTGACCTAAATGCAACCAAAAAACAAAACTTTTTGTGAGTAACAGAATTGTACTGGAAGCAACTGGCTGACAGTACTCGTACAATGTGGCACCAAATTGTGCCTAACCCCTAATCGTCATAACTTTGTCCCAATAGAAAAGAACAACCAGATAATGGCGGCACACCATTTTCACAGCAGGGGCAAGATGGAAGGGTGATGAGGAATCTGCGGGAGAAGAATCCATAGAAAGAACATTACTGGCAAGTAATTTCTCCTTTCATCGATTGCATTCTCACTCAGATTCCCCATCAGATATACTCACAAAGCAGTACAGATTGCAGAGGCGGGATGAAAGCCCTCAAACACCGCTCTACCGAATTGAGTGTCCAAAACACATCAAAGCATGCTTCGTTAACGTGTGGAGAGACAACCACGTCGCTGCTTGACATATTTCCTTCACCTGCACACCCCTTTGCAAGGCAGATGATGCCAAGACACCATTCGTAAAATCTGCCCTGATGCATGGAGGCAGATCCTTTCCTGCTCTCTGATAACACTATGCGATGCAGAGAACAATCCAGCAAGAGATTGCCTGTTTGGACACAGCCAATCCCTTCCCTGGCCAGAGAGAAGGCCACAAGGAGCTGGTCGTCACGCCTAAATTCTGTCATCCTAGCTACTTGGAAACTCTTAAGGTCCAACCTGTGTTGCCTCATCTCATCCTTAGAGTGATGTGGAGGAGGATAGAAAACTGGCAAATCATTGCTCTGCGACACATGGAATTCAGAAACCACTATTGGCAGGAATTTAGGACGCACCTCGATAAAAGCCCTCTCCTTGAAAGATTTTAGGAAGGGCAGCTTGCAAGTTAAGATCTGACGTGACTGCCAACATGAAAGCTGATTTCAAGGTGAGTAGACCAACAGGACACGAATGCATAGGTTCAAATAGAGCTGCCATAGAAAATGTTAAAAAACAAATTTAGGTACCAGTTTGGAACCAAAAACGACGTAGACGGGAACCTATTTACAAGGCCCTTGAGGAATTGCGTCATTGGGAATTGGGACTGTGAAGCAAGATCCTTGATCCCATGACCTCTTGAACACAGACAAAACTGCAAAGTAGCCCTTGACTGTGCCTATCTGAAGGACTGAGGAGGCCAGTGACAGAAGGAACGCCATCACTGTAGTGCTGGGACAAGCAATAGGGTTTATCCTACGTTCCCAACACTAAACCTCAGATTTTCTCCACCTACGCGCGTACAATGATCTCCTAGAAGGTCTGCGTGAAGCCAGTAGCACCTCACAAACCTCCTCTGAGAGGTCCCAGTCATCATACCTCAACCTATCAAGAGCCACACATGTAGGTTGAGGGATTACGGGTACAGGTGGAATACTCGACTTCCCGACTGGGCTAGGTTAGGTCGCCAAAACAACTGGAGAGGTGGACAGATGGTAAAGCCTAAGAGTTCAGAGTGCCATGTTCCCCTCACCCATTCCGGGGCTTTCAAGACCATGGTGGCTCAAAACCTCCTTTACCTCCTGAGAACCCACAGAGGACAGGTATTGGAGGAAACGCATACCATGAACGCGTCCCCTAGCACACCCTTCGCTGGGAATTCCATTGAGCAATATTTTGCATTGGCCCTCATGACAAACAGATTCACTATTGAGGTATCCCACCGGGCAAAGATCCTTGAGATCTTTATGGTATACTTCCCACTTGTGGGATACTGTGCTTTGTCTGCTCAGAGCATCCGCCAGCCCGTTCTCTGCTCCTGCTAGATGGACAAAAAAAGTGGAAATCTGTTTCTCCAGCAACCAGAACCGTAGCTGCAGTGCCTCCCTACATGGGGCCAGACAGTACACCCCCTTGCTTGTTGAGGTAGTGCATGGCCACTATGTTGTCAGCACAAAGACATGTCTCCTGCAAAGACCATTAAGGCCAACCTGATCGCCCCCAACTCCAGCCTGTTGATATGCCACTGGCATTCAATTGGCACAAAAGGCCACTCACCTGCAATATCCTCGGACTGAGCGCCACATCCCTTCAAGGATGCATCCGTGACCACCTGGGCTTGAGATCACGGTGCCCTCATGTTCTCTCGGTAGGCCCACAAAGAAAGGTCGTTGGGCGCCAACCTAGTCAACTTGAGAATGTCTTTCATGGCGTTGAAGTACTGGGACCATTGACATCTCAGTGGCCACTGCTGAGATTGCATCCGCAGTCTGGCCTCTGGCACCAGAAAAATGCAAGCAGCCATGAGACCTAAGAGGCGGAGGAGGAAGATGCAGGCAGGCTGTCATGTCTCTGGAACAGCTCAACCGTTTGCTGGAAACTGTGGATTCTTTTTGGGTGGGGAAGGCTTTTCCCCCTGAAGAGTGTCCATGACTGCTCTGATGAATTGGAGCTTCTGTGTCAGTGTTACATGGACTTCTGGAAATTCAGAGAGAAGCCCAAACCGTGGAGCAGCGAACAGGTTTCCTCAAGTATAGCGGATACCTGCTCTGGAAAGTGTCCTCGAAACAGCCAGTCATCCTCGTACGGGAATACATTAAACACCAGATCTCCTGAGGAGTGCCGCTACTACTACAATCAGCTTTTTGAAAACTCTGGGTGCGAGGGTTAAGTCAAAGGGGTGTACCTTGAATTGAGGGGGAGTGTCCCTGATGACGAATATCAGGAACCGCCTGTGCCTCTAATAGATTGGCACATGATAAGGATCCTCAAGGTCGAGTGACACACCAGTCCCGAGGTTGTGCCTGGAAAGTTTCTCTCAATGTCATCATCCTGAACTCGTTTTTCCTCAGGAACTTGTTCATGGTCCTGAGGTCCAGGATGAGACAGAGTCCTCCTCCTTTCTTGGGAACCCAAAAATCGCAAGAGTACAAGTCCGATCCTCTCTGTTCGGGAGGCACCTCTTCTACTTCACCCTTCAATAAAAGGGTTCTCAGTCCCTCCTGGAGTTCCTGTCCCGGTTGTTGCAGAGGAGGCGAGGGGGGAGGTTTTGTCCGGTGGTAGGCGGTACCACCTCTCAACGAGCTGCAAGGCCCAGGCATCAGATTTTATCTCTCTTCACCTGTCCCAGTGCTTGGAGATTCTCTCTCCAACTGGAGAAGAATGTGGGGAGAACTCAAAGTGGCTCAGTGGGTGCTGCTGCCCCTGCCGCTGCCGTCTGCTGGCCCTTAGAAGCCCCTCTGCCACGTCCAGGATGTAAGAAACGCATCTAACCTTGCCCTGGCTTGTAGGAGCTGTACCCTCTTTCCAAATGGAATATACAACCTGTAGCCTGAACACACAGAGGAGAATCCGAAAGTGTTTTTTTTCTGGTTGCTGCACATCGAGACCCAGTGACTTGGCAACCAGCTTTGAGTCCTTGAACTTCTCAAAGGACTCATTGGACTTCAGGCCAAACAGGTGCTCACCGTCAAAAACTATGTCAAGAAGCTTAGCTTGGGCAGACCGCGAGACTCCTGAACCGTGGAGGTAGGATGGCCTCCTTCGTACTGTGGAGGTCCCCACTGCACAGCCTATGAAGTCCACATCCTCCAGGCCAGACTGCAGTGTTTGGCATGCCACCTTCTTGCTATCATCAATGACACGTAGGAACCAATTCCTCATTTCACCAGCCTGAATGTGCTCAGCCACTTCTGCCATAATTCTCCAGAGTCTGTGGGAATATTTAGCGAATGCACATGACACATTGACCGCCTTCAGTGTCGTGCTTCCTGAAGCAAAGATCTTTTGGGCCAGGGCGTCCGTTTTCTTGGATTGCCTGTCCATAGGAAGATTGGATGTGGGCGTGGCTGCTCTAGAGCTCACTGTAGAGGCTTTTACGACTAAACCTTCTTGCGTGGGGTGAGATGACAAAAAGGGTAGACCCTCCCCGGCCCACCGCCGCCACACCCTCCACCCCCCACATATTTTGGGTAAGTTGTGCTTCCACAGCTGGCATGGAATATGGCCTTTGCCACAGTGTGGAAATGGTGTCTGAGATAGCTGCCTTATATGGCAATGCCCTTTCCATTTGCATCCCCTGATCTAGAATTTTTGTCAAATCATAAGCAGACAGGGGTTTAGCCTGGGTACTCAGACCAAAAGCATCGACAACCTCTTTGCCAGTCCTTGTGTGCAGACCATATAAAGCAGCCTGTTGCAGATCCAGGTCGGGAGACGTGTCTAACCCACCTGCGTCATGCAAGCCTTTGGCCAAGGCAATTAAATCTGCTTGGCCCATGAAGAAATCATCTCCTCTAGCCACACCTTTCATAGGCTCAAAGTCAAATAGCACTTGGTCCCCTTTGCCATCATACATCAACCTCATAGATTTGAAAAATGCTGATCGAGATTCGGGGAGAAAAGAATGGCTGACTAACTGCATCGATGCCACCGTTCCTATAAGGCTTCTCAGCGCTGATGCCTCAGGCTTCTATTGGCGCTACAGCTGGTTTCCCAGTCATCGTGATCGGGCACAAGGGCGTAGGACCAGACATGGTCACCTGAGCGCTGAAACATCTGGAAAAAAACTGTTGCTGTATTTGCCTGCAGTGTCGAGACTGGAGTCGCACCTGTCGCTGCTTTCTAGAAAAGCCAGAGCATTTGCTCCTTGAATGCCTCCCACTTCCCACTCTTCCCTCGACACACCCAGGTTTGGGCCAGATCTCGCTGCGTTCCTCCAATGAATCAGAGTGGTGTATGTCGATGGCATCTCTTTTCCTTGTGGGAGGATTTGGACGACAAATGGCTCTGGAGTGCAAACGTTTCTTCGCCTTCTTATGGTGTCTGTTCTTTTTTTCGGGCTTGGTGTCAGTATTTCATACCGCTGCTCAGGAGCCTGGAACGTTACTGCGTCTTCTTCGATATGCTGAGAGTGGAAAGCCTTCAACCCGTATTCAAGATGGCGGCCTTGCGTGTTACACGGTGGCGCCATTATGTCAAGACGTCCTGCTGACGTTCAACAACGTGCGATTGCACAGAAGCCGGTGTGTACAAAAGATATCCGAGCACAGTAAGCTCTGCGTCGCAACTACTTCCCTCCATTGCACTGACGCTGGTTCTTTCTGTTTCCTTGCTGCAGTCCTAGCCCTCTCCTCTATGCTTTTGGGCTTCCTTGTTCCTTTGTACTCTCCTTCTGCTTGGCATTACTTGCTGGTCATTCCTTCTCTTCCCAGTTTCTTGGAAATCTTTGTCAGACAACTTTCTTACCTGTTGTTCTGCTGCCCTGAACTATTATTCACTTTTCTCCGGATCTAATCAATCTACTTGTTACCTTCATGGGACATATTTATTACCTACATTTACATGAAGCTACGCTCTGGTCTCTGTTCTGGAGTTTATTTTCCCGTTGTTGGGATTTTTCCTCCATTTTGGATCTGTGCTTCCAGAGTAGCCAATTCAGCCCCTGTTTATACCCACAGGCGGCGTGTGCCTTATCTCTTCTCTACTTCATCACGAAAGGCTCCACAGGTAAGGCCTGCCGATGATACAAGGGGTCTTCAGTGTCTGGGCCCGATGACCTGACAGTCGAACATGCCAGGGACTTCGATGGCGGACGCCGTGATGTCAATTTCGCTGATCACTCCCTAAGGGGCTTCGTGTTCATTTGCTGACAGTAACTGCGCTCCTCGAGTTCATGGTCTTTCCCCAGACACCACACACAGATGCCATACTTGTCAGTGATTGACATTTTCAAGTTGCAGTCCTGGCAATGTTTGAACCCCAAAACCTTTGAGACTGACACATTGATGAACTGCAATTGAACATTTCTCACGAGAATGTTCCAAAAAGCAATGTGCAATGCAAAAAAAAGGTACTGACGAATGGGTGTAAAGTGACCTAATATATATATATATATATATAGGGGCAATGTCACGTCCGGAATCGAGGAGTGGCACGTTCGCTTCAAGAGGAGTCAACGGACGATGTCGAGTCATACTACGACCCCTGTCAAAGAAGATTCTTAGTAGCTGACGCTGGAAAGATATCTCTCTGATGAAGAGTCTGCGGGTGAATGCAATTCATGGAAATTCGGTTACTTCCACTTTACAGTGGTACTATGGACAGAAAAGTAGAAAGTGCAGGGCATTTACTGGCAACTACAGACCACAATGACACACTAACTGGTCCCGACACTAGTTTCTCCAATTTGCCAAGTTAACTTAAAATGGAACCAGATGCACATATGGTAGCTGACCTTTAGGGGACGTACTGTCCAGGTATGTAATCACAGTTGGCAAATACCTGGTAGTCTCGCGCACTTCTGTTAATTCCAAACTTGTAAAAGATGCAACTCAAAGAAAATTGCAATGTACACTGAAAACTGCCATCAACACTGAAAATCTTTAGAGAAAAAAGCCATAGAAAATGTACATAATGGAAAGGCCTACAAATCAGTACTGTATATAGAGTCTCTTCTGGAAGGCTGAAAAAATGGATTTAAAATGCAAGGGTTTACAATGTCATTAGAGCTTTCTCCTAATGCAATAATGAGGTTAATTCAGACTGTGTATAGTGTTCTGCTTTCAACCTTTGTGATATAGGGAGATAAAGAAAACAAACAACAAGTGGCCCCTTGCATAAAACTCCATGTGCTTTTCTGAGTCCAAGAAACGCATTTAGGTGCATACAATTTGAAATTTATTCTACAAAAAGAAAAAAGTTTAGAAACTAAACATAACATCAAATTGTAAAACGTGTGCATAAAATGTTCTTTACTTGGGTATTTTCATAAAACTGGCATAAAATTAATCTGAGAAAAAAGATGAAACAAGTACCTTGTGTCTCTTCGGTTTTGAAAACGCGAAATAATCTTGTTGCCAAATAGCCAAACTCCCTTTCACAAGCATCAGAAAGTGTTGCTATCATTTCCGCCATGGAGGTTTCTCCACCTACACTGGATAATCTATTGTAGTCTGTAAACAGGAACCTTTAAGAAAAGAAGAATTACAGAAGGTTAAATAGGAAAACATTAGCATCTGCTGGTTGCTTTTTCCTCTGGTTGCCATTTTAATTTTGACTCCTAGATCGTGCTTTAGTGAGGGTGTGAAAACCAATAATATGGAGTGAGGAAAGTGGAAGAACAAATTACTTACCTCTTGGTAATGTTCTATTTGATGGATGTTCCTCCACTGATTGCTCATCTATGATAAACTACTCCTATCCACGGTGCAGTTGCTCTTTGGAAACTTTTCCTTTATCAGGTGGCGCAGCACGGGCCCATTTCTGCTCTGCCCCATTTCTGCTCTGCCCCTTGCAAGACATAATGTCGGGGCCAGTAAATATTGAGGTGCTGCACACCATGACCTCAGTTCCACCCTTTCTCCTAGGTCTCTGATGCTGAGGGACCACGGAACAAACTGATGGTGCACTAGGAATCTGCCAAGAGGGAGTTGGGGTGGTCAGGAAAGGCCACAATGATGAAGAGGGTTTTGTGTTGCGCGCGCCATATTTGTGACAGGGGGGTGCAGTGAAATCAGTGCGATGTTGCAATTTCATATGTATCCAGTGTAGTCATGAATGGGATAGGTTACTACAGTGTTACTTTGTATTCAAGATTGATACATATTAGATTTGTGTGCCTGGAGAAAGAAATACAACTTTTGTCACAATTGCAAGTTTCTTTAAATGGCTGGTGGCAGTGTAACTACTTTTATGACTTAGGTCTTCATTACTTGCAGGCTGTTAATTCAGCCTCTGTAATGCACAGAAGGACCACCATTTTACTAAAATGGTGGGCTCCTTTTCCCCATATTTCTTGTGAGCTTGCTGTTTCTGAGGTCTTTCCCTGCCATTCTAGGCAGGAACAACCTCAGTTGTTGTTTTCTCTTCAGCAGGAATCCTGTGTATTCCCTGCCCAGGGTCCAAAATGTCTGGAAAAGCAGGAAGCGAGGGAGGAGTCCACAACTCTGCAGCCCTTTGTCTTTCACCTTGCCTGAAAGGAACAGACTCCCAGTGGGGGCTTGCTGTCCTGGGTTGGACAGCCAGACCGCCCCTTGCTGTAAAATGCAGGCAGAGAATGCAAAGGTTGTGCTGTAGTTCCTGATAAAAACTCTGCACCTGGAAGCTGCTGGCAAGTCTGAATCCAAAAAGGAAGATAAAGAAAACGCGGCCGAGAAAATTTCCAGCGACTGGAGAGCCTGCTGTGTAATGGGAGTCTGCTGTAGCCCTTCCTTTCAATCGACCTGGGGACTCCGAAAACGAGGACCCCAACCCAGAGCCTGGTGAGATCCACCAGACTCAAGAAGACCTGCATTTTGAGCCATCCCACGTCGTACTCCGACCTTGCGGGGCTGCAATACCTCAAAACCCTGGGAACTCGAGCCACTGTGTGGTGATGGTCTTCCGAATTCTGAATCTTGCTGAAAACTGTACACATCCTGCTGGACCTCCAGGGACGTGAATTGAGTCCAAAAAGTCCCCTCACCAGAGTGCTGGACCTTACAAATGACGAGAATCCAATCAGCGATAGTCGGTCTTGTTCTGGCTCCTGAAAAGGGCGCCAAAACCACAGAGCCGCATCCAGCCATGAAGAAACCCTTGCCTGGAGCCTTCTCCATTGAATCCTGCTGCAGAATCGCTTCCAGTGTCCTGCCTTCAATCTCCATGAGAAGGAAGTCAGTGACCAGGTTTTGGCTGCAGATCCCGAAGTCTTCTTGCTGCAAATCTTCTTCCGTGCTGAGGTACTGTGTTGGCTGGGGTATTTACTTACCTTAAGCTTTTGTGATTTCTGTAAAGCTTTGGGGTGTTTATTGTGATTGGGAGTCCTCTCATCAGTTCACCCAGGCTGTTAGGCAAGATTGTATGTAGTAACCCTGTGGAAGACTACACCAGCTTTGTCCTCTTGGCAATATGTAACCAAACCTTTGGGATAGGCCTGTACTACACAGGTTGTTAGAGTGACTGAGCAGCTACGCTCATATCAAGAGGGGTCAATGTGAGCTGTAGGGTTATAACAGTTTCACAGTGGTAGGTATTCAAATAACACTTATACTCAAGGTTTCTTGATAGTTTTAAAATAAGCCTTCTTTAGAAGGGAGAAATATACAACACTTAAAATACACTCCTTCAGTTCAATAAATTAAGCAGATACCTTTTTGGGATGGCAGACCGATATTCCTACACCCTGAGTTGACTTCAATAGTTAGGACATTGTGGACATGAATAGGTCACTTTTCATACTTAAATGGTAATACTGAAGTTGTGGCAAAAAGGAAAAGGTTAGGGAAGGAAACAATGGTTAACAAGTTTCTCAAACATGTACGCACTTTTAGAATCCCCCAATGCAATATAGATTAACCCTTTCCCAGCTATACAAGTAAGTTATGTATGACTTTTTGGAGGGACAGTTAAACACAAAGTCAGAGGGTAAGAAGAGTCTTCAGGGAGCCAGGACTGCCAATGTCAATTGAGCAAAGTCTAGGGGAGCTGAGGCACTTCTTGAAGATTAGCACAAAAGTCTTACACAATGTTAAAGAGGGTTTTGTTGTAAAAAGAATCACTGTTGGGCCACAAGCTGGGAGGCTTTTGAGAAGCAAAGATGCAAGCAACTCTGCAGAGGACAGCCAATGCAATTCTCCAGCGAGAGCAAGCAAGCTACACACGACAAGAGGTAAGTACCCCTTATCTCACAGTACCTTGACTCTGAAGAAAAAGTTCCAGCTGGCTTCTGTTCCTGTTGTAGTTCCTGGGCCTCAGTCATAGGTACAAGTGGGAGGATGTCTGGGGACTCATGCACTACGGTCTGAAGGTCAGCGGCAGCAATGGACACAATTCAGATCAGCGGCACTTCGCGGTTCAGCTACTTGCAAATAGCACCACCACGGTTCTTGGACACCTTATGGACTTTCCTTGCTTTTGGGTTCCAGTACACTGTTGAGGTGGCTCATGCTTGGTTAGTCCTGCTTCGAGGGAGTCAGGAGGATCTTCATGGAGCTTGGGTCCGGCTTAAAGGCAATGCACTCAATTCTGGTGTTCCTGTCCCCTGGAACCAAGTTCCTGCAGCAGCAATGAAGTACAGCCAGCAGCGAGAGGGGACCCAGGCGAGTTCGTCTTGGTGCTTATTGGTCCCACCAACCCAAGGGGGAGAAGTCGTCCTTGCAGGGCTTCTCTAATCGATTAGAAATTCGGAACTTCAGCAATGCAGCTGGGCTTCACCGGGCAAGCGAACAGTCCAGGTGGTTACAGCAAGTTTCTTCTTCAGTTCCTTCGTCCAGTGGACAACTCTGCCTTCCTTGCAAAAGACCTCGCCTTTTATACAGGTTTCTCCCATTCACCAGTGAATCCCGTCAAGGACAAAACAAACAAAGGGACCCAACCTGGTTTGGCGTGCAGAGTAAAT
The DNA here is from genome assembly GCF_040938575.1 of Ambystoma mexicanum. Lineage (NCBI taxonomy): Eukaryota > Metazoa > Chordata > Amphibia > Caudata > Ambystomatidae > Ambystoma > Ambystoma mexicanum. Next base: position 476,054,142 of record NC_090927.1, on the reverse strand, counting down.
CTCAAGAAGGACCTATCCAACAAGAAAAGGGGAAAAAAGTAGACCGGGCCATTTTGACAAAATGGGCACCCATGGGTGCTATACTGCAGCTGTGAACGGAGCCCGCGGTAAAAACACACAATCGTAGGAAAAAGTAAACCACTGCCACCAGCCATTAATTGTAGAAAGGGTAACACAAATGTTACATGAGAAGGTAGACAAAGAGGATACTAAGTAACCCCTCCAGCACTCTATATAAAATAGTTTTTGTAAGAGAAGGTATTGAGGGTGCTGTGTGTTACAATGTAAAAAGATGATGCATATGGAGTTGGTCAGACACCCAAACGAAAAGAAACACAGGGTTCAAATCGAAACAAAATACATGAGGGAGTGAGAAAAAGGGCTCATTCTCTTCAGGAAAAAATGAAAAGTCCTAAAGTCCAGAAAAGACCTGGGAGTCTCTAAGGTAGAAGGGCATTAGCACAAACACAGGCCCACTGCTGGAATCCTCCTTGGGTGTCTTCTCAGAAAACCCTAAATAACTTTAAAGTAAACTACTTACTTGTGTGAACAGTCTTCCACAGGAACTCTGACGTTTGCCTGCAACAGATCCCTATCTCACCATGCCTACAGCTGGCTTCTAGATCACTAGGGTCCCTCTTCTGCCCCTGGGTGAACTCATGCAATTGAATAGGGACTGACTGGGTAAGTAAAAGATTCTGGGCCTCATTACACGGTAGGCGGTAAGGGTTTACCGGTACCGGTATTTTACCGGTACCGGTAAACCCTTACCGCCTTACTACGAGGTCCCTTTGCGGGTTGGGGAATTTAACGCCTGTTTTTTGCAGGCGTTAAAAACCAACCCGCAAAGGGACCAGGGAGCCAATTACGGTACCGCAATTTGCAGTACCGTAATTAGCGCTTTCCCCATTCCCATAGAGCCCTATGGGGCAAAAATGGGAATGGGGAAGGGCAATGGGGAGTTACCGCCCCACCAACCTAGGAATAGGGCGGTAATTCCCCTTTCCACCAAGGCGGTGCCAGTATTTTACCGTTATGGACCAAGGTGCTAACAGCACCTTGGTCCACCGCCATCCGTGTAATGAGGCCCTCTGTCTTGAAAAGTATAACAAGTGTTTAAAAGTGCGTACTTGTGAAAGAGTTGGTTGTTAACTGTAACTCTGAGAGTGAAGATGGGGCGTGGCTTGATGGCTACGTGAGAGGACGTTCCTTGGAGGAGCTCCCGATGATCCGATCTTGATCCTGGGAAGAAGTGGTGGTTATTGGCGGACTTTCGAGCCCACGGTGTATCCAAGGGCGCATGAAAGTGGGGGGCACATGGTGAGTGCCCTCCCCACTAGCGAGACTGCATATCCACGGAACTAGACTTCGAAGAAGGTGGTGGTCGTGCAATGGAAGGGCAGCAGCCAAGATGGCCGCCTGCGGACAAAGGGCCATAAATGGTCCGTGGAGCTGGGGTAGACAAAGTTGGTCGGACCCACCGGGTACTATCCAGGAGGTACTGGCAGCAATTGCCGACTTGAAGGTGGCCTGGGAGACAAAGCTGGGCCTGGCCATGAAAGAGCTGCAAGAGGGCCTAAACCTTAAGATCGGAGCGGTCCGAGAAGAGGTGTACCTGTTGCGCCAGGACGTGCGAACGATCGCGGACGTGTCGCATGCGCCTCTGGCTGAAGGCAAGAACATAAGGGCGAGCCCCCACTGAGGAGGCCCTGGATCGTGGTGGGCTAGAAAAGTGAACCCGGGTTCAGCAGAACCTCGCTGTGAAGGGGCCGGCGAGTGAACCCCGTGAGGTACTCAGCAGCGCCGAAGATACAGCTGGGCGCGCGGGCCCAACCGACGCAGCAGGATGTCCTCCAAGGTGGTGCGACCCCAGATCAAACAGCCCACGATGGAGGCCTATGCTAGTTCGCCCTCGGGCGCGGAAGGGGTCAAGAGCAAAGACACCCCCGCGGCGGCAATGGACCCACCGGGTACTATCCAGGAGGTACTGGCAGCAATTGCCGACTTGAAGGTGGCCTGGGAGACGAAGCTGGGCCTGGCCATGAAAGAGCTGCAAGAGGGCCTAAACCTTAAGATCGGAGCGGTCCGAGAAGAGGTGTACCTGTTGCGCCAGGACGTGCGAACGATCGCGGAGCGCACTGGGGAACTGGAGAAGGAGTTGGCCCCGACCACGGAGGCGTGCAATACTCACGCCAAGGAGCTTCATGCCCTCAATTTGGAGGACAGAGCAGGCAGAGGGGCGCGCCAGGCGCAACAACATTCGCATAGTGGGGGTTCCGGAGGGAATGGAAGGATCGAACCCCACGGATTTCGTTGAAACTATGCTCTTGCAGGAGATTACAGGCAGGGAGCTGACCCAGGGGTTCGCGGTCGAAAGGGCGCATGGGGCCCTGACCAGGAGACCGGCCCCAGGAGCACCCCCGCGGCCGTTGATCGCAAAGATCCTGAACTATCGTGACCGCGAGAAGATCCTCGAATTTTTCCGGAAAGGAGGCACGATAGAAAGGGGGTCAGCGAATATAACGGCGTATCTGGATTATACGCTGCTCGTAAAACGGAGTCGAATGAACTTTGGAACGGTGAAGAGGAGGCTTAGAGAAGCAGGCCACCGCTACATGTTGCTCTAACCCCGCCAGCTTAAAGGTGTTTCACAAGAACAGATCCCTCTTCTTTGAGACGCCGACTGAAGCGATGGAATGGTTGGATATGCAAGGTCGACCTCAGGAATCGGATGCCCAGACAGAAGCAGCTGGAGATAAGTAGCACGTTGCAGAGGTGCCCGTGAGGCCATAGTTATGACATTGGGACTGGAGTATAGTATGATATTGTGCTTGTGGGGGGGAAGTCACGGTATCTGCCGGCGAGTCCCGTTGAATTCACTTCTCCTAAATAGACGACTGGGAGCTCCTGGGGAGCAACCTCTGCACCAAATAGTAGTATATTTAGTTGGTCACTGTTAGAGTGGCGACACCCCCAGGGTCCCCGTTCTCAGACACGAGACAGGTCCAGACGTGGGTAGGCCTGAGATCCAGGGATGGAGCTGGGCTATTGTTGGGGGTTGGCGGGGAGGGGAGTTGTGTGCAGTGGTGTGAAGTTGGGGAAGGGGGGAGGAGGGCACTGTTTGTGAATAGAAGGGAAAGAGCCAGGGAACAACCCTACGTAGAGAGCATTATGGGAAGGGATGGGATGGAGATAGACCGACCGGATGGCATCGAGTAATATCAGAACTGTGACAGCTACCTTAAACGTAACAAAGTGATATTGTATTTAAAGAGGATGCGCGTAGACATAGCCCTGCTGCAAGAGACCCACCTCACTAGGGAAAGGCTGGAGGTGGTCAGGAGGAAATGGAAGGGGTTATTACTTGGGTGGCGCCCCATGTGCCGTTTCGGGTGCTTGATTCTACGGTGGACCCGGAGGGTAGAATGTGGTGGTAACGGGTCTCTTGGAAAACAGAGAAGTACACATCATAAATTTGTACGCCCCCAATAATGATACAGCGGCTTACTTTAGGACCCTCTACGGTAAACTTGGCTCCCTGGAAGGGAGTACGGTAGTGGGGGGGGGGGGGACTTTAACTGTACCGTAGATCCCAGGATGGACAGGTCCAAGGACAGGGCCGGAAAAACGGCACCGGCGGCTAAAGCGCTGAGTACCTTACTGAAAGACCTAGGCCTAGAGGATGCGTGGAGAAGGCTGCATTCCACGGATAGACAGTACTCACACTACGCAGCGCCACATGATTTGCACACAGGGTTAGATTACATGTTTGTAACAGCCGAGATGGTGAGAGACACAGAAGGGGCGGAATACAAGGCCCGAGTACGATCGGACCACTCGCCCTTGGTGGTAGACTGGCGACACCAGCCCCCACGACCGCGGATCCCTACATGGAGACTTAGGACTGAAGCTCTGCAGGACGAGGGGTTTCGGGAGGGCCTGAGGGATGCCATCGAAGAGTACTTTGATATAAATACAGGAAGCGTAAGCTCTGTGGGCACACTGTGGGAAGCGTTTAAGGTGGTGGTGCGTGGGGTAGCTATTTCCCAAGCTAAGGGGCTACAGGGGGGGGGGTCGAAAGGGAACTCCAGGAGGTGGAAAGGGAGCTAGAGGATCTCACGCGTTGCGAGAGCACCGCTCATGGTAATAGAACCAAAGTAGAGGAGCTACAGTTGTCCTGCAGCGCACTCTGGGATAGACTGTGCAGGCTCAACTACAGGAAATATACGGAGAGGATACACGAGGGGGCGACAAGCCAGGCAGACTGCTGGCCTGGCTGTATAAGAGTGAGACCCCCCCGCTCGGTGATTAGTGAGATTCAGGACGAGAGAGGTTGCATATGCAACACCCAGAAAGAGGTAAATGAGGAATTCCTTAAGTTTTACAGACACTTGTATGAGGACACGGGGGAGGATATGTGTCAAGACATACTGGACACATTGGGGGACATTGAGCTGCCCACCTTGGATGATCTAGAACGCACTGAGTTAGACGCACCCGTCACCTCGGATGAGCTGGAGGTGGTGATTCGGAACTTGCCCACTTGCAAAGCGCTGGGTTCGGATGGGCTGCCCAGCAAGTTCTACAAAACATACCAGCAAGAGTTGCTTCAGCCACTGCTTGCCACTTTCAACGAGGCCTATGAGCAGGGAGAACTCCCATTGTCCCTCCGTGAGGCTGTAATCATCCCACTCCTGAAACCAGGCAAGCCGGCCGTGGAGTGCGGGTCTTACAGACCGTTTTCCATGCTTAACCAGGACAGCAAAAGACTCACGGCGGTGCTGGCTAATAGACAGAAGAGGGTGATTAAGAAACTGATACACCCAGATCAGACGGGATATGTTCTAGGTAGGAACATCACCGATAATCACAGGAGGCTACACCATGTCATGGACCAAACTGAGGAAGACACGGGCGAGCTGGCTATAGTGTCGTTAGATGCGGTCAAGGCCTTCGACTCGGTACGATGGCCCTGGCTGAAAGCGGTCCTGAAGGGGTACGGAATGGGACCTGGATACCTCAGATGGGTCCAGTTGTTTTATAGCACCCCGAAGGCGAGGGTCAAGACAGGGTCCACAGTCTCAGATTCTTGGCAACTTTGCAGGGGGACCAGACAAGGATGCCCCTGCTCACCCATGCTATATATACTGGCATTAGAGCCGCTGGCAATATGCCTGCGACAACGATATGGGGAGGTGGGTATAAGCACTGCCAGTGGAGAGCATCTGATATCATCAAGGATGATATGCTCCTTTATTTGCGTTACCCAGAGGAAAACCTACAGTACGTGCTAGAGGTAATAGAAAGGTACGCTATCCTATCGGGCATATCGGTGAACCCTGGAAAGTCCAGTCTATTCCCTTTGGGCAGATATAGGAATGTCCCGGTGCAGAGGCTGCCTGTCCTGTCAATACCATGGCAGCCCGTGACATTTAGGTATTTGGGAATAAACATTTACCACAAGGTTGAGGCAGAACACAAGCACAACACGGAAAAGGCGATAGAAGGGGATCAAGAACAGCATGGTATTTTGGTCCAGATTGCCCCCGACCATGATGGGGAGGGCGGCTTAGCTCAAGATGGTGGTCCTGCCTAGACTTCTGCACTTCTTCGTAAACGTCCCGTTTCTGATACCTAGGAGCCTATTCGCGAAACCTCATAGCGTGTGCAGGGGTTTCGTGTGGGGCAGCTCTAGGAATAGGGTTGGTCTGTGGAAGCTCCAGAACCCATGTGACTGGGGGGGGATAGGCCTGCCTAATTTTGAACTCTATTAACTGGCGGGGCAGCTGCAGTACATGGCCAGGTGGCTCTCGGCTGAAGACTCGGCGGAAGCCAGGCTCCTGCGTGGAGATACAGCCCCATACTTTCTGATGGAAGTGGTGTGGTTGTGCAGAGACAAACTGGTGGGCAAGGGGCGGCTACTAAGGCTGGGCTGGGAGATCTGGCACAGGACATGGAAGATTGGGGGGGACTCGGAGCCGTACTCCCAGCAGGCCCCTTTGGCGGCGCTGTGCGGGAGTGACTCTCAACTACTTGAATCGGTCCGCAGATACTGGGAACAGATAGGCTTAGCCACCCTCGGGGACATATGGCAGGAAAGGGAGGCAGTGGACTTTCAGAGGTTGCAGGAAGAGACGGGAGTACATGGTGGCCAATATATAACCTCCACTAGGCTTGTGAAAAAGACTAGAGAAAGATGGCCTGAGACAGTGCTAGCGGAAGACCCAGACGCCTCCCTGGAAACCATGTATGATGTATCAGAGGGCGGGCACGAAATATCGAGGATATATGAGCTCCTGCGAGTAAGGGCAGGGAAGGAGTGACTCCAATTGAGACAAGATTGGGAGGAGGAGGTGGGAGGACCCATGACGGATGGGCAGTGGGAACGGGCCCAGAGGTACCACAAAAAGGTGTCCCGAAACGCGAGATTCCAACAGCTTCAATTGTACGTTACCCACAGGGCTTATTTAACCCCCGGGAAGATTGCAAAGTTTGGGGGACCAACTACGCAGCAATGCCCCAGGTGTGGGGAGGTGAATGCGGGACTGCTAAACATGTTTTGGGCTTGCCCGGAGGTGTATAGATTTTGGGACGAGGTCAAGACGAAACTGGCAGGTGGGGGGGGGGTGGTGCTGGATGTGGAATCGGCCTGGTCATGCATGCTTGGGCTTTTTCCTAGACCCCGGCATTTGAAACACATAAGCAAGATGAAGGACCTGGCTTATATTTTGGCCAAACGTAGGATTGCCATGGGCTGGAAGGCGGCCCACAGACCTAGGGTGGAGTTATGGTGAACGGACCTCTTGAGGTGGGCAGAAGCTGAATCTGTAGTGTGGTTTGGAGCGGTCACCAGGGGGGGCGAGGAGGAAGTAGGGCCCTTGCTGGCCTGGCGGCAACTGGTGGCCTCGTTGGCAAACCCTCACCAGGGTGACAACGAAACAGAGGACCCGGATGATGACTGCCTAAGGATTGTGCTACCCAATGAGGCTCCCGTAAACGACATGTGAGAATCGGCTCTAGTTTAAGGGGGGAGAGGGGAGTTTTGATGAAAATGTGCTGGAATGTGATGCTTTCTATGTTTTGAAACAGTTGTAGTGTGTTTGATTTTAAAATAAAATAAAAATATTTATATAAAAAAAAAACTCAGAGTGAACAGTTACAAAAGTATTGCTTACCTTGAATGTGTGTTGTGCCATTCTGAAAAGTATATACAAGGTAAATGTACTCACCTTTAAATTGGTTGTGCCTCTTCCCCAAAAGTAATGCTGTTGGCTTCACTTCACTATTCCCGTTAGGATATAAATGCATGAGTGTCCCCAATTGGGTCTTCCTTCCCCTGACTTGCTGTTAGCCTGGCCAGAATAAGTCTGCCCAAGGTTATACCTACCTTTAAGTTGCTGATAGCTCCTTTAAAAAGTACATAGGTTTTACTTTTTTTTTAAAAACTTTTCTTTAAATTGCACAGATTACAACATAATACATCCATAACGCAGAGCAGTGCCTGTACAGGTATTACATCAACGAACGAAAGTCATGGGCCCAGGTCTATAGAGCATTTACAATATTTCATTCTCATAGTTTTCCAAATGTTCCAAATATTATAATTGTATATTACACCAAAAAGGTCTTACTCACCTAGAATAACTTATCCCCTGGAAGTAATCACAAAGTAACACGTGGTTTTTAATCCCCATGAATAGGTGTGGCCTGTATATGAAAAGGTCTGACTTCCCTAGAATTACTGTTAGGTATTCTGAAGAACGTTTATGCTTTGTTCTGTGTACCTCCAAGCATTTTGTTGTGTTTTTCTAAATGTGTTCATGGCTCTATGACTAGTACGTACTGTTAGGTAAAACCTACATATCAATGATGTGTCAACCCCTGAATTTTTGCTGGACTGGTAGATTTCTCCCTATACCTCAGTGAGTGGGAACCTTTTTCCACACAGAATCTTTTGCCCTTTTCACGGGTGTCATTTTAAGACTCGCCATAGTGTCTTTTGAAAGTTATCGTCTTCGACAACGTTTTGGCAATAAGTGCCTATTGTTGCTCGGGTCCCCATTTTAACTTTCTCTGGCTAAGCTTGTGAGAACTACTGCTCTCAAGGGTAGAAAGGATCTTTGGATCCCTTTTACTTTTTATTAGGTTAGAACAGCACCCCCCCCACCTATGTGGAGTTCTAGGGTGATGCATTTAAAATGACAAAGGGGATTTATATTACACGGATAAACTTACCTTTAATGGCTGGTGGCAGTGAACCTTTTTATCAATTAGGTGCACCTTTACCGCTGACTATTTGCACAGCCCCGATAAAGGCACTCATGGGTGCTCATTTTACCAAAACGTCCCCGTCTTTCTTTCTCACAATTTCAGTGTTCCTTGTCCTTTCTTGTTCCTTTCCCTGACAATCAGGGAGCGAGATTCCTTTGCGTTAACTTTATCTTCGGTGGGAATCCTGTGGAATCCAGGCTCCAGAGTGTCTGTGAAGGCAGAAAGCTTTCTAATGCGCCACACACCTCACTCCAGTACCCAGAGAGTGTCCCACAAGTCCACATCAAATGCATTAAATCAGCCTCTTCGTTACCACATCTTGGGCATCCCCCCTCAGATGTTGCATAAATTTTCTTTAAGCGAGCCGGGGTGAGATGCACTCTATTTAGCAATTTGAAGTGAATCAGCATATACCTGGAATTAAGCGATACTTGTTTTGTGAGCCTGCATAGCTGTGACCAGTGCGACTCTGAACGTGACACCAAGGTCTCTCTCCCATGTTCCTCTGACATCAGGCAATAGCAACCCCCTTGTGCCCAGCATCAATTTGTATAGTGCAAGGCCTTTTTTGGTTGCACCAGTGAAAAGTATATAATTCAGACACTGTTGTGATGTTGGTTCCTGCGGGAAACCATTCCACGTAGATGCCACTGCTGATCCGAGCCTACGGTATTGTAGGTTCTGCAACAGGGTATCGCCTAGTTGCATCTTAATATCCTCCCAGGATCTAAATATGCCATTGAGTTACAACTCACCGAACTGTGCTATTCCTGCCGCCGGCCAATGCGTGGATAATGCCATGTCTTTCGACGGGTCTAGATAAGGTGTGCTCAAGATAGGCATTCTTGGGCTGTACATTATGGCTTTTTGGGATTGCTGTGCTGGCCTGGAGCATGCTTGCTGAGTGGCATGCACCGGGCTCAAGTGGTTACAATTTCCCTGCCTCCCAATGGCCACCCCATGCAATAATGTGAATCTGTCCTTCCCTTGTGCTTCTAAGTCAACATATGACGTTCTTGGCTCGCCTTCTATCCAGTTTCTGACGTAGTATGCTTGGGCTGCCAAATAATATAATTCGTAGTCTGGAGCGACCAGCACCCCTCCCCCACCCACCCTCCTCCCGCTCGTATGGTTGTGTTAGCTGCCTCCAGCTGGGCCTCACCTGTCCCTTCCACACGAATGCGGAGCATGCACCAGTTATTTTTGTGACAAGGACCTACCTGGCCACAGTGGTATTGTACTAAAGAGGTAAAACAGTTTGGGCAGTATAATCATTTTCACAAGTGCCACTCAACCTATAAGCGAAATAGGCAGTTGGGTCAGGTGCTCGAGTTTGGCACAAACTGCTGTGAGCAGTGTATCGTAGTTAAGGGAGCGGACCAGATTTGCCGACTGAGCCATCTCTACCCCTAAGTATTTCACCTGTTGGGGAGTCCAGCGCCGTCAAAATAAATTGCTAGGTGGCCTTGTGATGTCCGTCAGTGGGAATATTTCAGACTTGTCGGTGTTCGATCGGAGTCCAGAGGCCCTACCGAATTCCTGAATCGCGGACAGTACTTTCTGCAGATATTACCAGGGATTTCTTACATACATCATGATGTTGTCGGCGTACAGTGTTATCCACTCTACCCATCCGGCCACAGAGTGGCCAACTCTTGTATGTCGCGCCCTCATGAGATCTGCCAGGGGCTCAATCACAAGCGCAAACAGAGGCAGGGTGAGAGGGCATCCTTGTCTGGCGCCACCCACTAGCTGCAACACCGACGACAGCACCCCATTCACAGACACACTAGCATAAGGTTGTGTGTCAAGGATTTGTACCCACTTAATAAAGTTACGACCAAACCCGTATTTGTGCAGAACTCTAAACAGGAATGGCCATTACACCGTATCGAAAGCCTTCTGCATGTCAAGGGATATGGCGACCCGCTCGGTATCCTGGGGGACGTGCACTAGAATATCATAGAACCTTTGGATATTCAAAGCCGTCGTTCTCCCCTGCACGAATCCCGCCTGGTCCTCGTGCACCATGTAAGGCATAACCGGATTAAGTCAGGTGGCTAGTATCTTGGCGAATATTTTTGCATCAGTATTAATAAGGGACAGCGGACGATACGATCCACAGTCCTCGTGTGGCTTCCCGGGCTTCAACAGAAGGCTTACAACAGTCTCCCAAATAGATTACGGTAGAATACCGGTATCCTGTGTCTAGTTCCACATCGCCAGAAGGTGATGTGGAAGCGTTTCTGCAAAGTCCTTACAGAATTCGGCCCCCAACCCGTCCGTCCCTGGGGCTTTCTCTCCAGGAAGATCTTTTATCGCCGTTTTTATCTCACTGAGCGTTATGGGGGTTACCAGTACTTTGTGTGTGTCTACTGACAGTAGCGCCTTGGGTATTGCAGCCAGGTATGCATCAATCTAATTGCTAGTGGCCACGCTTTGGGGCGAGGATAGGTCACTGTAGAAGTCCAAGAACACCCCGCTGATCTCATTCACCTTAGTGATCACCACTCCATGTCAGGTAATCTTTCCGAGCATACCATGCGTGCTAGTAGTTTACCTGATCGCTCCTGTTCCCCGTATGTGCGAGCCGCCACTGGTTTGTCAAGATAGCGTAGCTCCCCGTCTGCTGACTGGTTGTTTGCATAATCTGCCTGTAGTTTTACCAGGGAATCTTCTCGTCTCCTAAGTTCCCGCCTTATATCGCGAAGCACCACGAATTCCGTGGACACTGCCACTCCTCGCATGTAGACCTTGAAAGTCTACCATAGAATAGACTGTTAACTCACTGATCCCGAATTAGTTTCAAAGAAGTCGGAGACATGCTGCGTCATGCTAGATCTGAATACCGGGTCTAGAAGAGATGTTCTGGAAGAGATGTGGGTATGAACCGCCAATGCATTTTCTGGGAGGCACCATCTGGGATGTCCATAACTAGTGACACATGGGAATGATCCAACAGCGTCCTGGGGAGGATCTGGGTTCCTGTGACCCAACTCAGAACTGTATGTGACATTAACCAGAGATTGATAAGGGAGTGCATGTCGGTCACAGAGGAGTAGAAGGTGAAGGCCCTCTTTGTTCCATGCAGTGATTGCCAAGCGTCTCTCAGACCCAGGTCGGCAATATGTGTGTGTATTGTGCGTGCCGAAAACGCAAGGGGCCTGGGCGCGGTTGACGAGCGGTCCAAGTCTATATTGAGTGTAGTGTCGAAGTCCGCCCCCACCGATCAGTTGTGCTGTTGGGTATTTGGCGCATTTACGAAACACTTCCTCATAAAACTCAGAGTCACCTATGTTGAGACTGTAAATATTCATCAGTATTACTTCTGCACTCCCCAGGTTCGCATGTATTAACACGTACCTGCCACATGTGTCACTCTCCTTCGCGTAGTGTGTGAAAGGGAGCAATCTGTGGATTAGGATCATAACAACTCGGGCCCTGGTTGAGTAGGAGGTGTAGCAGTGTTCCCCCCAGCTAGGGGCGATCTTAAACGCTTGGTGTTTCAAGAGGTGTGTTTCTTGTAAAAACAGTATCCAGGCCCCTTTCCTGTTCACATATGCTACCCCTATACATCACCCTGCGTGTTTGTATAGGGGTGCCTAGGCCCCGTACATTCCAACTCAGTAACAACCCCAGTGGGTACGCTCTCAGCCATCATCTATTATTTGCCAGCGGGTCTTTACCACAGACCTGTACCTGCTGTACGTGCTTTGGCTATAACCTGTTATTTTCGGACTGTACATTTTTGTAACTTTTTCACCCCAACTTTTTCCAAACTTCTCCCCCACCCTCATAGTACCTTGAACTTCTCGCATTGGGGGAGACTGCTTCCATGGTGCTTGGAGTTCCCGGCATGTACAACATAAAAGTTTTATCCGGTCATACCACTTTACCAACACATTCTTACTGTCACATAACACATTTTGAAATACACCTTGTTTTTTACAGGGCACAAAGCATCTCATGCGTTGGAAGATACCACAGTAGTACCATGCAGCCCTCTGTACTCCCCACATACCAAATGGACCGATCAAGGTTTGATGTGAGTGTGGACGCGATAGCTGCAAGACCAGTGTCACTACAATTGTTTGTGCCATTGTGGTTTAAGTACTCAGTCCGCTCATTGCTTTCACTAAATGTTTGTTCTAGATCCTCGTTGTCACTCCGCTTCTTCAGACTGCAGTTTCTCAGGCACAGGGATGTTAGCCTCCACAAATGCTGCCGCCTCCTCAGGGAATGTGAAAAAGTAGGTTTTGTTTTTGAACTGCATACACAGCCTCGCTGGGTAGAGCATAGCGTAGGGTGTTTTGCGTTCTCTTAGCAGCTTCTTCACTCCTATGAAGAAGCACCTCTCTTGCTGAACCGCTAATGTATAGTTCGGAAAAATGCGGCTTTTGGTGGAGCCCAGCCTTAGATCTTGTTTCTCCCTAGCAGCCATCAAAACCATGTCTATCTCTATAGTTCATTAGGTGAGCTATTATAGGTCGAGGAAACACCCCTGGTTTAGGTCTCGCCATCAGCGACCTATGTGCTCGATCAACTACAAATATTTGAGATCAGCCCGGGTCTGCCAGAAGGTCTGTCAGTAGCTCCTCCACTAACAGCTCCATGGGACCCTTCAGGGCGTCCTCTGGGACACCCATGATGCAAATGTTGTTTCATCTCATACTCGCCTCGAAGTCTTCGCATTTCATCTTCATGGTGCCTATGTCTTTCGCATAGTTGTCACTATGCGCTGCAATGTGTCTATGGTGTCCTCAGCAGCACCGATCCACACTTCTGTCTCAGTGATGCGCTGTGTAGCTATTTCCAGCTGGGCCTGTACCGTTTTAATGTTGATGGTGATGCCATCTAGTTTGTCATCTATAGCAGCAAATCCCAGCTGCTTGATAATGATGACCCCTGCAAGTCAGTGGGTGAAGGTGTCGTAGCCATTTCTTGTGCTCCTGCTTCTTCACTGCTGCCGTTCATTTGTTTGGTGGCTGGCTTGGTGAACCTGTCTATTGTGCCGCCTTTTTTTGAGGGCGCACCTGTTAGGGAGAATTCTGATAAATGTGCTAATTCCTCTCTACCACAGAGCCCTCCAGCTCTTTTGCTAAACTTTGGGACTTTAAACTTTTAATTCTGTGTGTTTTACTCTTGTGTTCTTTGATTATGGAGTTTTAGACAACTCCATTGGCATCATCATTTCATGTGGGTCACACAGCACCCTCAGTGCAGTGACACAGGGAAGCGTTTTAGGCTGTTCCAAGGTCTAAACACCACCTTCTCAGAGATAAACTACTCTTTCCCAGATAATGTAAAGTAAAATTGACTTTACTAGTCTTTTTAAATTCCTAGACCCAGCACACACTATCTTACAATAGAGTACTGGAGTAGTATCCCCCATGTCTAGAAACTCATGTAGCAATCAAATGCTACCCTTTCCTATAAAAAATGGCTGGTGGCAATGGTTTTACAATGAACTACCATGATTTTTCCCAACCGCGAACACCAGTAGCTAAAAATCACAGGAGCCATGCTTTTCAAGATGGCGTCTGAGCCCCCTTTGTTTAAACAGGTCCTGGTCTTTTTTCGCCATTTCTTTTTGGAAAGGTCCTTCTAGAGTTTGTCTCTGCGCGCCAAACTAGGTTTGGTCCCTTTGTTCCTAATTATTATTATTATTATTACATACCTTATGTAGAACACCTAACTGTATTTCTAGCGGGTAAGACCTTTGTATACACATTCAGTATAGGGCACACCTGTTCTTGGGGAGTAAAACCATAGATTACTTTCTGATTACTTTCAGTAATACAAGGGTAGTAGACACTGTCAGTAAAGCAGTGACACTCAACGTTGAAATCACATAGTCAACCAACTTGCAAATATACTTTTCTGAATAGTGGAACACAGATTCAAGGAACAGTATATACTGCTAATGCTTTTGTGATAACACACAGCTATACTAGATGGGTAAGACCTTTTTGGTGTATTATACATTTACAGCTGCTTTTCAGCTCAGTGGAACACAGGCTAAGATGAGCAAGAACTCTTTACACTCATTTTGTATGCACCAGGCAGAACGAGGTCAGCTACACCTAAATGCACACTTCAGGAATTGCACACAGCTATTCTAGGCAGGTAAGATTGTAATATTCTTAAAAAAGTGGAACACAGATTGAGATGAGCAATAACTCTTACTTGTTTTAGGATGGCACACAGCTAACACAAGGTAAGTTAAACCTATATATGGGGGGGTTGCCGTTGTGCACTTGGCTGCATGTAAGCCCTTGTGTGAGCTCCGGTGGTGCGTGAAAGATCCCAGCGTTATTTAAATGGTAAACGGATCTGGTTTGCCACCAAACTTTCCTTAGTGAGGCATGAAGTGTCCCAGCACACCCTAGCCAAAAATCTGAGCAATCTCCCTGGCACATTTGAAGGTAATTGAGGTGGACGGCGGGCGGCCGTCACCGACTGCATGAACCAAGGCTGAGCGTGGCCGCTGGAGCGGCTTACACTGTGGGCGGACCCAACGGCTCCAAGAGCAACAGAGGCTGGTGGCTGAGACCCGACGTGAGGACAGGGGAAGAGAGGAGAGCTATTGGCGGCTCCACTGCCCCCCCCCCCGCCTTTTGACACAGGCCTGTGAGGGCCAACCCACTAGATCGGGCCTCGCAGGAGACAAGGGCTCTCCCGGACGCGGCTCCTCCACATAGCACAATGCAGCCCTGGTGCGAATCATCGCTGACTGGACGAGCAGCGACATAGGTTACCTGGGGCTGCTATATCCCTTGGCTGCAACCCTGGTGCCCCTGTGCAGAGGGGACATACTAGCGGCCCTAGCCTGGCAAAGGAGGGCCCCTGCCCAAGTGACACTTGGTGTACTCGACTACTATGGCGCAGGGGTGGGCTGCTTTGGAGACCGCAAGTGAAAGGCCAGCGTATGAGCTGAATGTCTGCAGCTCTCCAGCAGATCTTAGAGAGACGAATTGAAACAGGGAGCGGGCGGACAGGGCTTGTTGCCGCCCATACTCTGGATCTGCAATTTCATGCTGAGGCACTAGAAGCTCCACAGAGCCAGAGTGATAACGGGCGAAAACTATCTGCCATCCGGAAGGAGGGCGAGGACACACGAGACACATCCGGCAGTTTGAACCACTTGGCCCGCCGGCAGGTAGAAGGCCACTCACCCACCGAGGAGAACATCACTGTAAGCTACAGCCCCCACAGCCTGTCTTGCCCTCTCCTTTCCACTCTCCCTCACTCAGCAGCATACCAGTGCATGTACTGAAGTGGAAAGGACTCATTGCAAACACAAAAACAACTGGGAACAAGGAGGGAGAGTGCAACAGCCGCACCAACAGTGCTTTAGTTGGGTTTTCAGGACAAGTCAAAGGGCAAATACCAGTACATGGGTGTGCTGGGATAACGCACCCTGCAAAAAATCACAGGGACTTCCACTCGACACCAGTCTTCACTTGGCTTCCCCCCACGATAGCGAACACGCACCCTCGTTTGGAATCTCCTAAGGGCGGGGTGTATGGTACAGCAGCCGCATGCTGATACGCTGCCGCATGCAGTCCTGTATGTAAGCCATTGCAAGGTCATACCAAGGGGAACTAAATTACACTCCACTGGTGGCCGATGAGGCCCAACGTACACCTGCGCCTCCGTGCCATAGGACAAGCAAACTATAAAAAGGTTTGGTACCAGGCACAGCAGGCCCCGGGCCCATGCTGCATCATAGTGTGTATAGACAATATGCTGTAAATTCGCCCAAGCCGCAGTATAATGCCTAAGGGTGCTGTTAGGCAAAGTTTGTATGCAGTACCCTCTGGGACCACTACACACAACTAGGGCTACAGGTGTAAGCAAAACCAACCTTTGGTATAAGTCTGTACCACACTGTTTTTGGTAGCGATCTGAGCAGCCAGGCTTATCTCAAGAGGGAATGTGAGCTTGTAAGGGTCTTACACAGAGGTCTACAATGACAAGTATTCAGATAGACACTTATTCTCAAGGTTTCTTGGAAAAACAATTATTAATTTATTACACAATCATTTAGAAAGCATTCACTAAAGGAGACAACCAATAACACACAAAAACTATACTACAATACTGATTACTAAGCAGTTGATCTCCCTTGAAGTCGGAGCAAAATAACATTGAAGTAGGAGCAAAAAGGCATAAGTTAATAAAACGAATATTACAGTTACTTTAAAACAGTGCAAATAGTTTGAGTTCACCAGAGGAGTTGATTCAATGCAATAGGTAGGCCAAAGTCAATGGGCTAGTGTCTTATATAAATAAAAACGGCTCTGGTATTTAAAACGGAAAGGTCTTTGCCACGGTTCTTAGAAGTAGTTCATGGAAGAAAGTTTCTTATGTCGGGTCACAAGCTGACTAGGCCAGCAAGTTGCCAAAGTTCCACAAACTTTTGTGGTGGATAAGTTCTCTCGGTCAGGTTTTCACAGTACCTTATATTGAAGAAAAAGATGCAGCTGAAGACTTCTGTTCCTTGTAGTTCCTGCAGATCTCGCTGTTCCTGAGCCTCAGTCATGGGGACAAGAGGGAGGACGTCGGGGGGACTCCTGCACTACAGGGGACGGATCACAAAGCTGGCAAATTAGCAAATCTTTGATTCCGGTTGCTGTTCTTCAAGCACACAAGCTGGTGTCCTTCTCCCTGGTTAATCCTAACCAGCTCAGAGAATGGTATCCAGGTAGCTTGCGAGTTGATTGGTCCCACCAACTCAAAGGAAGAAGTCGTCCTTGAAGGGGCTTCTCTGTTGAGGTGAAGTTGGCGATTTGGACCTGCAGCAGGGCTCCACCAGGCAAACCAACGGTCCAGTAGTTGCAGCAGCTGTCCTCTTTCAGCTCGTCTTCGGTTCTTTCGTTCCAGTGGTCGACTCTGCCTTTCAGTTTAAGAGACTTGCCTTTTAAACCGTTTTCTACCATTCATTTCAGCCTAGCTGCCACTCACCCAGCTGGGTGGCTGTCCTTGCGGAACAGTCAGCCAGCCAATCACGCCACAGTGCATTTGGGTCTCTAGGAGACTAAGCACAGGGGATTTCGGGCACCTCCCTTACTTCCTGCCCACCCCAGACACTCTGGCGCCAGAGGCGGTCTTCAGTCCTGAAGCAGATGTGCTTTCATCTGTGTATTTAAAGCACAGTGTTGTATTTTTATAATGTTGTTATATGCTTTATGATAGTACTTACTTACCCAAATATTTCTTGGTCTGCTTATATATAAAATAAATCCTTGATTTTTACAATACCTAGGGTGTCAGTGTTTCATTGGACCATATGTATAATACAATTTCTTTGTACTGATTCTACAGCCCTCTCTCCCTCCTAAGATAAGCCTGGCTGCTCTCTCTACACTACCCTGAAAGCAGGTGGTGCAGCCTTATAAAAAGAGTGCTGTACTGTCAGAGCTTTGCTCACTGGTTTGAACAAAAATACCCAGGCCTGTGTGAGAAGTGGTTACTTTGGCCATTGCACTCCTTATTTTCAGGTCAAAGAGGAAGTATTTCAAGGATGTGTAATGGCAACTGTTCTGTTCTCTCTGTACACCAATGGGCTAAGAGGCATTGATGCAGGCTAGCACAGATGTGCCAAAAATTAATGGGAAGTCATACTTCAGGACCTTGGCATACACATACGAAATCATTGGACTTGAAAGGAATGCTGCCAAATCAGCCGTCATGTCAAGTTATCTGTGCAGGAAGATCCCAAAGATGGCACCAATGCTTACGAGTGGTGTAATAATCCTCAGAGTGTTGTCCTTTGATTATCTGGGGATACGTTTTAATCCCAATCTGAAACTTGCGGCTCATATTGAGAAACAAGGGGTCAGGTTTAAGCAAGCTATTGGGGGGATTAGGAGATTTACTTCAATGTCCAGTACGAAGCCTCCGGGCCTTATAAAGACTGTATACGAGCAAAGCAAAAGCGGCTGCAAAAAAGTATTGTTAGGGGGCTATGGAAACACACGAAGCATCCATGTTTGTAAGAATTACTTTTAAAAATTGATTCTCGGCCTTCCTCAATCAGCCCCAAACTATGGTGTTCATGCTGACCTAGGCATGTTGTCCTTGGGTGATGAAATAGGGCTGGAACCAATTTTGCACTGGCTCAGACTATGGGCAAACTCAAAGGTTGGTGTGACACATTCACTAATTAAATATTTTATGGCCAGAGGGGGAAATAAGAAAGTTCCATGGCTGTCGCAAGTGAGGCAGTGGCTGGTAAAATTGACTGTTGAACAACATCTGACTAACCCTATGCCCATCACAAATGCTGATGCAACACAGTTCGAGCATCAAGTGCTATCCATCTCTAGAGCTGAGAGAGAACATGGGGAAATACAGAAGAGCACTAACAGAAATCTGGCCATTATCTCAATTGATGAAATTCAAAATGACCCATTATGGGCAAATAATCCTGCAAAGAATCCTTTTGACTCGAGCACAATTTAATTGCCTCCCTACAAGATCTACCTTGTCCCACTGGTCAGGGGGAAGGGAAGGCAAAGCATGTCCTTTTGTTTGTGAGGCAGCGGAGGATACCCTGCATGTTGTGCTCTTCTCTGCAGTTTTTAAAGACGTTAGAGCAAGAAAGCTGTCCCCAACTCCTAAAGACAGACACTTTGCACAATGTCGACCTGCCGTATGTGGGCTGGTCACTGTTATTTCTAAGACAAGCTTTCGCTAGAACGGCATCTGTATTACCTATTATCTCGACCTGGCGGATGTTCTGCGCCCGTCTGGCTCTTAATAACAAATAGGGCAGTTTAAAAAACCTACTTCCCAGTGATAATCTACACAGGTGGCCAAGGGCGGGCCATCACCTTTGGATCCGAACCCTGGGGTTGGACACGCGAGGGAGGATCACCTGGGTAGAGGGTCCCACGGGATTGGGGAGGGAATACCAGAGGGTGAGACATGGTATCGCCCCTTCCTTGATAGTGACCTTTCCAACCACCCCAATCAGCATTTATAGGGTATGCTCAAACACACACTCCTCCTTCCCTCAAACATTATACCAGCACTGAGATGGAGAAGAAGTCAAGAAGTGAAGAGGAGTGCAGATTTCCTATGAGAAACAACACTATGGTACTGGGGACGAGGAAGATGCAGATCAAGGCACATCAACTTCCCCAATGGACCTGTCCCACTAACAAGGCCAGGCAGGGTCAGGCCATTGATTTCAACTATGCCCATCTGCAGCCTGTTAAGTACTCTGGTCAATATAAAAGGAACACACATGTTTGGAAATGGGAACAAGCTGGATGGCAAGCAGGAGAGGTAGCAGAACGAGAGCTGCCCAAACCACAGCAACGGCGAACAAGAAGCTGTAAGACTGCTGGGTGTGGCAGGAGAAGGCACAGTGAAGAGGTTGTATCCCCAGAGAGTCAGAGCAATTGCCAGATGGGAGCCATGGGGCGTGCCATTCCCATACTACGTGTGGCCAGAGTTGCTTGTTCCCCTGGGTAAGGCAGAAGACCCACGAGGGTCGGAGGGATAGGTGGAGAGATCCTGTCCTCAGGCGGGAAAGCCGCTGAAGGAAGGAGCAGCCAAGTCAATGGCCGGTGAGTTTCTGGGTGAGAAGGAAACCCAGCGCCAATTGAGAAAAGACTGCTTCATGACGGTGTGACCGCCAGTGAGAGCACTCGTTTCCGAAAGCCGCTGGGACACCGTTGGGATGTGGACAATGAAAATAATGGTGTGAAAGGAGATAACATAGCAGAGTCGTCATGTACAACAGTATATGCATTTGAAAGCTTCTGTGAAGGAAAAGAAGCACTGCGACAGCATGGAAGATGTCCACGAGAGAAGTGTGAGTAAAATCAAAAACCGACTGAGAAAATCTCCATGGCAGTGAGGGAGCTACATGAAAATTAAAGTGAGAGCAAAACTGAAAAACGAATAATGAGAAACTGTTAGTGAACCAGAAGTATTGAAAGCATTGTGGTGGCCCCCAGACAAGAGGCTGATGCAGGAGGGCCGGAGAGACCCCACCCCAAGGACACAATAAGATAGATAAGTAAAGCTTGCCACATGATTGCGCAACCTGTAATAGGTCGACCGTGCAGTCTGAAAACGAGTCCTCGACCAGGGGAGGCCAAGGATCGAGAAGGAATCGTTGGAGATACTGAAGTAGAAAGTCAGCAGGACTTGGTTTTGCATGGGGAAATGAAACCCGCAAGCCACAAGTGAAGAGTGATATTTCATGATACTTGTGTGGAAAAGAGTTGACATTGAACATTGAAGGATAATCAGGAGGGTCTAAAGTCAAGATAAGGGAAGCCTGAGATGCCCTCTGAAGAAAGAAGTCCTGTTAAGGAAAAGGTACCGTGAATTTTGCCAAGTGATTCCTGAGAACTTGTTGAACTTTCTTATTCTGGGTGTCTTGAACTTGGGAAAGGGTGCCGTGGAAGAGCTCCATTTTCACACTGACTGTTTTGAACGCTATTAAGTGAGCCAAATCCCACACACACTATTATTGTGTAGAAGTGAGGGCAAGCATAGGTTTTGACACAGCCAGTCTAATTTTGACTGACAGACTTAGACTTCCCTTAGTTTTCTTTTCATTAGGGCACATTCTCACCTTAGAGTTAGGACATTTTCCTATCCTGACCACCAGAAATAAAGGTTTTCCAAACCTATTTGTCGGTGTCATCTCTTGATACCATGCCTGTCTCACAGAAGCCACAAATGAGTGTGTGAAAGTCAAAGAAACTGAATTGGATGGAAAAGATTTTAGCATATTTAAGCTGTTGGTTTTTATGTTTTTTGTACTGATAATGTATGCATATCTTGTATCCTGCTGAATTGGTATTTCTGAAGAGATTTTGTAACGTAGTACCCATGGAATTCTTATTAATGTTCTTGAGCTATGTATCGCTGTTAATAGTTTTATGCATGTTTTTATGCTTTATGGCTACATTGCCGAAATAAAGTGATTTTTGATTGATTGATTAACCACGAAGATGGTCGGCTGACAAAACCGGCCAGGGTGTTTATAGCCTGGTAGTTCGCAGAAAGCAAATATAATCTCTTAAGTGCATGGGAGTTTGCAGAAGGGATCTAGCCATTTGTTTTGACCAGCAATAAACATGGGTTGAAGTGACGTTGAGGTCAGAATGTCCGATATACAGGGGTTTTGATTGTTTTCGCAGGATGTGCCATGCCTGCTGAAATGGTTGTCATTTAGATTTGAATGTTTCGGGATGCCAGTAAAGTTGGGGTGGATGAGATGGTTATCGACAGTACAAAAGTAACCTGTTTATTCTTCTCTTCCTCATGTTTTTTTTTTAAGTCTCCTTGTGAACCATATGCGATTACACCCAGGATGTCATGTTATAATATTTGTATAGCGCCAAAGTCCTAGGGCGCCCAGGCGCTCACTTACAACAAGAAACAGAGAAACAGAGGCAGCTGTGGTAGATGCTTACATAAACAACGTTGTTTTCAAAGATTTCCTGAAAGCTAGATGGTCAGTTTGTTCCCTGAGCATTAGTGGGAGAATGTTCCACGCATACGCGGCCAAAACTGGGAACAAACGTCAATTTGCCCGTGTTTTCTTGACCCCGGCCACTTTCAAAAAGGGAGCTGAGGTGGATCGAAGGTCTATAGTGGGTTTGTGTATGGAAACATTTTCCTTCAAGTAACTAGGCGCTGATCCATGGATGCACTTATGGCATAAAGTCAATAGATTAAAGGAAATCCTGGCTGATATGGGCAGCCAGAGCAATTCCTTCCTGGGAAAAGTAGTAGGTTCATTTAGTTTCATGTCATAGATTATACAGATAGCCACATTTTGTATTTTTTGCAGTTTGAGAATGTCTTCCTGACTGGCGCCACCCAATAAGGCATTGCAATAATCCAGCCGTGGAAGAATGACGGCCCTAACCAATTTTTCTCAATTATCTTTAGAGATTAATGGGGCCACCTGCCTTAGCACTCTCTCAAGTAATATTGAGTATTTTTGAAAACGGCATCTACTTGGGCGCTTGCGTTCAAGGTGGCTTCTAAATATGCGCATAAAGTCTTTAACTTGTTAACTACTGCTATCCGGCTGCCCTCTACCTGAAAACTTTTTAAACAAAGAACCGAAAGAGGTACCCACGCTAATGACAGTCCTAATTTCTGTTAATTATTTCAGTTAAATTTCCATATTAGTACAGGGTATGTGCTTTCAAAGAAAGTCACAGGAGCAAAAACCCAAAGAAAACGTATTATTTGCCCCTGCTCACGCTCGCACTCTGGGGCTTACCTATTGTCTGTACATACTCTACCTGAAAACTGGCAAAAGGGGAGGCTAGGTTCTCCATGGATTTCTTAGATTCATATAACATCAGTTCTGTTTTAACGGCATTTAAACACAGCCAATTTGTGGTCATCCAGTTTTTTGCGACTTGGTACATCCCACTGAGCTTGTCTTGGTCCTCCTGATAATTGCCCGACAACCCCAGGGACAACACAAAGTCATCGGCATAATTCGTAAAAAAGAAGCCCAGTCTTTCCAGTTCTCTACATAAGGGCACTATATAGATATTAAAAAGTAGAGGGGATAAATACACCCCCAGGGGGACATCGCACATGATGGTCTCCACCTCAGACGTGGCGTCTCCCCAATACACCCTGGAATTTCTGTCTTCCAAGAAGGACCTGACCCAGTTTACCACCTTGTCAGCAAGCCCACTTGTGTTTCGCAGCCGCTTCAGCAAAATCCTGTGATCTAGCAAATCAAGCAAATCAAAGGCTGCCGACAAGTCATGTGATATTAGCAGCCCTGATCTACTTTTCTCCACTATGGACAACATGGTTCTACGTTATTTAATCGAGGGACTTTTCATCGCGGGGTTTTTTACCTCAAATTATTTTACGAAAAAAAAACCATCAAATTTTTTTTTAGGGGGTCGGTGGGGTTACCCGCCCAAACCCCCCGTTCACTTTATTTATTTTTTTATTCCCTTACACACATTTTTTACATTTTTTAACCCCCCCCCAAAAAAGAAAACAATGTTTTTTTTTTTCGAAAATAAATTCGCTGTAAAAAACCCTGCGATGAAAAGTCCCGCGATCAAAGGACGGTATACCGGACAACATATAAGTCTGGAGATCCACCAAGGCACTCTCCGTACCATGGAAACGTCGGAAACCCAATTGCTTTCCATGCAACCAACCAGAATTTTCCATATGGAGTTGAAGATGGATTGTGGCCACCTTGTCAATCAATTTCAAGAAAAACAGGGTGTTAGTAGTAGGTCTAAAATTAGTGCCATCCTTTGGATCAAGAACTGCTTTCTTCAATAAGGGTGTCACCGCCACAGCTTTAACGGCTTGCGGAACGGTACAATGACTAAAAGAGGCATTTATAAATCTTGATAAGAATGGTGCAAAGATATCCTGATGACTCAGAATTATCTTTGAGGGGATGAGGTCCCCAGGACAACTAGTCGGAGTCATGGCTCTCATAGTATTAACAGTTTCAGTAACTGATAGCTCAGGAAATTGAAAACCTGTTGGGAGTGATTCCCGATGTAGGCCATTTTCACTAGGTGTTAAGGAGTCCATCGCACAACTGGTCTCCACACTCTCAACACTGGGAGTGTCGATATCTAATTTGAGACTCTCTAACTCTTGTCTAATTTTATTTTGCGCACATAGCAATTTGTCGGAGAAGGCTTTCTGAGTTCTAAAGCAGTCATCCTGAGTAGGAATGATATTATGATCAATACGTCTAGTTTCTCCCATGACCTAAAGAGACAGAAAAGTTCCTTAGTTTTATTTCCAGCTATCTCAATCTAATTATTATAGTGGGTCAATTTGGCTTCCAAAATGTTTGCTTTATGAGCTTTTTCAAGAAGTTTCCAGACAGCTTTATTATCTGCATTTCTATCTTTGAGCCAAGCACGCTCTGCGTGTCTCTTGTTGGCTTTTAATTTGGCCAAGTCCGACGAAAACCATTTTTGGTGCTGAATGGCCTGTCTAGTTGTTTTGGACTTCATAGGTGCGACTTTATCCAGCAGAGTTGTCATCTCCCTATTGTTTTGTTCTACAAGTGTATCAGGGTTATCTGAGGCACTTGTTTTCAACATATGGGCATCCATGCTTCTAGTTAAGTCATCAGCTGTGAGATCCTTATAGTTTCTCTGCACAACTTTGCACACTGATTTATGTTTAGGCTTAGAGGGAAAGGGGAGTTGTATTTTGCCTGAGGTAACTGAATGGTCTGACCATATACAGGGAACGGTCGTAATCTCAGTGAGTGCTATGTTACAACTAGCCATCCAATCAAGGATGTTCCCTTTAATATGCGTCGGGTCATTATTGTGCACCAGGAAAATGTTATTATCTAACAATTTTTCCAATTCCTTTGCCTTTTTGTCCTTGGCATTACCTTTCCAGAGGTTTAAATCTCCCACTAATATTATAGCGGAGTGTTCATTAAAATCATCAGACGATCCTGCTGGCCTATACACAGTTACCAGATTTATACTACAGTTCAGATTAGGGATGATTTTAGTATGTAGAATGTCACAACCCTCACAATCAATTTTAATCTCATACATTTTTAAGTCTTCTTTACAAATAATCGCCACCCCGCCACCCAGCCAGTCTACGATGTTTACCAAAGAACGTATAACCAGGAGGGGTAACTTGTTTAATAGTAGGCCCATGGGCCTCTGATAACCAAGTTTCTGTAACACACATGATGTCAATACCATGTTCTAAAATATAGTCATGAACATCCAATGTGTGTTTAACCAGTGATCTGGTATTCAAAAGTGCTAGGTTCAATGATGAAATAGCAGGGGGCAGTGGAGGGAACTCAGTTTGTACCAAGGGTTGGTGGAGCGCAGTATTGTTATTACATTTAATCTGCCAAGTTTGCGTGGAACCAGGTAATGGATCAGTACTCTCAAAGTTAACCCTTTGGTTTGTCTCTTTAATAACGAAAGTCTGTTCAGTTTTAGTGGGAAGGAGTACTTCTGCGTATTTCACTTCGCATATATCTGGTAAAGGAACGGTATTTATCACAGATGCCATATCTATACTAGGTATGAGATTTTCTTCCGTATGTATAGAAGGCATCTAATGGCCCGTAAAGGAGTCAGCAGTTGATACCACAGGAAAAGGTAAGATGCTGTCCTGTCCAACTTCGTTGGTGCACGTGATAAAGGGCTAAGCCCAGTTGTGACTTTTAATGAATTATGTTTGTACATGAATGTGTAACCATGAGTTGATGTCACAACCTACCACGACCAACCACGGACAAATCCCCAAAAGGGGGGTGCTATGAATACGATTTGAAGATGGTAGGTAAGATACCTGTGGCCAATCAGAATAGAAGAACTGGAGAATGATGGGATTTATTTGTATAGGTCTTGTCAAATCACATGTGGGGGGTGGATTTTAATAAAATATATGGTAGTGTTTTAACTGTTGCAAAAATGTATATAATGTGCCAACCTATGTGGTTCGGAGACTGGTTTGTTTGACGCTACAGCATCAACTAGCTTCTCCCCGGACGATTGTACAATAAACGATTGTACAATAAACTTGCTTTAAGTACAAAAGAGCACTTGTTTCTTAAGTGGCGGGACCTCTAGGGTTAAGGTGATTAGGGGCCCATCCGCACAAAGGCCAGGTAGGGAGGGCGAAGAGGAATCCGTTAGAAAAAACCTAAACGAGAGGTTATTAGTTCTTCTAACAAATTCCTTTCTCAGCTATGACAGACTTGTAAAGCAGTATGAAGACCTGCAGGAGGAAGCAAGGACACCACCTCGATGAGAGCACTACCACCCTACCAAAACGGGTTTCCTGGCCTGAAAGGGAACCCAAGAATTAATGCTTAGCAAACGTGTGCATAGACGCCTGCGTAGCCACCTGGAAGATGACCAAGGCCCAGACTCCCATCTACAAGGCAGAGGTGTGGCAGCCGCTCCTCTGGTAAAAATAGCTATGAGTCCTTCAAGGCAGATCCTTCCCAGCTAGATCATAGCATTCTGAGACACAGAGAATGATCCACTTTCACAGGGTCTTTTTGGTCACAGCGTAAACAATGAAAAGCTGGTCATCTTTCCTGGTCTCTCATCTGAGAGACATATCAGCTGAGGTCTCGCACCAGGTTCAGTTGATGGAATCGCTCCTCTGCCTTGGAAAAATGAATGAGACAAATACTTAAAAAAAATAAAAAAATAAAAAAAGCTTGAGGTCACAGGGCACGGTGACTTGCTGTATACTGGCCCGACTTCATGTCCGGCATGGGACGTGGAGAGGCGTGAGAAGGAGCTGATGCAGAGTCACGCTGTGCCCGTGGTGGCAGAAAACTTTCAGAAAAGCAGCCACTGTGGATAGGATTATATTATCATCATAGATCAGGAATTCGTGGGAGGAAGGAATCCATTAAAATATGGAATTCTGCAAGCCCTCTCCACATTCTTTGCAATGGCACAACATGCACTGTGTGTGTGGCACTTAACAGGTAATGTTAAAGGATATTTGTACCATGCACTATCACCACTGGAGTGGTCCCCTGGCGGTCTGGTGGATCTGAAACAAAGGACGTAGGTTAGGGCATGTTAGTAGGACAAGGTTTGGAGAAGAGCAAAGGAGCTGTGAAGTACTGTTGGCAACTTCAGTTCGGTTAGCAACGTTCTCCAAGCTTATTGGTGTGGTATTCGGTTCGGAGTCCGTTGTGTGGTGTGTTTGTTTTTGCGGTGTGGTGAAGTGTGCACGGGTTGCTGGGGTTTTAAGAGGTGTGGCTGTGTTTAGAGAGTGTGAGAGGTGTGAGGAATGGTGAGGTTTGTAGAAGTTTTGTGGGGTTGGTTAGTAGCCTTGTTGTTAGGAGAAATGCATACTCCTAATCACTGTCTTTCGGGATTTAGAAAGGTTGTCTTCCTATCAGTGATTAAGCTTCAGCATAATAAGGCTCTCATATCTTTGTCATTATGATATGTTAGCTAGTCTTTGTGTTTCTATTTTTGTATTTGGCTACCCCCACCATCCCAGTTTGTGGTTGGTGCAACCCAGTAATTAGGCATATTGCTATTGTTCCGTCCTCATGGGGTTGTCGCTCGAGTTCTGTTCCACCTAGCATCGTCTCTCTTGAAGGAGTTTCACTGTGCCGTCATGCTGTCAGTCTGTTCTTTTGCATTTCCTGTTTGATTGTTTCAGTTGTTTCCCTTTGTTTCTGTTAGGCAGAAACCTGTGCAGTTCCCTCTGGGACCACTGCAAAAGATATAAGACTACAGGTGTTTGGCAGTAAACCCACCTGGTAGCAGTCTGTACCACACAAATTCACTTGGTAGCTGTGGCTGAGCAGTCAGACTTCCCTCAAGAAGAGTTAGGCAGTATACAGAGTATTCACAATAGGTCAAAAGAACACAGTAGAAGTAAACACTGACCAGAGCTTGGTGTAAAAGAGATATAATTATTTATTTAAAACCACATCTAGTAAAACACACAGGCACTAATGTTAAGCAGTTCAAAAACACGGTCACTAAAAGATATACACTCCCTTAAAAGAATATTAGACAAGTCTTAAGTAAAGTCCCACTTATTTTCAGACAGCAGTGAGCGCTTAACGCAGATGGCACTCTAATAATTCATTTTAAAAAGGGAGAGAAAAGCTGAATATAATTTGAAACAGATCCCAACACTTTCACAAGAACACAACAAGTGAGGGAGGCACAGTAAAACTGTGAAGTTAGAGTTCAGAAGGCCGGATCCACTTTAAGAGGATCAGAACGAAATGTGTCCAAGGTCACACGGTTGCACAAAAGTCTTGAAATAGCTCAGGAAGAGTTGGACCAAAAGAAAGGGACCAGTTAGATGGTCAAGGCGGCCAGCCCAGTCCAGAAGGTTAAGGGATTATTATTACCTTGCAGCAATCTTTAGAAAGGGAGGCCTGGCGGACACGGTACCATAAAGTGGTGAGAATACTCCAGCGGGGGCAGTTGTTCCTGGCAGCGGATGCAAGTCGGTGCTTCGTCCGGGGGGAAGAGAGGATCTCGTCGGGAGGAAGACAGGAGTCCGTTGCACTGCCAGGGAAGAAACCAGCCGCACAGTTCTCAGGTAAAAGGAGCAGTCCTTATTCGCGGTCCAGTGGTAAGTGGCTATCTGGTTGCCGGGGTGCTTGGCACGGGCAATTCGACCACAAGACGTCCTGGGATGCGAGGAAAAGAAGGTAAACTGGTTGTGCCCACCAGTCAGGGGAAGAAGCCTCTCCAGTCGGGAGATCTTCTCTGTCGTCGGGAAGTGCTCAGTCGGTTCCGCAGGGCTCCACCGGTGGTGTCGTCGTGGTAGGTCGGCTCAGCTTCTCCCTCGTCGGATTCTTATGTCCGGTGACGACTTCTGAAGTTCCAGTCCCCAAATCCCTGCTTTTATGCAGCACACCCCCATTCACTCAGCCTAGCTGTCAATCAAACATGCTAAGTGGTGAGCCGGCCGGCTCACCACTTGGGCCAATCACACAAGAGTGCGACTTCAGTTACCAAGGTAACTCAGTCCAGGGTGCCTAAACCCCCTCCCACACTCCCTGTGGTATCCAGACAGAGTGGCACCACTTTTGGAGGCTTCTGTGGAGAAGCCCGCCAAAAAGTGGAACAAAGGGCTCGACTTGGGTTGGAGTCACAGAAGAGAACACAAACGCCATTTTAGAATCGAGTCCTGGCAAAAAATACCAACCAGCGAATTAAAATTAAATAAATAAACCGGCGGTATGTTCGAGGCTATGAGAATTAAATAATTAAAGTTGGTAGCCTCGAACAACGGGAAAATCCCATAGGGATATATTCGCGGTTGAATATAAAAAGTAGTATCCACTGCCACCAGCCAAAACTCGATCAGGGGGGACAGAGACGTGCCCCCGTGACTAACAGACCCCGGGGCAATCGAATTGCCCCGACCAGTACGTCCACAATATGATGGTTTGTACCGGTTTCTGTTAATAACTTGGGACTGGTAAAGCCAATGGTGACTTTACATGCCCTGGGAGACAGTAGTCAGGCCCAGGGTATGGAGTCTATGGTGGGGTGTCACTATGACACCCCTGTGTCACTGCACGGAGGGTGCTGTGTAACACACATAGTAAAAACACACGAGACCCTATGGAGTAAAGGACCCCATAGCCCATAAAACACAAACAGTCAAAGGAACACCATAAATCATGTCCAAGAGTGGGAGAAAGAGTCTCACTCTTGGCAGGAGAAAAAAAACAAACTCCAGAAATCCAGCAAAGCTGCTGGGGGACTCACTAGGTTAGGAAATCAGCCTAAAGAGAGAATTCTCCCTAACAGTTTCCAATGTGTTGAAGAGCCAGGTTTTTAGAAGTTTTAAAGGATAGTTCCGGGACTTTTTTTTTATTGTCCCTACGGTTCGGTCATGTGTTTTTAAGCATAAATCGGTAGATCGTAGAAAACGTTCCTATGGACCTTACCCGACTTTTCATCCATTAACGCACTCGAAATCAGCCGCCATTTTCTGATAATCCTATCATTTCCCCCCATCGACCTGGCTCACCTGCTTTTGCGGCACTAAATCAACTCCCCCGCCCCTGAAACAGACTTTATCAAAACATTCATATTCCCCGCCTCTATCCGTGACGTGACTGTGCTGCGTAGGCAAACGCGCCCAGGCGTCGTCTACGCGACTCCACACAGAACCCGGAAACCAACACAGATCAGCTCACAACACAGCGCGCCACAATTCGGAATATGAAACTGTACTTTTAAATCAAACCGCAAGATTGTAAATTTGGTAAAGTACATTTATTTGACATCAAATGTTTAGAGAATATTCAGCGATTTGCATTTTTATTTGCTCACGTTCCAAAAAGTTTGTTTTGAGGCACGCGATGTTCCTTTGCTGTACACAGGGTCTTAGATCATCTCACAATACAGCGCCACAATTCGGAATATGAAACTGTGGTTTAAAAGCAAATGGCAAGATTGTACATTTGGCAAAGTACATTTATTGGACATCAAATGTTTAGAGAATATTCAGCGATTTGCATTTTTCTTTGCTCTCGATCCAAAATAGTTCGTCTTGAGGCAAGCGATGTTCGTGTGCAGTACACAGGGTGTTGGTTTACGATAAAATAAGCTCTTCGGTCGCACTGATAATCGCATGGCTGTTCCAACAACGAGGCACTAGGCCACCACAACGGTCTGTATGTTGCATCTAGCCGTTAGTACCGCGTAAGGGCATACTTGTACTTGGCGATCGTCCCATAAAATGATCAGGGTGGTA
Source organism: Ambystoma mexicanum (assembly GCF_040938575.1). Classification (NCBI taxonomy): domain Eukaryota; kingdom Metazoa; phylum Chordata; class Amphibia; order Caudata; family Ambystomatidae; genus Ambystoma; species Ambystoma mexicanum. The sequence continues at coordinate 476,023,620 of NC_090927.1, read as the reverse complement.
ACGTTGTTCACGCGGAGAAGCAACTGGCGGTTGTAAAAGCCATCCGCCGGTGTCTGGTACTCGTGACACATACAATAATGAAGGATGTACCTGTTTTAAAAACATAAAAAATGAAATTAGTCTCACCATCAGATCTTTATTAAAATTATTCATTTTATATATTAGGTCGGGAAATTATTTCATAGCTAGGACAGTGCAACTGGGTATTATACGTCAAGGGGGGGCTGTAGGATACTGAGACAGTCCCCCAGTGCAGGGGTTGACAGGGAGGCAGTGCAGGTGGAGAGTGGAAGGGCCCAGGACCGAGGTCGCAGACAGTGGACCAGTTGTAGCAGGGGAGAGGGAGAGAGAAAGCAGAAGCAAAGAGGAAGGTTTTGAGGTGCTTCCGTAAAAGGAGATGGTTCTCCTCAAGATAGTGCGTGGTACAAAACAATATGCCACATAGAACGAACAAGTACAACTTAACCCGTCTTTAAAGCTACTGTATAGTAATTAAATTGCGGTATAAACTCATCTAAAGAGTTACTTACATTATATTTGCATTTTCCATTGTGTCTGTGCGAAGGGCAGCCCCGAAATACCACTCCTTCTATGCCGACGTTATTTCTTCTAATGAACGAACATTAAATGGCTTTCGTTTCTGAAATTATATTCATTATCGTTTCTTACGTTATTGCCCCACACCCCCAAAAATAAGTCTTTCGGGATGGTCCCGGCCTGTCAAGGTCAAATAACAATAGAACCTTATACTGAGTCGTGGGACATTCCGGCACCCGAGCAAAAAATCAAAGCAGCTGACCTTCACTTTGAACGAGCACACATTCCTAGTTAGCTACATTCAGTGTAAGGCCATCTCACAGGACTCACAGAGCAATCACTTTTATTTACACAATACATAGCTACACATATTCAATGGGCCTGCGACATGAGGAGACTCGAGAGAACAGACAATCAAATTACAATCATTTAAACCGTGATGTGTATTTCTCAATGAGCTCTGCTTTAGGTGGACATGGAACAGAGGCAATGTTGGGTGGCAATGCAGTTGTCCCCTGCACAGGTTCGTTCACAACTCCATGTATGTGCCTATCTAGGACATCAACAATAAGTCTCTCAATAAACTCATATTGCATATCCTCAAACACTGGTTTGATCACCCATTGTTTACTTCTTTTAGTGAAGGCCTTATTGTAGCGAAGCGTCCCTAAAGTTCCGGTCGTCCTACTTTGTTGACGGCCAACATTATGGTTATGTGCCAAGACCGCTAGAAGAGTCCGATTTATCATGCCCTCCATGCCAAAATGCAATCGTTTTGGCCTGTACTTTAGGCACATATTGTGGAACACCTCCAAATCTCCTGTGTGGCAGAATTCCGTGAGTCCCCTCAAATCTCTTGTTATAGTTTTATCAAATACAATCTTTTCAATGGCTTTGTGAGTGGGTGATGAAGGAATCAACCACTTCTTCTTCCGTGCCTCCTCTGTGGACAAATGGCCATGTTCACAATTGTGGAAATGTTGGTTTGTGTTCCAGCGGTGAACGTTGCTACAGTGTAGCATTACTGACCGCCATTTTTCCAGTAGAATTTCCAACGACCCCCCACATGTTTTTGAGCTCCACCAAAGATGGTTGCTGATTGACTTGGACCACTGTGAAATACCTTGCATTTCTTTTTTTTTACCTGCAGCCGACATTTTTTTATTGATTGTTTTTGCAAGATGCCATACGTCAAATTGGTGATTTATATTTTTGTACTCTTCTCTCATTGTCTTGGCAATTGAAACGTGTCTGTCCGTGGCTATCAGGTCGATCACCATTCCCCGCGATTGTAGTTCTTGCAATGGTATAGCTCCGTTGTCAATCACTTCATATTCTTCCCATTGGCACGATGCATCTCCAGTCTCAAGTCCCTGCCAAAAGGTTTGACAAGCAACATCTCTCGTTCGCTTCACTGTCTGTGTAGATCTAGTTCGTACACCCACTCGCAACTAGAGGACAGATTGGAAAAGGGATGTTCAGTTTAAACACAACTTACAGTATTGAACTATTAACAGTGAAAAACAACATAATATAGTGACCAGGACACTAACCTTCTTTTGCTTTCTTTTCTTTGAAACTTTCTTGCCTCGAACTTCAACATCAGGACGCTGTTGCTCCGACTCGTGTGTGCATGTCTCCACTTCCTCTTGCGCTGCAACGACTATATTTTCATGATAAGCACATCCATCACGCACTGACGCTCCATCGACTCCCTGAAACATAGAACTTTCATTAGTATGTATAATAATATTGAAAACACAAAATGTACTTGGGGACCAATACCCACGTACATCTCAATAGCAAAACACGAATGAACGCTTTGTGTAGAACATTCAAACGACAATTATTCACGCATTGTTGATCTAGTTAGATGGAACTGTCAAGATCCATACCTCAGGCTCCTCATAGACTTCCATTGATGATATTATTGAAGATGATGCTTCAGTAACTCCCTGAAACACAGTAATTGCATTAGTATGGTTTTCTATTTTGTTAAAAAGAACATAAACTTTGTGCAGGCGTCAACGGCTCATCTAAATAGACCTGCACAAATGATCAGTTGTCTAAAATAAATAATGGATATCTAAATATGATTCGATTTGCTCGATCGTTGGAAGTGTCACCACCCAGAGATCTGCATCAACTACTAGGGGTGATGTTCTTGTAGCAGAAGCTCCGTCATCTCCCTGAAACATAGTACTTGCGTTAATAAAGAAGGAAGTATAGCAGATGTAATCACGTCATATGATTTCGCTTGATCGAACTGTCAGTATCCATACCTCGAAATGCATAAGAACATCAAGGGACGATGTAACTGCGGTGCACACTTCTGCAAGCTGTTGCGCCGACCCGTAACTGCATGCTCCCCCTTCTTCTTGGACTGATGCTCCATTGACTCCCTGAAACATAGGACTTTCATTAGTAATGAACACAATATTGAAAAAAGAAGACACATAGGAGGGCGACGACAGAAGGACATATCAATGGCTAAAAACGAAAGAAACATTGTGTGTAACAATCACGCTACAAGAATGCAAGATCTGATGATCTCCATCGATGGAACTGTCCGGAAACGTACCTCGAGCATCTGAGTGACATCAACGGTTGGCGTCAATACGTTGGACTCCTCAGCATCTCCCTGAAAGACAGTACTTGCATTATTTTGGATAACAATAATTATAACTGAAAACAAAGACTAGAGGACGAGTACAAGGGTGTACCATTAGGTAAAATAATTACACGATAAATTAAAACTATTGATTTACATGCCTAAAACAAGTCAGTGGCAGAATAGCCAAGTAAGATTACCCGATAGGCGCTTGAAGTGGCTGATGACTGCAATAACGACACGGATGGAGAATCTTCCGCCTTCATATTGAGTGGATACATAAATGGGGAAATTATTGTTAGCTAATGCTACACACTACCGCAAGGCCGAGCGATAAATACGTAAACTTGACTCACCAGTGGAGGGATGTGGACGAATAGAGTGGGAATAGCGGTTGAGAGCAATTTTCGCTTCGCTCGCGGTGTGTTCTTCTTTATTAGCAATGATGTGGACTACATGTCTGAGCTAAAGTGCCTGCTGCAGATGCGGTATCGATCACCCCTCTTGTCCGCAAAGACTTCTAGGACTCTACTTTCAAGCTCAGACGGTGGATATCCGCAATATCGGACCCATTCTCTTATCTGATCTATTGTCTTAGGGAAAACATGCATTATAGTACCTTCAGAATTTCTATGGGTCTTCGAAGGGCAACCGCCAATGGAACAGGCAGGCATTGTGGAAAGTTCTGAAAAGTAAAGATCAACAATTCTATATGAATACCAATGTGTTAAAAAATTAAATGACACATAAAGGGTTCAATGCAAGGTTCGTTTTGGTTCTTGGAACTATACACGTTATTCACATGCGGATAAGTATTTGAATAACTTTTAAAAAATAGAAAAATAATTTGACTAAACTCAGAACATGTGACTAGTTCCTTGCATGTACTGTCTTGAACGAAAAGAAATTGGACGCAAAATGATTATGCTACATGGCCTTACCTTGACGAACAAACAGTTAGATGCAGGGATCAGAGTAGTTTCTTGTCGTAGAACAGGGAGCAGTTCACAGGTTGCAAACTGACGAGTTTGCTCGAAGTGGTCACGGAAGTTCACAGAGACGAAGAGCAGATAACCAGCACCTTCACGGGTTGACTAGCAAAGCGCAAAGAAGTTCTCATTAGAAATATGAAGTGGGTTATAAAGAAATCGAAACAGGGGTGTGTTTGTGAATGAATGACGTGTATATGTCGTGGCATTATGCGGTTTGCAGGGGGGCGTCCAGCGTGAGGGGGATGCTTGGCAGGAGACACGGGGTCTGGTGGTAGACATGGGAACAACAACCCATGCTCTATAGACCACTTTGAAGTGTACATGGTCTTTGGCACCTCTTGGCCTTTATCGCTCCCTGACAGCTCCACTTGCCAGCACAAGTACCCCGGTGCGAACTGCCTTTGATAGGGCGGGGGGTGGATTGGGGCGGTGGTCGTGCAGACAAGACACAGGAAGACTCGTGAATGGAAACACACTTATGTGGATTGCAGGGGGGCGTCCAGCGTGAGGGGGGATGCTTGGCAGGAGACACGGGGTCTGGAGGTAGACATGGGAACAACAACCCATGCTCTATAGACCACTTTGAAGTGTACATGGTCTTTGGCACCTCTTGGCCTTTATCGCTCCCTGACAGCTCCACTTGCCAGCGCAAGTACCCCGGTGCGAACTGCCTTTGATAGGGCGGGGGGTGGATTGGGGCGGTGGTCGTGCAGACAAGACTCGTTTGCCGCAGGGCCTCACCAAGGAGAGGCCATCTAACTGCATGTAAGAGGCAGGCTGCAGGATCTAGTACATGGAAGGCAGGGGGGTGAGTTTATAAATACCTCACCCTCCCAGGAGAATATATGGGTGCAGTTCACCCTGGAGACCCTGGATGCCTAGGCAGTTAGTCAGCAGCAGGCTGGCCTGTGGTGGCAAGGCGGCACGGGCCAGAGGGGGTCATCTCTGTACCCGGTGCCCAAAAGGATGATTTATTATGATCAACTATATTGATTATTTACCTATAACCATGTTTTGTATCAATAAAATCCAACGGCCTTTTATTGCCAATGCTTGAACAAAGTGGTGTGGTAAGTATTTTTGGGGGAGGAGGCAAGGCCGGGAGGCTTGATGCCAACCCGCAAAATAACATATGTATGTCTGCTGCATATGGGTTCAACGGTTATGTGGATTGAAGGTGGGCGGCCAGCGTGAGGGAGGATGCTGGCCGGAGACATGTGGTGTGACAAGACAAGGCACAGGAAGACTATTCAATGGAGACACACTAGATTCATTTAAAAAATCAAAACAACCATTGTTAAAATATATGTTGGGTTTTATTTTAGATCTTAATTTCAATTGAACATAAATAATAAACATTACACATTGTAAAGTTCCGGTTGCAGCACATCCAGGGAAAATCTGCGGTATTGTCCACTGTCGCTGGGGAAATGTTGTCTAATGGCAAGTACCGCACAGGCAGGTATTACTCTCCGAACGCGGTGTCCGAGCCTCCCGTGAAGCCACCAAGTGAAGCAACGATAGGCCACCAGCCTGTACCACCTGTGAAAATGAAAGATGCAAACTGTATTAAAATGACAAAACTTTCTTATCACTGTCGATTCAGGTAAAAAATGTCATTCTGCTTTGAAAAAAATTCTATCTAGAAAATGCACAATATGGAACCAATTTACATGCATTTGAATGATATGTAGATGTAATTTTATATGTGGGAGATGACCATGAAATAGTAGTGGCATCACTGACATCACAACCAGAGTATACTTACTCGTTACTCGGATTACGCGGACGAACAGTGCCGCGAAGTTCGTGCATAAGCACCATCATCATCCTCAACACGGTCCGTGAGAGGCAGGCTTCCCTGAACTCTGGCAGCTCGGTGATGCATTGCGGACTTGGCTCGCCTTCCGAAATGTAGGCCAAGCACCCGGAATTTTCACGGCAGCAGCAGTTCTCCTCCTCAGTTGGCATTAGCTCGCACCGATTGCACGTGCACCAGATGGAGACGCCGTCCATGCGACATGGTCCAGGCTCTTCATCCGTTGACTGGTCCTCCCAACTGCCGTCCGAATCCCCATCGTTTTCGCGTGCTTGCCTTTCCAGTAGTTCTTCCTCGGTGTACTCGGGCTCGTACATACACGGCATTATTGTAGCCATTGTGTGGTAAAGAAAGTAAAATAATTTACAGAGATGGTACAGGTGTTCACAAGGCCTAGAAGCGGCGAAGGTAGCTGACCAGAGCACAGAAACGAGTCACAGAATACTCAAAGTAACACAGAGAGAGTAATGGAATCGAAAATCTGCTGCTGTGTGTTGTGAAACAGTGTGTTTATACTTATTGAGGAAAGAGGCGTCCTGCCATTTCCATGGCGACACTTCATTAGCTGAGGCGCAGCGATTGTTGACACGAAACGTGCTTTGGCGTTGGGAAATGGGCGGTACGCGTCTGCTGATGTCAGGCTCAGGGGCGGGGGATTTGATTTAGTGCCGCAAAAGCAGGTGAGCCAGGTCGATGGGGGGAAATGATAGGATTATCAGAAAATGGCGGCTGATTTCGAGTGCGTTAATGGACGAAAAGTCGGGTAAGGTCCATAGGAAAGTTTTCTACGATCTACCGATTTATGCTTAAAAACACATGGCCGAACCGTAGGGACAATAAAAAAAAAGTCCCGGAACTATCCTTTAAAATTTTAGGTGGTCTTTGCGGTTTCTTATTTCTTTCGGGAGGTTGTTCCAGGTTTTTGCTACTAGGGAGAAAGAAGAGCCCCCTAGTTTTTTCTTGATGTATGGTGATGGTTCCATGCGGATTTCATTGCTTTATCTGAGGAGTCTCGTTGGCTTGTAGATTGTTATTTTATTTTGTAGGAATTCCGCTCCCTGGCCAGTGATTGCCCTGTGTGTGATGCAAATTGTTTTGAACGTGATACGATGTTTGATTCAAAGCCAATGCAGCATTTTTAGAGCTGCAGTGATGTGGTCTCTTCTGGAAAGTTTGAGGAGGAGTCTAGCTGCTGCATTTTGGATGTGTTGTAATTTCTTCAGGAGGTATTCTGGCATCCTGACGTAGAGGCTGTTTGCGTAGTCGATTCTTGACTTGAAGAGGGAGACAATTGTTAATGTTTTGTGGGTGAAAGAAAGGAAAGGTAGGATTCTTCTTGTTGAGTGAAGGGGGAATAAGCATTTCTTAATTATCACGTTTACTTGTGGTTTTAAGGTTAGAGCGTTGTCCATTAGGACTCCCAGGGTGTTAAGTACCTTAGATGGTGTGGGTGCGGTTCCCAATTCCGTTGGCCAGAGAATGTAAGCGTTCTCTTGGTTTTTGGATATAATCATGATTTCTGTCTTTCCTGGGTTGATTTTTAAGTTGTTGGCGTTCATCCAGTCATAGATTTGTTTTAGACATTCTATTATGGTTGAGTGATCAGCTTGTGTATCTTCCATTTTGTAGATGATTTGAGTGTGGTCTGTGTAGTTGTAGCATGTAATGTCATTTTTGAAGATCCTGATAAACAGAGTCTGGTAGATGTTGAAGTATAGTGGTGAGGATCCTTGTGGTACTCCACAGTTGTTAACTCGTGGAGTAGAATTGAAGGGTTTTATCCATGCAGTTTCTGTTCTGTTTGCTAGGAATGATTTAATCCAGAGTAGTGCCATTTCCGTTATACATATATCTTCTAATCTTTTGATTAGGGTGTCACGGTTTACTGTGTCGAAAGCTGCAGAGAGGTCAAGCAGAATCAGTGCCGAGGTTGTGTTGGAGTCGACGTTCGTTTTTAGGTCGTCCCAGATAGATACTAGTGCCGATTCTGTTCCTCTTGCAGGTCTGAAGCCGACTTGTCCTTGGTCTAGCAACCAGTGTTTTTCTTCATGTTCTTGGGTTAGTTTGTATAGATACGTTTCTAGGAGTTTTGCCCAGTAGGGAATGTTTGAAATCGATCTGTAGTCACTTGTCTTTTTAAGCAGTGGTTTAATATATGCCGATTTGAAGGATTGTGGTACAGTCCCTGTCGCGAGCAACAGATTCAGGAGATTTCTGTAATATTCTGATGGCATTCCTTGTGCGAGGATTGATTTGTAGATGTCAGGGGGCAGGGATCAATGGGCGATCCTGCTTTCTAACTGTGTTTTACCAGCTTGACGAATGGCTCAACTGATATTTTTGACAAGTTTTGGAGTTTGTGCTCTGTCTCCTCGTCAGGTCTGGTGGGTTGAGTGTTAGGCTTGGTCGATATGTTTTGTATAATTTGTCGGATGTCGTTGATTTTGTTTTTGAAATGGTCTGCCAAGTCGTTGCATAGTTTCTGTGAGGGTATTTGAGTGTTGTCGCAGCCTGGTCGGTTTCTCATTTTGTTTATGATGTTGAACATTTCTTTTTGTGTGTTGGTGGCTTTGGTTATTCTATCATCATAATGCCTTTTCTTTGCCTTTTGAATTGCCTTCTTATATGATCGGATTTGTCTCTGGAACTGGGTTTTCTTCTCTTGTTCGTATTCCTTCCTCCATTCTAGTTCCAGCTTCTTCTTTTTCTTTTTCATGGTGCTTAGTAGTGGAGTGAACCATTTTGCCATTGCTTTTTTTTCTTGAGGGTGTAAATGGTGTTTCCGGGGAGATGTTTTCGATTCTATCAGCAATCCATTTATGGAGTAGCTCCACTTTCCCGTCTAGGTCTGCTTTCTCCAGTTCTGCTGTTGAAGGTTTGGTCAGGCTCCAGTTCTATTAGGTTGCTTGCTTTACAGTTTTCCAGTTTCTTTTTGTGGTGGTTGGGAGTTTGAGGGGCTGGATGGTGGCTTTGGTTTGTAGTGTGATCACGAATGGAATGATGAGTTGGTCGCTCCAAAGTGTTTGGATTGGTGGTGATAGGTTTTCTCTTGGCATAGACTGTGTCAAGGGTGTGTCCTGCCAAGTGTGTCGCCCCTTCGACCAGCTGTTGTACTTTCATAGTTGTTAGCTGCCCGATTAGTGAGTTTTGAGGCATGTTTTTCTTCTAACCAAATGTTGAAGTCCCCCAGGACTATCAGATGCTCGTGTTGAATGGCTATGCCGGTGATTGCTTCTATAAAGTTGTCGACGAACGTTGCATCATATGTCAGTGGCCTGTAAACCAGTATGAATTTAATGTTTGTTTTTGGATTCGTTGATAGGTGTACGACTATGGATTTGCAGTGCACAATGTTTAGAGGATTGTCTGTTTTTATTTTCAGGTGTTCTTTGAATGCTATTGCGAGGCCTCCTCCTTTTTTATTTCTCCTGTTTAACTGAAGGTATTTGAAGTTGGTGGGGAGGCAGCTTTGGAGTGGGATTTTGTAGTTGTCGTCCAGCCATGTTTCTGTGATGAATAGGATGTTGATACCGCTGTCGCAGAGAAGGTCGAAGGTCTCTGTTGAGTGTTTTGACAAGGATCTCCTGTTTAACTGAAGGCATTTGAAGTTGGTGGGGAGGCAGCTTTGGAGTGGGATTTTGTAGTTGTTGTCCAGCCATGTTTCTGTGATGAATAGGATGTTGATACCGTTGTCGCAGAGAAGGTCGAAGGTCTCTGTTGAGTGTTTTGACAAGGATCTTGCGTTTATTAAGTTGCAGTGGATTTTTAAGGTATAGTTTGGTTTGTGCTTTATTGCCGGCGTTGTCTACTTACTGGTGTTTTGGTTTCCTTCCAGGTCGATCTCTAGTTGAGTTGTTGGTACAGTTGTGTCTGTGTCCTCGAATAGTTCTTCTAGGTTAAGTCTTGGGTTATTGTTTTCATTAGGTACTTCTAAATTTTGTGGCTGTTGAGGTTAGTGTCCTCTTGTTTTGCTGATGTAAGGCGTTAGGGCATCAATCATGTTCTTGTTACCTCTAGCTTTGTCCGTTTTTCTTCTCCGTGGTTGCGTTTGGTTGTCGGTCTTTCTTGATTTGTACGTTGGGTCGGTTCATTCCGATGAGTGGTTACTTGCTAGGTATGTTGTTAGGTATAGGGATTTCTCTCTTCCATCTGCGCTGGTTCGAGTGTCTGAGTGTGTTATGCAGTTGTGAGTCTTTGGTGGTGTTCAGTTGGGTTTGCTTTTTCTGCTCTTTTTCTTTCCTTTGGTCCAATTCTATTTCGCTGCATTTCGAGTTATTTGCCGGTCCGCTGTGGGAGTAGTTTCTGGGTTGTTTCTCCCTTTTGTTTTTCTCTGTTAGTTTGGGTTGTCACGGTTCGTGTTCTAGGTTAACTTGTTTGGTTTGTATTTTCTTTGGGTTTCCTTGGGGTTGAGGCTGCTGTTGCAGGGGTGGTAGCCCTCGCGCAGTGCTTTGTTGGCTGGCTCGTTTTGTTATGATTGTACGGTTGCACACGTTTTTCTGATTGGTTTGTTCGATTTGTTGTTGCAGAATCAGTCTTTCATGCTTCTAGTGGTGTCGGACTGGGTGTGGGAAATTGTCCGATACAAGCTTGGGCTCTGTCTGCTGGGGGAGATCTAGTTGGGGTTATATCGCTAGGGTAATCCAGTTGCTGTCCCAATGTGGCCCTCCCTGGGTGGGACTTGGAGCAGCAAACAAATCTCAGGGGTGCAAAGCAGGCTATTTTTCACAGCACCACCTCAGAATATCAGGGCCAATAATCACAGTACCATCTTGGTGTGGCAGGGGTACTAGTTATAGTGCTATCCCAATGTGGCACTTTCTAGATGTGATTTATACACCTTCTTGACAATTCCCTAATGGTGCAATCCTAGAGAGGCACTGGCTAATGGTTACAATACTATCCTGAAGAGGGACAGGTTAGTGATCAGGGCACAGGCCAATATTCACCAGTACTATTCTATTGTGGTGCTTTTCTAGATGTGATTCAAGTCAATTAAGTGTGCGACTCAGGCTAGCAGTCACAGTACTATACTAGAATGGTTGAAACTAATAATGACAGTACCATCCCAAAGAGGCACATAGAAACAATCACAGTAGTATCCTAATGAGGCCCAGGCTAATGATCACAGACCTATCCTAGAGAGGCTGAGGCTAACAATCACAATACTAATCTATTGTGGTGCTTTTCTAGATGTGATTCAAGTCAACATGCACAAATCTCCAAGGGTATGATGTAGTTTAATAATCACAGTCCTATCCTAGAGAGACCCAAGCCAAATACTCACAATGCTTTTCTATTGTGGTGCTTTCTATATGTGATTCAAGTCAATATGCACTAATCTCCAAGGGTGCGGCATAGTCTAATAAACAGTACTATCCTAGGGAGGCACAGGCTACGAATGACCTTAACAGGGAGTCACCCCCAGAAGGACCGTGCTTACTATGTGACCTAGGGGGGGTGTAAAGTGTAGCAGGCTCACCTACCACTTCCCAAAGTGGTGCCTCCCCCTTGAGGAGATCTGATAGGCTCCTTGAATTCTTGATGTCATCATAGAACCCAGATAGTTAAGAAATCTAGGGCCAGCTTTCTCAACTTTTCACTGTCTTGACATGTTCCGGCTATGGGCCCGCACATATCAACACTTATCACAAGACATGGAGATGGCGCAACAAGCCCACAGCACTCAAGATCTCACGCTTCATGCCTCACTGGTCAAGCCCTTGTATCAATTGCATCAGTGGATGCTTCTCGCTCAACAAAGGGAGAGAACTGCAAACCACCTCCAATCTGTAAAATGGCTCAATCTCAATCTTTCCCCATGGACATGGATCAACTCTTAGCCTGGGAAGTTCTTTGCAGCCGTCTCTTCTATACACACATCAAGTTGCCTATCTCAGCTCATTTCCAGGCAACCGCTGTTCACCTCAGAGCAATCCATAACAGAGAATAGCCAATTGTAGTATCCTGGGGTTGGGGGGCGGGAGGGGTTCTCAACAATTCCCTGCACTATCCAAGCAGTGTCTAAAACAGTGGAAAAAAGGTTTATATTTGATTTATTTTACACACAGGAGTAACAATGCTCTTTTGATTACAAAAGAGCATACAATCGATAAGAAATCAGATTTGATGGGAAGAAGTGCACTTCTTACAATGGAATGAGTTTTAGGGACATTCTGATCAGGTTGTGGAGGGGAGTAAATGGAACAGTCACCAGGGACAAAACATAAGTAGACATACATAGATTAAGACAATGAACATTGGACATTTTTAAGTGCAGGTAGCCAGTACGGCCAGCTGTGCTCGGGATGTGACCATGATGGGTGAAGTGTTTGAGTGGAGGCAGACAAAGTGAAGGACAGTGTGAAGAACCCAAGGGCGTCCTCACTTCTTTTCCCTAAGATCCTCCTCTCAGGTGGCCAGGGAAAGGCTATCGCTTGTGGATCCCAACCCTGCAGGTAGATATGCAAGGGAGGATCACCTGGGTGGAGGGAACTTGGGGAGTGGACATCCGTAGATGAGACATGGTATACCCCTTTCCCTTTTCACAATGGACCCTCTAACCCTGAAGCCTTTGTAGGCTATTGTTAGCCCTTTCCCTTTTCTTCCCTCCAAACTATCCCCCAGGAAAACCACCTTAGCAGTGGGACGAGGAAGAGACCAATTGGGAGGACACATCCCCATTTGAATAATACACACACATTACAGAGGCAAAACAGTTATACATGCTCCTTGTATTGAATCAGACAGTTCAAAACACTACTCTGGTACCGAGACGAAGAAGAGGTCCTATGGAGGCCCCCCGGTGTAACAACCAGGCATGTCCAACTAATGGAGTTCTCCATAGGAAGGCAATTTAACTCAATGACCCACACTTGGCATGACACACCTGATGGATATAAAAATGCCCGCCGCATTGAGAGAAGGGGAACGGGCTTGAGAGAAGGGAGCTGGAGACCCAGGTGCCGGGAGCTGTGTTGGGCAGGAGCAAGATGCCAGAGTCGGCCGTGAGAGGGTCTGGAGGTTCTGCTATCCTCCTGTACGGGTCCGCGCAGCAGGAGCTGTGAAACTCCCAATTACCCCAGCCGCCGCGGTACCAGGAGAGCGAGCAGTGCTCTCCTTGGATGCAGCGAGAGAGAGGCAGAGTGTGGTGAAGCCGCTGCGTGTGCCCCGGTGAGTGTAAAGCAGGAAAACACTCCTACCGGAGCGCTCCGGTAACTTATAACAAAGTCCTTTTTTAATGCAGAACAAACTGAAAGTACTTGAAAGTGCTATTGAATGCCGAAACAAGTACTTTGGAATTCTGAGTGAACTGAAAATTATTGAAAGCACTTTTGAATGCCATACAGAGTGTAAAGGAAGTTGAACACTCATGAGTGGAGGAAAAGCAAAGTATTCATTGTGGTAGATACCATGGAATGTAGTGCATGAAGCACGTATTGGAAAGTCAAGAGAATACCAAGAAGGGTATTAAAAAAAAGTATTGGCCCACAGCTAAGAACGGCCCAGCAAGTACAGGTTAAGAGGAAGCCTCTTTTGGCAAGAGCCAGAGTAATACAGAAAAGTATAGCAAAGGGCATGGTGGCTAAACAAGTCACGGTACAGTGTCTGAATAAGTGACACTGGGGAATCAACTAAACATTATCAACGCTAGATGGAAGTAGTGGCTAACTGCTGATGAAAGCAGTAAGAAAGGATACTGGTTGTGTGATCTGTAATGGGTGGACCGTGTGGGTCCGACAATTTCTTCCTCCCACCGATTCTTCCTCTTTGATAGACTCCCATAGCAGTATGTTGGTCTGGAGGAGGGAGGAGACTCAGGACATCACCTAAACCAGAAAACTTGGAAAGACCGCTCTACCAAAACGGGCATCCTGTCCTGACTGAGAATCCAAGCACTAATGTTCATGCTGCGGAGCAGAGGTTACTGTCGGCCCTCTGGTGGAATGAGCCCTGAGACCGTACCATCCTGATCATAGCATTCCGAGATGCACAGAATAGTTCACCTTCACACGGTATGTCTGGTGACAGCCCTGCCAGCACAGCACCAGCATAACTAATGAAAAGCTGGTCATTTCTGTTCTGCCTCAACCGAGAGACGTCCAAGCTAAGGGCCTGCTCCTGGTCCAGCCCATGGAAACGTTGTTCTGCCCTCGAAGGATGAGTCAGAGGAAGAAAGACAAGAAGATGTAGGCTTTGGAAGGCTGAAAATCAAAGACTACATTAAGGATGGTCTCACTCTCAATATCACTTTCTCTTTGGAGAATACCAAATAGGGAGCTTTAACTGACAATGTCTGGAGCTCACTCAATCATCTAGCAGAACTGATGATGACCAGGTAAATCTCAGTTGAGTAATCTTAAAGAACAAGAATGGAGTGGCTCAAATGTAGCGCCCATAAAAAATGTTAACACTAAATGTAAGCCCCAAACCAGAACAACAAAACTGGCATGCAGGTAACTGATTACACAATCTGCACTACTGTGGGTATTGTTAAAAATGAGCATTGCTCCAGGTTTCTCTTGAAAAGCGAAATGGTAGCAAGATACCCCTTTACAGTGCCGTTGCATAGGCTCATCAGTGCCAAAGCAAGCCAAAAACCAGGACTGTGAATGTGGGGAAAGTGAAAATATACAGATCCTCTCCTGGTACCAGGACAAAAACGTACACCACCTGTAAATATACATGGATTTGGTGACGGGCCTTCAGGCAGAGAGGAGCATGTCTAAGATGCCTTCTGACCAACACCACTATACCTCAACCTTTCAGCAGCAAGATATGAAAGTTCAGGCTGTTGAGGTCCTGGTGGAAGACTCGTCACCCTGAATGTGAAGCCCTTGTCTTCCTTCAGCAACAGAAAATAGGTTAAATACCAAGCGTTGCCTTGTTTTGAGTGCAGTACCAGTTCTATTGCACTCTTCGAGAGAAGCGGACTGCCTTCAAAAGCCGACTGACTTCCTCCAAGAAAATGGGATCTGGAGTTAAGGTGCTCGCTAAGGGTTGTGATCCCGGGGACCCTGCAGGAAAGAGAGACACTCACACTGTTGAACGACCTGTAAGGCCCAAGCATCGGACGTGGTCTTGACCCATTCCTTGCTGATCCAGGAATCCCCCCCCGCCCCACAGGGGAATCATGGCAGAAAACCTCACAGAGGTTTGGCCACTTGGGTGCCAAGGGGCCGGAAGCTGCATCAGCTCCTGCTCTGGGGGCACCTCTATCCTCTACCTCTCGAGAAACGCCTGCCCTGTAGTCTTCCCGGGGCGGCCTTGCCTTGACCCCGTGAGATGTAGGAGCCTGATAGAGGGCGCTAGAGGGCCAACCATGATGGCGGCTCCTCTGTGAGCTCTGATGGAGCTCCCTAATAAATCCTGATTAACTAATGCTATCTAGTGTGTGGGTTGCTGGGTTATACCATCTAGCACCCTGGTGTTCGAGACAAGAGAGGTGCCTCCCGGTGCCCAGCAGACTGCAGCAATGTCAAACTGTGAGGAGGCGAAACCGTCGCTGCAGATCCGCACCACCCTACGGGCTGAGAAAGCGCGAAGCAAAACGGACTGCGAGAAGCCTGACCTGAGATCCCGGTGCAGCCGGCTGAGACAGCGACACGGGCAGCCCAGCCAACCAGCGACACCCGAGGAGGCCGGCTGAAGCGGCCCTGCAGCTCCTGCACTGTACAGAGCGTCTGGTGTGCCGTGGACCCCCTGAGTGCGGCCGGAGACTGCCTGCAGCTGCCATGGTCACGGTCAGCCCGTGAGTCCAGACAAAGTATATTTCGGCACCTGGACCGAATGCGCCCCCACAAGACTTGTGTGACCCCTTCTCGTGCTCCGTCGGGCAGGTGGGGCTGGATGCCGGCTATTTTCCAGCGGCGGGACAAGACACCCGGATCCCCGCCCCAGGGTGCCATGTGACCACCAGTGGGAGGACGTCGGCGGACAGCGTGTGGCCGTGGCTCGGGGAAAGGGAGGCCGAGGCACCAACCTGCGAGAGACAGCGTCCGCAACAGGTGAGTGGGTCGACATCCTCTGGGCCCTGCCCCCAGCCCCCACTCTCTCAGCCTAACAGAGGTGCCGGGGACTGGGCTGCTGGAGCCACCGGCCGGGGCGCTGAAGCCCAGCAGGGATGCTGGAGCCACAATCCGGGTTGGTCTTCCTCCCTGTCCCCTCCCCCGCTGCCAGATTGAGACCCGCATCCCGCAAGCAACGTAGCTCTGCTCCTACAACTTCCTCAGGCAATAAACAAGTGCAGGACGTGGGAACCTGTGGGCTGGCTTCCCCCTGGGATCTGGAAAACATTGAACCTATTTAACCACTAATCCCCAACCAGCGGTCAAAAGAAACACAGCTTACAACAAAGATTATTAGATAACCCAACAACCTGAGCCCCAGGGTAACTTACCTCCACCCAGAGGGGGATCTATCCTACAGTGTAAGCCCTATCCACCATTGCTCTGGCGACGAAACTATTTCAGAAATTCTGACCCCATATCCACACAACAGATTCTCAAGAAATCAACACAGTAATTAATAAGAATTCTCGGGGGTGCAACTGCCAAGGGGCCTGCACCCTGGGCGAGCCTTAGCCTCAACTATACTGCAGGAGCAGCCAGCTAGACCGCAGAGGCACCAGAGAGCAGTAAGTGACCCCAACTTATAAACACCAAGCAGAAAGCCAGCGATCCAAAGAAGAGCCGGCCGAATCACGTGCATAAGCAGACCGCTTTAGTTCACCAACTCGGAGGGATATAAGCAGCATCATCCCATGACCAGAGTCTCAACAGCACCACTTCATCCCCGCAGCTACAGCACAAGTAGACAGCAACCCAACATTACAGTCACTCACCGGCGACGTAAGCAGACGGACCCCTCCCCGTGGGCACAACATCCTATAAGAGCAACTCTGAACCAGGGCTGATTACCGTTTTACCATGTCGCCCACACCACCTAAAACAAACAGTCCCCCCATCAACTGAGTGGCTCCATGCCATTATCCACAGGAACGCGACAGAACCAGAATTCACATCCAAAAACTCAGCAACTAACAAATACCAGCACGGCCTTCCTACCAGACCTCTTCAACAAGACAACCCTCCAGATCTAAACATTCCCGCAAGTCCGCTTCCACTTCCTCAAATGTTCATTAGACCACCTTCCGAGACCACACGCAAGCAACCTATCATCGGTAAATCAGATAAATCCCAACAGAAGCTAAACTTCGAGCCAGATGCAGTGGTCAAAACCCCCAAGCCAAGCGGCCAGTCGGAGTCCCCGATGATAGAAGCGGAATACGAGGAAGAACTCCCCCCCCCCCCCCAGGCCATGGATATAGGGGAAATTCTCCTTGAACTGAAAGCCAGGATTGGCAACCTAGACAGCAAACTAGACGCATTGTCATCAAAGGTCGATCAACTGCAACATCGCCTAGATAAGCACGGAAACAGACTCGACACAGTAGAACAGAGGGTCTCCAACCTCGATGATAACAAAGCCATAATACCAGCAAGAGTGATGGCGCTGGAAGGGCAAATGAAAGTGGTCACTGCCAAAAACGAAGATCTCGAGGGGCGCTCGCGTCGCTATAATATTAGGCTGGTGGGGGTGAGGGAACGACAAACCCGATGAGCATGGAAGAACTTGTGGAAAATATCTGCAAATAACTATTTGAAGCACCAGCGCTGTCGTAGATGTTTGTAGTCGAAAGAGCCCACAGAATCCCAACCAGCCAGTCCATACCAGGAGCCACACCGTGACCGATCATTGCCAGACTCCTCAATTTCAAGGACCGGGACACAATCCTACATCTGGCCAGAGATAAAGGCAAACTCCAATACAACGGCGATAGCATCCAATTCTTTTTTTTTAACCAACTATATTTTCATTTTTAACAGAGACATAAACAAGTTATCAGTTAAAATGTGTACTATGATACATTGCCGCCATCTTTATCCCACTTTCAACCGTATTAGAGGCCTTCGTATTGTCTCTAGTTTTCGGTCCCCTTAAACTTTCCCCCTAGCCATCTGCCCCCTCCCTCCGCCATTCCCACCCCACTCACCCTTTACCGTCATCTTTACCAAAAGACCTTGATTCTTGTCCAACTCTACTCCTTGAGCCAAACTGTCCGCTATGGTCCCTCTATGTCTCTTCAGCGGATATGGATGTTCCCGAGTAATCTCGGTTTGTAGTAGTGAGCCTCTCTTTCCCCTACATAATCCTGGAGGGGTTCCCATATCGCAAGAACTGTCAAGTATTTTCCAGAATTTGTGGCGCAGATGTTGTCCATTGCCATGGCTGCCCACACTCTGACCCACTACTAGGGTGCGGTGGCGCCCTCCACCGTTGGGCCACTGTCATTCTCGCCTCTGTCAATAAGTGATTATGAGCGCTGCTCTATTCCCGGATGCAGCATATTTTCCTTCCACTACTACACCTAGCAGGATTACCTTTGGTGACCATGGCAGTTCTGTTCCAGTTATGTCTCTAATGTGTCCCAGAATTTCTTTCCAATACGCGATCATCTTCGGACATGACCACCACATATGGAACATGTCACCTCTTTCCCCACATTGTCACCAGCATTCGGGCGGGGGAGTAAGTAGGGATCATCTTATGTAGTTGATATGGGGGCATATAAAATCGGTAGCAGAGGTTATACGCTGATTCTTTGATTGCTGTACATTTAGACAGTTTATGTGCCCTTGTCCATATTTGACCCCGTTCCTCTGTAATCTTCTCCCCCATATTCCGCTCCCAATCCTTCATGTATTGGAGGGTATCTGCTGTTAGTGCCTTGTCTAGGAGTTTATATAGTCTGGTTATCCCTTTCATGGATATTCCCTCCTGCATTGTTAATTCTAGGCCCACCGGGGGTCGTAGTCCAGCCTCCTTTACTGCTGGATACGAGATCCAATGGTGTAATTGTATGCATTTGAATCTGTGATATTCGCCAATGCCAAATTTTTCCTTGCAGTCTTCAAATGAGAGTGGGGCTCCTTCCCGGTACATTTCCTGTAAGTGTCAGTGTGTCAGCGTCCCCCCACCCTACCCAAAATGTTTTATGAAGCCCAGGTGAGAAGTCAGTGTTATGCACTGGGGGGATAGTGGGCCCAGCCCCTGTCGTACCTTTCTACCCTAGATTGCTAAATCCCAGCTGCGCAGGGTCGTCTTAGTGGCCTCCAGTAATGTACCCTCCTTTTCACGGGCACCAGGCTTTAAGAATTATAATACTTTTAGTGGGATCACCGTTGTTCTATCTGTCCCCACCGGGTAGAGGGTCCTGGCACGCCCATTTCAGCATTGGTGTCAGTTGAGCTGCTAATATATACCTTCCTATGTCTGGAACTACCAGCCCTCCTAGAAGCACTGGTCGCATCAGGATCCGTCTTTGGATCCTAGGTTTTTTTATATTTCCAAATAAAGTTAAACACTGCCTTCTGTAGTTCCTTAATTAGTCTTGGGGGTATCTCAACGGGGATTGAGCTCACTATGTATAGTAGCCTGGGGAGCAAGGTCATTTGTAATGCTGCTATTCTTGCGAACCACAAGAGTACTTGAATATCCCATCTCTGCAAGTCCTCCTGGAGGCGCTTCCAGAGAGATACAATATTTGCCTTAAATAGGTCCCTCAGTTCTTTTTAGAGGGTAGAGTTTTTCCATGGGAGCCACATCTTCTCTTTTCTCTGTGAAATTTAATGCCTTAGATTTTGAGTAATTTATTGTGAACGCTGAAACCACTGCAAACCTCGGCAGTTCTGTGATGATCCTAGGTAATGTGTGCATGGTATCTGCCATATATAGCATGATATCGTCTGCATAGAGCGCAATCTTATTTTGGGAACCCTCGCTATGTACCCCTTTGATGTTTGGGTCTGTCCTTATTCTGATTGCGAATGGTTCCATTGCCATAGCAAAGACCAATGGGGAGAGTGGACAGCCCTGTCGTGTGATCTCCGAATGTTGACTCGTTCAGAGTTGTAGCTATTTACCAGAAATTGCATGGACGGATGCTGGTAATTTGCCAATAGCATCTTGATAAACCCCTCTAACACCAATTCCAGGTATTCCCAATCTATACTATCAAAGGCACGCCGAGCGTCCAGGGCTGCTATCGAGAATTTCTGGTTCCCTCTCGTACCCCAATCGATGATGACAATCGCCCGTCTAACATTATCTTGCATATGTCTCCCGTTTATGAAGTCTGCTTGGTCCTCATGTATTATTTCTGGTAGCACTGTTGCCAAACGATTTGCCAAGATTTTTGCATACAATTTTGCAACCGTATTAAGGAGGGCAATAGGGTGGTAGCTAGCACATTCTACAGGATCTTTTCCAGGTTTTAAGGGTAATATCATAGTTGAGTGTCCCATGTCCTTTGAGTCCAACCCTGTGTCTCTGATCACGTTAAGGAGGCGGGTGAGGGGGGTTAGTAACTGTGTGTGGAACATTTTATAGTAACCATTTCATAGGCCCTCTGAACCCGGTGTCTTCCCTCTAGGCAGGGCTGCTATCGCCTCGCTAACCTCCTGAACTGTGATTCGTTTTTCTAGCTTATTTCTGTCGTGTTCCGTGATTTGTGGCAATTGTATTGCAGACATATAGGACATTTGTTCAGCTTTATTCAGATTCTCATTAGCCAGTAGCCCCTTGTGGAATTTGACCATTGTTTCTAATTTCTCTTCGTCCGCTGTTTGCATCCCCCCCCCCCCTCGACTATTTCTCAGCCTAATTATGTTGTTGCGCACCTTCTGTTTGTGCAATTTGGCTGCTAGAAATAGATTCGCTTTCCCCCGGTGTATATAGTAGGATTGGTTAGTATTCAATAATGCTTGCGCAGTTCTATCTGCTGTGTGATTTTCTAATTTGGCTCGGACCTTCTTAAATTCTCGCCAGGTCTTGGGCGTCTGACGGGTCTTATGAAGTTTTTCTGCCTCTCCCACTTCTTCCTCAAGTTCACGTGTTATGAGGGCTTTCTCTCTGTAGTATTGTGTCGCCAGTGCAATAAATTCCCCTCGGATTACCGCTTTCCCATGCATCCCATACCACCGGCCAGTCAGACCTCACAATTATTGTTTTCCTGAAAATAGTTTTTTATAGTGTCTTTTATAGTGTCCTCCAGTGCAATATCCCTTAAGATTGTTTCATTTAGTCTCCACTGTGGTCTGGGCCTGTGTCCCGTCCCCTTTAGTTCTATAGGGATAGATACTGGAGCATGTTCAGAGAGGTATCGGACCCCGATTTCTATTTTCGTGACATTGGAGATTAGTGTGTAAGAGACTAAAATCATATCTATTCTAGAGTATACCTTATGTACCGCCGTAAAATGTGTGTATTCTCGGTTTTCCCCCTGGAAAAACTGCCATGTTTCGATCATCCCCAAATCCCAAAAGAGTTTACCTAGGGCCTGCCGGTTCTTCTGATCCGCAGCCGTTGGTGGGAGTGTTTTATCTAATTTCAGGTCCATTACACAGTTAAAGTCCCCCCTATAATCAGCTGGCCCTCACACCACCCTCCCACCTTCTGAAGCAGTTTGGGGATGTACAGGTCTTGCCGTTCGTTAGGTACATAGACTACTATAATTGTATATATTTGACCCTCGATTGTGCCTTTCATCCCAACGTATCTACCCTCCTCATCCTTTATCATGTGTTTTCTGTGGAAACCTAGGTCTCGACTGCATAGGATTGCCACTCCCTTTGATTTTTTCCCCACTTGAGATGAAATATTGGAGCGGATATGTTCTACTTCTCATCATTTTTTCATCCTTCAGGAAGAGGTGCGTCTTTTGTAGGATCGCTATTGCAGCGTGCATCACCTCTAATCTGCCCAAGATCGCTCTGCGTTTAGCGGGGGAGTTCAGCCCCTGCACGTTAATCGAGACTATGTTCACCTCCTCCATTGTACCCAAGACTAAGATTATGTACATGTCTCTCCCTTTGCCCCTTACTCAGGGTCTTCTTCGTGCTCTAATTTGGAATCTGTTTTCTCCCTCTGGAATGTTGGCTCATATTGCTTTACCGTCTTTTGGTTCTTTTCTCTCCCTCCCAGCTTCCCACCTCCCATCACTACCCACCCCCTCTGAAGTACGGGCTTCGGGCCCCAGAGTTTTTCCAGTCATCAAACCGCCAGGAACTACTCTTTTCCTGACTCAGCATTCCAAGATATATTGACCTACCTCCGCACAGACGCATCATTTCCGAGCTGTGGGGTCTGTTCTGACTCAGCTGACACTTTGCAAGTTGTCCGTTTTAAAGGTCTTTATTCAGTGAGCGTTTCTCCTCTCCTCTGTCAATCTTGGCTCTGCTGTGAATCCACGGTTTTCCCAGCTTTTTTCGGTCTTCGTTTTCTCTCCGTCGATCATTCCCATGGCTTGCCAGTTGTGCCTGCGATGTTACGCCGCAGTCTGATGTCAGTTCCAGGTTGGTCATCTTCCAAGTGCAGCAGTTGTAGGCCTTTGGCACAGTTGCTGATTCTCTTCTGTTTCCCCTCCCATGTGAATGATAGGCCAAACGGGTACGTTCATCTGTATTGGATGTGTTGTGCTTGGGAGGGCTTTCGTAACTGGCTACATTAGCCTACCTTTGAGGAGGGAGAAGCAATGCTGAATCTTGATACAGCTGTATGCAAGAGCCGTTAATCGTGAGGTCACTGTGTGTTCTTGCCGCTCTCAAAATGTCTTCTTTCAGGCAGTAAGATGTCACCGCTATCAGAACATCTCTGAGCCTTGTTCCTGGGTCATTCCGTTTGGGGCCCACCCAGTGTATTCTGTCAAATCCAATCATCTTGGGCTGGGTATCATTTAATAGGTTGCTGAAACAATGCTGCATGGTGTCTTTTAGGTCTTTATCCAGCACTGATTCTGCTAGGCCCCTGGCCCTGACATTAGATCTTCTTGAGTGATTTTCAAGGTCCTCCACCTGGAGTTCCAGATTGCTTGTCGCATTGGCCAGTTGATCCAGTAGTACACTATTCTGGTTGGTTTCTTCTGCCACGTTCGAGAGTCCGTTTTCAACTACATCTTCTCCCAGCTCTGCTATTTCTTTGTTGACCTCCTGGATGGAGGATTTCAGTTCCTCCTTCATTTGTTCCAGTTGGCTGGGGAATGTGTGTTAGTCTAGCTCCCATCCCCTTTAGGCAATGCAGGAGTTCTTCTTTATCTGATGCCATTGTGTTTGGAGGGAAGTCTTCTGTTCGGGCGGTCAGAGCTGGCAGGGGAGAAGGCGATTCTGTGTGTGTTTGTCGTCTCTGCCTCCAACACTTCTCGATCTGACCTTCCTGAACTCTAGCTGGGGTTCTCGCTCTTGCTGGGCCAGATTTTGGTTTGGTTCCCAGCATCTTGGTCGCTCTGACCTGTGTCGACAATCGTCGTTCAGGTCTGTAAGACTTGCCTTGATGGTGTCGCTGGCACGCGTGTTTTGCATCCTTATTGACCATCTGTACTCTCGTTAGTCCAGGTTCAGCCTCCTTCTATTGGTTGTCGCCTGTCGTGGCCACTCTGCTCTGATCCGATCTGCCACTCTGGAGGACCCGTTTTCTGATCTAAGAATATCAGGCTGCCCTTGATCCAAACCTTCCTTACTCTCTTCGCCTTAGCCGCCCTACGGGGGCTGGGGTCTGCTTCAGGGACTTCAAGCAGCACGTGCTTTGAAGGTGGCACGCTGCTTCTCCACTGCCAGTGAAGAGCTCCTCAGGGGTCTTCGCGCACAGTGCAAGGGCCCTGCCCGTCGTCGTCCTTGCTATCCCTGTGGGCCTCCTCTCACATCCGGTGTGCCCCCCCAGTCCATTGGTTCAACTGCGCCCACCTCCTTCTTTTTATCCTCCCCCACTCCTTCACGGGCTCACGCGGGTTGTATTGCGGACAATTTGCAACTTTCAGAACTATTCGAGGTCCGGTCGGCACCTAGTCCTCCTTCTTGCCCCCACCATCCGGCCTGCTGTTTCGCACTGTGTACTCTTGTTACACGGGGGCAGGGGGTGTTTCATGACAGTTTCCTTGCACTGGAACTGGGAGCCGTTAAGGCGGTCAGCCACAACCATATTGTATGCTTGCTCTGGAGGTTGTGTGCCCGTCACCCTGTCCAACCCCTGTCGTTCTGTGTTTCTTGTCTCGGGGGTCCTTCATGTTTAGTGTTACCTCCCAGGTTCTTAGGAGTAGTCCGGGCGCTGCTGCCATGCCTTTCACCCGGCTAGCGCGTGCGATGCGCGTAGTGTGTGCTCTGCCAGTTCTCCTGCTCTCTCTCCCCTGGCTGATTCTGCCTGATCTTTGGTTGGGGCTGGTCTTTCTATGTATACAGTCTTGCGGGGAGAGTGCTTCCCTCTCCGGGTCCTTTCGTTGTTAATTATGCCTAATTGTTATCACCCACTTCGGTATTGGAGAGGGGTGTTCTGCTCTGTATTTTGCCCCCGTGTGTCGGCTGATTCTTCCGAGATCCCCGTCTCTCTCTCACAGGGACCTTCCCTCCTCCGCTGCATATGCCGCACCTCTCCCCCGTTAGTCCCACGGTTCGGTGCTGATCTTGTGGAGGGCCCTCCCGTGGGGGGCGCTGGCAGTCACCTCTTCCCCCTCCACCTGCAGGGGAGGGCCGACCGCGTTGGTAGGCCATTTCTGCCGTATCACTACATGTCCCTGCTGAGTTCCACTGGCGCCCACCCCACCTTCAGCCGGCTCCTGCACCCCTGGTTCTGCCCCACTCTCACCGTTCCGCTACAGAGGGCGACCAGCTCTCTACGTGGTGTGCTGAGTCTCGCCTCCCAATCTTCTCCGGGCTCAAGCAGGATCGGGCTCAGCCAATAGTTGTCAGCCGGGAGGAGCGCTCCGGACCACAGCAGTGGTGACGTCTTCCCGCTCTTTTTCCCCCGGCTGGGTCTGCTTTACGTTGCTCCTCGAACACTCACTTCCAACAGAGCTGGAGCCGGGAATTCTCTCACATGTCCATATTTGAATTTATTTCATTGATTTTACAGCCGCAGATGACATGCTTTAGGTTGCTTTTGATGTCCACACGGAGGACCTGAAGTGCATGTCCTCACAGTCCGGTGGCCATCTTGGGATCCTGATAACATCCAATTCTACCCAGACTTCTCTCCAGCAGTCCAGGTTCAGAGAAGGTCCTTTTTAGGAGTGAAACGCTGACTGCAAGATAACCAAATGCTCTACTCCATGCTGTTCCCAGCAAAACTACGGATCCAACACAACGGGAAAGCCCAATTCTTTAATACACCGGAAGAGGCAAACTCCTTTCTAGACAGGTTCGGCTACAGACCCCCTGATAACAACCCACGACCACCCAGGAGAGACCGACCGAGAAGAAACCCACCGTGATAACTCAACTCACATAACCGCAATAAACCCCTTAGGGTTCGAAGTCACACGCTGGAACCATACAACAATGCAATCCTAAAGGGAGCTCCAGTTCTTGGGAGGACACCAGCGCCCCAAGCTCAGCATTGTTAACCCCACTGTTTATTGGGAGGGATATCATAACGGGCAAGTCCACGCCGATGCTCCCAAAGAGAGCCAAGACACAGAACCCACACCGACACTGCAACATCCACTGAAACCATTGATGAAGTCACACAAATCCGATTCAAGTATAAGTACCAATTATCACATTCAAGCTAGTCACTTGGAATATTAGAGGGGACAAACACCTGACCAAAGCATGGAAAATATCGTAATATCTCCAAAGACACAAAAAATCGATGTGGCTTTGATCCAAGAGACGCATCTTCTCCCAGACTCCGAGAATTGATGGGCCCGCGACTGGGCCTGTCATAGGTACTTTTCCTCGTATTCCTCCTATGTCAGAGGGGTGGCCATTCTGATAGACAAAAAAAATCAACCTTCAATCTATTAAAAACAGATAAAGACGCCTGAGGCAGGGCAGTCCTGGTGCCGAGGATCCTCGAAGGAAAAGAAATTATCTTTGTGAATTCATGTGGTCCGAAAACGGATGGGGCAAACAACTTTGACTGGGAGATGATGCACCTGGAGGGAGCGGGATCGGCCACAATTATCTGGGGAGGAGACATGAACACACCATTAGACCCCCAGAGGGACAAATCCCACACCACGACTGCTCCCCACCCACTAAAGCAAGCCTGCAGGTTCTTGAAATCTGCAAAGCCTACGATCTTATAGATATATGGAGACAGAGCAACTGGGAAACCCGCAAATACACCTTCCATTCTCAAATACACCTTCCATTCTTGGGTTCACAACACAGGTTCATGGCAAGACTACTTGCTGGTGTCCTCCCAGAGTCGCAGCCAGTGGGGTCCCTGCCAAATTCTCCCGAGGACACTCTCTGACCCTTCTGCTGTTACTCTCGAATGCACCTTTCCAGACAGCAGGCACGTTAAACCTAACTGGAGATTTAAACCAGGCTCCCTGCAATACCAAGTATTTGCAGACGAACTACGCACAGAGTTTGCGCCTTTTCTGGAAGTCAACCAAGGCTCGGTTTCATCGGCAGACACCCTCTGGGAAGCGCTGAAATGCTACATCAGAGGGATCTGCATAGCCAAAGAAAACGGAATAGTGAAACTAATCAGGAAAGAACTAGCCACTTGCGAAACCCGACAGAAAGAGCTGGAACAAACATGCACCATATCAAACGACCCACTCTCCCTCACAACCCTCAAAAAGGAACTAAATAAAATCAGGTCCACAGCAGAAAGACAAGTGAAATTCCTCGCACAAGGCCACCGTGTCCGCCAGTATGGAGAGGGTCAAAAACCCAGAGCCCTCCTAGCACGTCTTGTGGCAGCAGACAGAAAGGCCACTCTGGTAGAGCAGATCCGAGATTCTCGAGGCACCCTGGTGCACACCAAAGAATAGCCGAATCCTTTCGCAGTTTGTATCAGGAACTCTACAGCTCCAAACATACCACCGACCCGGAGGCCCTCCTCCACTATCCAGTAGATACTGAGCTCTACTGCTGTGCAACGAGCTAAGGGAACCCCCGAAAAGGCTGATCACACTAGAAGAAATTCTTCAAGCAATAAAAGAACTTTCCAATACTAAAGCCCCTGGCCCAGACGGATTAATAGGCACATTTTACAAAGCCTTCACCAATCTCCTAGCTCCCCTCCTGCTGGAGGTGTACGAAGAGGCACTGGAAACCGGCATGCTGCCGCCGACCCTCAGAGAGACTAACGTGATTCTTTTACACAAAATAGGAAAACCCTCAGAAGAATGTGCGTCATATAGACCAATTTCATTGATCAACCTCGACAACAAGATTCTAGCAAAGGTTCTTACTGCTAGATTACGCCTTTATGCCCAGCCTGGTTCTTGCTGATCAGGCTGGCTTCATACTTGGTTGCAACACAACATTCGGCATACGACGATTGTTCGGAATCATGGAGGCACTTGACCCTTCACGCCAGGCAATAGCAGGGCTACTAGACGCAGAAAAGGCTTTCAACTTTGTCAAATGCCCCTTTCTTTTCGCAGTCCTGGTGCGAATGGGCCTAGGAAACCACTTCCTCAAATTAATCTCCCTCATTTACAATCACCCCCAGTCGAACATTATTTTGGGAAAAACAAAATCGTCAACCATAAACCTACAAAGAGGGACTAGACAGGAATGCCCCCTATCTGCCCAGCTATTCACCTTGGTGATAGAACCCCTGGCCTCCAGCCTTCGATTCCCGGCAACTACAAAGAGGTCTCTCCCTCGGGCCCCACAAATTAATAATCTCCCTGTACGCGGACAATGTGGCACTCTTCGTCAGCGATTCAATCGAGAATCTGAATCCCATCATGCGAGAGGTGATCAAGTTTGGCACCCTCTCACGCCTAAAAATTCATCACACTAAATACGTCATATTCCCCCTTACACCAGATACCAGGGAATTTCGTAGACGACTATGGGTTCAGCTGGGAATGCTCAAAGGTCAGATATCTCGGAATTCTAATGTCCAGATCCCATAAAGACTCTTCCAAAATCACTACGAGAGGGTGACAAAGGCACTCCGGGAAAAAATAAACAGATAGAAGCTCCTCCCGCTCACTCTATGGGGGAGCGTCTCACTGGTTAAAATGGTGATCCTGCCCAAATTCCTCTATCTATTCACGAATATCCCCCTACTATTACCACAACACTTTTTTCAACGAATCAGGAGCCTAATGTTGGAACTGCTGTGGGCTGGCAAACCAGCAAGAGTAGCATACACGACACTCATTCACCCAGTAGCCAAAGGAGGCCTGGCACTCCCTGACCTAGAGCGTTACTACTGAGCCGCCCAAGCACAATTCCTCGGCCACTGGTACACCACACACTTCATTAGACCCCATGTACAAATCGAACGGGCCCTCGCAGCCCCCAATCTACTGAGACCAGCCATCATAGAACACCTACCTGTACCCCACGCTTCACTCAACACAGTCCTCTCCACCTATGCTGTCTGAAAGAAAATCGCGCAGAAATATTCTCCCCCCTCATAACAGCAAAATTCATACCAGGAATCCCCCTGACCACAGAATAAATATACCTGAAATGGGCAGATAGGCTACAAATCAACACACTGAATTACCTCTTTGTAGAGGGAGTCTTCCTGATACCCGAACTAGCCAGAGACAGAGGAGCCGATACTGCCCTAGACACGTTTGTGTATTTCCGTCTCCGTCATGCACTCCAAACACTCCTACCCATGTTCCCACAGCAACCACCCACATGGATATTATTAAACAAGGTGATCCAGTCACAAGGTGAAGGCAGATTGGTCTCCGTAATATATAAAACTCTCCTAACAGACACGGTTCCCATGCACGCAGCCTAGAAAATAAGATGGGAGAGAACGCTACAAACCTCAGTACCAGATGACGATTGGACATATATCCTAAAGCAAACTCAAAGAGTGCTTTAAACACACGCTTCAAACAAATACACTTCAACTATCTACATCAGGCGTCCTGCTAAAGATGCAATGCCCCAGTAGCGGATTTCCTCCACCTCAACTGGACATGCCCGTCCATAACCCAATTCTGGGACCAAGTACTGGTGAAGATGTTGGCAATAATAGGAATACCGATGGGGCTCGAGCTCATGGTGGCCTTGCTTGGCCTAACCAGACACCTCCCACTCACTATACGAAGGCTAGCAGGCCTACTGTTAGTGCTGGCACGCAGAAGGTTCGCAATGTCATGGGGACAAGGACCCTCACCCACTCTGCAAAACTGGCAAAAGGACATAACCTAGTGTGAGGATGTCGAAACTGACTTTATAAAGATCCTACCCTTGCATGCACACCCCCCAGATGTTTGGAGCCCATACATTTCCTATTTAATGTCTACTTCGGACTCTGACTCCCCACAAGATCTAACTTCACAATCCACTCCACATTGACTTCATGCCCAATGGAACACGGACTGCAGAACTTGTGTAAAGTGAATCGATGGTTGTGTGGTATCCTTTAAAAACTCTGATGGGGGCGGGCGGCGGGAGCGGGGATCTCAAGGCGCATTTTGTATTTTGCAATTTGTATTGTATTTTTCTTTTTTCCTTTAAAAAAACAAAAGTAAAGTTTAAAAAAAAAAAAAAGACGTAGGAGCCTGAGGGACGAAAACGCCAGCCTCTTGCTGAAGATGCTGGGGACTGCTGAACAGCTAGGCCAATGACTTCACCATGGACTTTGATGCCTGGAATTTCTGGAGAAAATCAGCCTTCACCCCAAAAATGTTAGTGTCATCAAAGGGCAGGTCCAGAAGTGGCACCTGAACACAGCACTTGTGGCCATGGACCTGCCCACACTGTCAGCCGTGTCCAGCCCAGACTGTAGAATCTGGCGGGAAGCGTCCGTCACCATAGAAATGGAAGCTGTCCCAGGGGCGTGACTAGCAGCCATGTGAGGTGGACGTGCTCTCCGTGGGCTCCTGAGGATCCGGCGGAAGATATGCTACGAACAACAGCTTAACATGATCTAAACAGATGAAAATAAGGAAGAGCAACAAGAAATGCCAGAGAAGCTCCTTACTGCGTGCAACAGCCCAAGAGGACTTATAACGGGAAGAAACAACGTGCCGAAGAAGGGCCGCAGCGAAGGTTGGGAAAACGGCGGTGGTGATCTAATTGCAGCGGTGGAACCGGAGAAGCTGTAGAGCATTCATGAGATGGGGAAGCTGCTACACTAGCAGTGCGGGCATTGCAGTGCCCCGACTTTCCAGACCTCTGGAACACCAGAGTTGTGGTGGAGGAGGTGACGGAGTGGTCGTTGCCGGAGGCTGGCAGATGTGGAACGTTGCGCAGCACAAGAACAAAGAGACCAGCCGCCAGTGGTGTGGAGTACCCGGGTCCCCACAACAGTACGACAAGAGGAACTGTGGCACGGGGCCAAGTATACTGGCACGAAATCCATGAACCAGGTTGACAAGAGCATATGCCCTGCGGACACTTGCTGCCGGAACAAGAGTGAGCGGCTAGTGAGACACAGTGCGGGCCGTAGGTGGAGCTGAGTCAGGGACTCCTGGCCGGAGTGCGGTTGAAGGAGACGCCGGTGGTGGGACGAAAGTGCTGAGGACGGAGGAGATCCCTGCAAGGACCAGACTGGCAGTAATGAGTCGGGGGGACAAGGTTAGGGGGCCCTAAGCGGACTGCAACACAAACACTTAGCTGGGAAGTGGGCCCCCCCACCACCCTAGGAACCTCGGGCAATGCCGCATTGGAGGCAATGAGGCGCAACGTCAGGGACGACACCGCCTAGATATCTACTAGTCCCCTCCCTGTAAAGAGCTGTGACGCGGACAGCCCGCAAGCTACGCTGGTGGCTCTGGGCTGCAGCAGAGCAAGAAAGGAGGCAAGGAGCGCATGCTGTGGCCCGGAGTCGAACCTCAACTAAGAAGCACCAACCGGGGGGACACAGTACCAACTCATACAACATAGATTCATCAGTGAAGGCAGCTGGCAGCGCAAGGGGGTTGCGTGAGCACTGACTGTACGGTCCCAGAAGGGACAACACCCGCTAGGGTGACAGTCTCATCCTCCCTAAAGAGTCAGACCGCTGCAGTCAAACGAATTGCCCAAACTCAGTGGACTTGGCCTCAGAGGTGGGGAGCTAGGATGAGAGAAGTACACAGATAAGTTAATAGAAGACCCTGGGGCGTCACGGCCCGAGCACAGAGACAACGTGGCGGAAACCAAAGACTGGAGTAACACAGTAACATTGGCATAGAGCACAGCATTGTGTGCAACATAGCCATACTTACACACAAAGAGATCACTGCAACATCGCAAACAGTCGCCATGAAGGGACAAGGAGGGGCCATAATAGAATTAATCCAGCAGCGGTACTGGTGCACAGACACCATACGCAGCTGACCAAGAAGATGACGCACTAGTGACCGCATGAGCAACACTCAGAACCTGAAAGTCAAATGGGAGAAGCTGTCAGAAGTGGCGCAGCAGGGCGATCTGGTCGACAGGTCCAGCGCACCACCCCTCCCAGCCTGGGCACCGGTCCAGTACAGTATCGACAGCCCACAGTTAGCAGTACACATCCAACGTACTAGTGAGCAGAAAACAAGCAGAGGGAGGCCCAGGATCCTAAGGCATTGCACACCACAACACACATTATGACCCCCTCTGGGCGGAGCATATACTGAGAAAGAGCCTCATTAACTACGATGGAATATGACTGAGAATGGCAGGAGGCGGGGGGCACAGAGGAACACTAGTTCTCCTACCCTGCCGTATACCAGAAGACTTAATACTGAGGGCTCCAGGTGCAGGAAATCTCCCCTTGGAACAATTGTGAACCGGGAGTTCCACAGACCCAGTAAAGCAGGATGACAACCAAGGGTGGAAATACCAAGAACAAGCAAACCGCGTTGGAAACCTTCACAACAGGCCAAGCACCCAGACAGGAGAGAGATAGCAGGGACAAAGTGAAAGAACAGATATCATCCCCTGGCAACATGGCAGACCCAGGGAACCAACAGATCCTGGAGGCCATTGCAGCGCTTCAAGCAACATTGAAGAACAAGATAGATGCCGTTGC
The DNA here is from genome assembly GCF_040938575.1 of Ambystoma mexicanum. NCBI lineage: Eukaryota > Metazoa > Chordata > Amphibia > Caudata > Ambystomatidae > Ambystoma > Ambystoma mexicanum. Next base: position 475,991,669 of record NC_090927.1, on the reverse strand, counting down.
CATCGATGTAGCACTACTACGTCAAGTTGTCCGAGCCTTAGCAGAACGCACAGGCAAGCTGGAAGAACAAGTTAAAGAAAAGACAGAAGTCAGAATGCAGGCGACAAAGGACATCGACATCCTCATGCAGAAAGTGAGGTTGCTGGAAGACAGAGCGGAGGAGGCTGAAGGTCGAGCATGCAGAAACAACATAAGCATTGTGGGTCTGCTGGAGGGAATTGAAGGATTGGACCCCGCTACCTATGTGGAAAACATATTGATACAGGAAGTCGGAGCGGAAGAACTCACGCAAGTCTTTACGATAGAACGAGCACATCGTTCCGTTCCCTCATTGCAAAGCCGCCGCCAGGTGCTCCACCCAGACCTGTGATAGCCAAGGTGTTAAATTATAAGGACCGAGAAAAAATCATGGCCTTCTCTAGGTCAGAGGGAACAATACAAAGGGAATCAGAAGATTTCAGTGTACACCGACTACACCTTTCAGGTCCAAAAGAGGAGAGCCCAATTCATCACCACAAAGTCCGTGCTCCGGAATACGGGTCTAAAGTATATGTTAATATACCCAGCAAGGTTAAAGGTGATCTACAACGGAAAGGTCCTATTCTTCAAGTCGCCGGCAGAAGCGCAGGAATGGATGGACAATGCCCAAATACCGGAGGCAATGGAGCAGAGTCAGCGAGTTTGACAAATGGGAGAGGACACTGTGTGGTCTGAAATAACAGAATTGAAACTGTAGAGATGTGAATGCAGAGTAGAGAGATGCTCAGGCCATGCAGAGTTAATAACTCATTATTAGTTTGGTAGCAATAATATAAGAGAAAGAGATAGCAGGAGCAGTATGGAGAAGTCACAGACACCTGTTAGAGGGCGCGCTAAGTGCAGACTTAGGTTTGCAGTTGGGGGGTTTGTTTGTAGGGGTGGTGGGATAGGGGAGGGAGCCCTGCATACTTTGGGATACACTACATAGAATGCCTACTAAGGACTATATCAGACTCATGGCCCTCATGATACCCTGGGTCTTGAGACATAATAGCAGAAACTGTTAAAATTATGACATGGAATGTCAGAGGATTAAACAGTTATGTTAAACGCGGGAGAATAAGTATGTACATTAAGAGGAATTGAGTTGGGATTACACTATTGCAAGAAACACACCTAGATGCACAGAAACAAAAGAACTTGGCAAGAGCATGGGGGGTATATTAGTGGGCTCCACATACTCATCTTATGCAAGAGGTGTCCTTATTTGGATAGACCCGACCATCCCATCCAAAGTCCTCACTACCAAAACGGATAATGAGGGTAGGATGGTCCTAATACGCAGTATGTTAGAGAACCGGGAAATATGCATTGTGAACAAATACGCACCAAATCATGATACCAGTTTTTTTCCGGTCGCTATATGCAGGACTAGTCCCCTATAGAGATGGGTTCATGATAAGGGGCGGGGATTTTAATTGTACCATGGATCCCACTAAAGACAGATCTGATTCCAAGCATAAAAGGCCGTCCCCCCCAGCTAAAGTGTTAGCCTCACTACTGCAGCATTTCTGTTTCAGCTTAAGGACTTGTGGCGAGAACAACACGCGGATAGTAGGGAATACTCTCATTACTCAGCCCCACATACAAGAATGGATTACTTGTTCGCGGGGGAAGAACACGTGCTGGAATTCACTGAGGCAGGATACTTGGCAAGGGTTCCGTCAGACCACTCCCCACTCTCGGCAGTATGGAATGTGTTTGCCCCTAGACCACCGATACCCACCTGGAGATTGCAAAGTGAAGCGTTATTAGATGTAGCATTTAACGAACACACAAGGAAAAGTACTGTAGATTTCATAACTATAAATGAGGGTAGCATACAACAAGTTGGTACTGTTTGGGAGGCATTCAAGGTAGTTATCAGGGGTGAAATGATGGTGGTCTGGGTGAGGCAGTCCAGTAGTCTATAGCTAATACCCTTCTGAGCATCGAAGATAAATTACGGGTATTGGAGAAGGAGGCAAAAGCAGACACTGAACATGTAAAAGAGGAGATTGGGTTGAGGCAGGAATGCTTAGTACAGTGGGACAGGCTAGGGAAGTTCAACCATGCGAGATACCTAGTAAAAATCCACACACAGGGCGGACAAACCCAGCGGAATGCTAGCTTGGCTGTACAAATGACAGGTTAACAGATCCGCCGATATGCTCCATCAATAACTCGAACACACAAGCAGGAATAAATGGGGTTTTCTCAAAGTATTATGATGACATTATACGCTGACCCCTCCCCCCCAGTCTGTGGCTGAAGGAAAAATACAGGATGTCCTAGACTTAATAGAACTGCCACGACTGGAGGCACAATAGTCAGATATACTAGAAGAGCCCATAACGCCAGAGATAAAGAAGGGGGGACCTTATCAATTTGTGACAGGTGCCCAAGTAATGAAGTTCAGACTATTAAGCATTTATTTTCTAATTGTCCTGGGACCTGGAGTATCAGGGCCAGGCTTTTTGGTAGATTTGTCCATGATGAGTCATCTAAATACCGATGATTTTTGGCCAAGATTATCTTCTGGTAATGATACGGCTTTATCAATCGAGGTGGGAAGATGTTTAAGGGAATTGAAGTTAGTAACAGATTGAACTATTTATGTCGATTTGTGTTGCTTTGAATTTCTTTTTCATCTTTTCCTCTTCTTTTACGATGTGTGCTTTTATTTAAAACTTGTAAACTGATGGATGATATTCTTTTTTGTATTAATTGTTTTTTTGTATACTGTATGTTGAAATGTGTTAAAAGTCAAATTTTGGCTATTGCACTATAAATAAAAAAAATTAAATTAAAAAAAACTAGAAGAGCCCATAACGCCAGAGGAGGTCCTGGTCACTATCAGAATGTTGCCTTCCTGGAAAGCCCCCGGCTCAGATGGGCTAAAAGGGGAGTTTTACAAAGCCTACGTGGACACCGTGGCGCCACTCCTCAACAAGGTGTTTAATGAAGCTTATGAAGTGGAAATTCTCCCAGACACCATGAGGGAAGCAGTGATAATCCGCTACTGAAACCAAATAAAGAGAGTAGGGACTGCGGACCGTACAGACAACTGTCCCTGTTAAACCAAGACAGCAAGATCCCAACCGCAATCCTGGCAAACAGACTCAGGAAGATGATCCCCCAAGACCAAGCGGGATATGTACCGGGGTTTATAGTGATAATACCGAAAACAAAAATCTCGAAAACAAAAATCTCGAAAACAAAAGGCCGAAAAAAAAAAAAATCAAATTTTTTTTATGACGTTTTTTTCTCGGAATGGGGGGGTTCCCCCCCAACCCCCTTTTTTTCTATTTCTTTTTTATTTTAACCCTTTTTTTTTTACTTACCTGACCCCAAAAACACATATAAATAAATAAATAAATAATTCGATATTTTTTTTTCGGGATTTTGTATTCGAGATTTTTGCAGTTCGAGATTTTATTTTCGGTATTTTGACCGACCACCATGTACCGGGCAGAAACATCACAGAGAATCTGCGAAGAATGCATCATGTCATTTATAGCATGATGGATAGCGCGGCGCAATGTGCTGTAGCATCACTAGACGAGACTAAGGCATCCATCTCTGTCCGTTGGAACTGGTTGTATGCCACGATGGTCAAGTTGGGAATAGGGCCAAATTACAAGAAGTGGGTACCGCTAATATACACAGATCGAATAGCCAGGGTCAGGACAGGGAACATGTACTCAGATAAGTGACAGCTAGACAGGGGCACGAGGCAAGGATGTCCCTTGTCCCCAATGCTATTATTGATGCAGAACCTATAGCTGCATATCTGAGACAGGAATATGAAGACGCTGGAATCAAAATAAACAGAGTAAAACACATAGGGCCTCATTACGTCCCGTCCCGTTTCCTACATACTTTTGGGAGATTACCAAGCACTCCTTACAGGATAATGGGTCGATGGAACTCCTTTACTGAAAGAGGTTTTTAAGAACAGCTTGTCCAAATTGAGCATCAGCCCTGGAGCTCAGGTCTAAGCGGTAATGCTTCACAAAAGCTTATGGGGAAGCCCACGTGTCTGCCTTGGCAATGGTTTGCCAGGGAACATATTTTTGGAAGGCAATGGCAGCAGCCTTACCCCGCACAAGATGGGCATGAATTCCCTTTGGATGCTGAAGGCCCTGAACGGAATACGCTTCAGAGCTACAGGAAGCAATCCACCGGGAGATAAATGCTTTCGAAGCTGGCTTTCCTTTTGGGTCTCCGAAGGTCACCAAGAGCTGGGAAGAGTTCCGAAGATTAAATGTTCTGTCCAAATAAAACTTAGGAGCTCGCCTTGCATCCAAATTATGCAGAGACCTCTCGGCATCTGAAGCCAGTTCTGGGAAGAAAACTGGTACGGAAATCGACTGGTTCAGATGAAAATCAGATACCACCTTTGGAAGGAAAGAGGGATTGGTCCGGAGGACAACCTTATCCTTGTGAAAGGCGAGGAATGGATGTTCTACCGACAAGGCCTGAAGCTTGCTTACACGCCTTGCTATGTTACCGCAATCAGAAAGATCATTTTTCATTAAAGGAATTTCAAATCTGCCATAGCCATGGGTTCGAAGGGTTTATGACATAAAGCAGTAAGGACCACATTCAGATCCCACTTAGGATGCGGACTGTGCACGGGTGGATATAGATGCAACAGACCTGCAAAGTGCCTTTTAATGACAGGGTTTGTCAAAGAAAAAGAGCAAGAGTCTCTGGACAGGTAGGCGGCAATAACTGACAAATAAGTCCTACAAGACAAAACATGCATGCCTGAAGCTGCCAGATGAGATATGAACGACAGCACTGTGTGGCTAGCAGTTTCTCTGGGGTCCAGCTTTTTTGCTAAACACCAGTGACAGAAACAGAGCCATTTGCTCCTATATTGAAACCTGGTTGAACGTTTTCTAGCCACTTGGATAATACGCATATTATGCACGGACAAATTGAAACTCTCTAAATATTTGAACTGAGGCACAAGGCCGCCAAGCTGAATGATTGTGGGGAGGGGTGCCACATCTGCTGATCGCTTTGGTGAAGCATCAGCGGAAGCCTGATCGGTGAGCAGACTGACAGATGCTGAAGCTCCAAAAACCACAATCTGGCTGGCCACCACGTGGCTATGAACAGGAGAGTGCAATTCGACATGTTCCTGAGCTTGCATAGCACCCGGTGAATCAGAGGAAGAGGTGGGAAGGCATAGGCTCTCATGGAATCTCGAGAGCATCCCCCAGGGAAGAGGCTGCGAGCCCGCTCCTGGAAGCATAAAGAGGAAGTTTCCTGTTCAATGACGTCGCAAAGAGGTCAATTTCTGGAGTGCCCCAATGGCAAAAAAGTTTGGAGAGGATCTCCGTGTTCAGCTCCCACTCGTAGCTGACCACGGCTCGCCAGCTGAGAGAGTCTGCCGTTACATTCAGCTGGCCCGGAATGTGTACGGCCAACAGCCAAAAAATGTGCTTAATGGCCCATTCCCAAATCTGAATGGCTAGATCTACAAGGGGGAGTGTGCTAGTACCCCCCTGCTTGTTGACGTAAAACATGGAAACCACATTGTCTGTGCGGATGCGGACCACCTTGTTCACAATCCCTGGCTTGAAAGCTTTGAGCGCCAGGAAAATCGCCAGAAGTTCCGGATAATTTATGTGAAATTGTCTGTCCTGCAGTGACCACAGGTCGAAAACCTGAAGATGATTCATCATCGCGCCCCACCCGATAAGGGAGGAGTCTGTTGTAATGGTCACCTGAGGGTATGGCTCCTAAAAGTGCGCACCCACCGACAGATTGCTGGAAGACCACCACCAAAGGAGATCCGTCATCATGTAGGGTGGAACCGGGATCATTTTGGTGTCCGGGTCCACTGCCTGGAGCCAGGAGCTCCGTAGAGCCAACTGCGTAAATCGCATCTTGAGACGTGCCAGGGGAAGAGCAAGCACGCACGAGACCATGAGGCCCAGGAGTCTCTGGAACCGCCAGGCGGACATGCTTCCCGAATGAATGAAGACTTGACACGTGGTTAACAGATCCCCCATCCTGTCCACCATCAAGTACACCCTGCAGTCGATTGTATTCCAACGGAAACCTAGGAATATCAGGACCTGAAAGATCGTCATGGAGGATTTCTGCCAGTTCACCGACAGCCCAAGACTGAACAGGAGCTGAAAGAGAGACTGAAGATTGCTCGAGGCTTTCACCGGACAGGGACTGTGCAGGAGCCAGTCGTCCAAATATGGATACACATGAATACCCTGTAGCCTTAAAAAAGCCGCAATGACTGACATCTTTGTGAAGACACGCGGCGCAGAGCTGAGACCAAAAGGGATCACTCAAAACTGATAGTGCTCCTCTCCAAGGGAGAACCGCACATATATCCGATGCGGGCTCCAGATCAGGATGTGCATATAAGCATCCTGAAGTTCCACCATGCTGAGCCAGTCACACTTCTGAAGAGAGGATTTTATTTGACATGACGTAATCATCTTGAATTTCTCTTGGGGAAGAGAAAGGTTGAACTGGGAAAGGTCTAGAATGGTGCGCAGGCTAGCCTGGTTGGGTTTTGGCACCGTAACCAGACGAGAGTAGAAGCCCTCCCATCATTCCACTAGGGGAACGGGTTCTATAGCCCTGAGATCTAGAAGCTTCTGGATCTTGGCTCTGAGGGAGGGTGTCCCCGACTGCTGAAAGGGAGGATTGAAGGGTGGGGTACGAGGAAGGGCCAAGCGAAAGCCCGCGCGATAGACAAAACCCACCGGTCGTCGGTGACGGTTTGCCACGCCTCCAGACGAGACAAGATTCGTCCTCCCACCGGAGTCTCGTGCGAGTGCCAAAAAATATAATTTTGCAGACTTTTCAGTGGAGAGACTACCTGTCCCTGAAGAAGAGGCTTACAACCAAGAGAAAAACCAGCCACGTGGCTGCCTCCGGCAGGAGTTACCCGGCAGAGGATCTGTCCTGCGCGACTGGTGATCTTGGAACCCTCTAAAGCCTGAAGAGGATTGAGATAGGGGCCCAGATCTCTGACCTTTGACTGGGGCCTTCACAAGCAGCGACAGAGACTTGGCAGTTTGCGTGCTCGCCTTAGTCTTGGTGAGCTCATCATCCATTGAAGAATGAAACAACCCTTTGCCATCAAAAGACAGGTCCAGAACTTTATCTTGGACTTCCTTTGAAAACTTTGCTGCATGAAGCCAAGCCTGACATGAGGTGTCGACCCCCAGTATGAGGCCACGAGCCGAGGTGTCAACATGATGCGCAGCAGCCTCCAGCTTATCCTGCGCCAACACTCTAGCGTCTGACAAGCCACCTCTAAAGTCTTCTAAACTGTCGACAGGAATGAGCTCCTGGAAGTCAGCCAAATCTCTCCACAGTTTCATGTTCGCCGCTGCCAGGATGAGCTCTGCTTTGGCCTGACGCAACTGCAGCGCCGAATTGGCAAGAATCTTCTTGCCCAGGGAATCAAGCAATTTGTCCTCCTTGGACAGAACTTGAGCCGCAGGAAAGCCGGCTTGGATCGGAAAGTGGCGGCCGCTACCTGCGTCGAGGATGGGAGTGGGCATGATGCGATGGCTACTTCTTCAGAGGTGTGAAGCCTGTAACGGGTGTCAATTCTTTTATTTATGTGCAGCCCGGTGTGGGGTTTATCCCAGACCTTGCAGGCCTCGGCCAGGATGTCCCTCTGAAGGAACAGGCCGATGCGCTCCTGAGGAGACAAGGTTAGCGCCCCCGAAAGCACCCCTTCCTGTGGAGCGGGTGTCTGAGGCGCTGGTATGTCAAGGGGTGACATGTCCAGTACCCGGTCGTGAAATGCTCGTACAGAGCGGGGCTGGTCCTCACTGTCCTGATCTGCCAAAGGGTCATCTAGAGCATTCGGATCCCCCAACTGCGACGCGACAGGTGTCAGATTGACATCACGCTCTGCTGAAGACTTGTCCACCGGTGACAAGGGAGGCAGAGGAGGAAGAGCCGGAGGAGGGCCGGGTGGCAGAGAAGGTGCTACCGCGGGGGCGACAGGCGCCATGACAGAAACTGTCGGGGCAGGCAACAGAGTCTGAGGGCAGATTTCCCTAAAGAGGCCCTTACAGTACTTCCTCATGGGATCAGAGTTCATTAGACTATGAAATTTCCCAAAAAAGGCATCCTCTGCCGAGGCCTTAGGTGCCAGAGTGGGCAGAGGCCTCTAATGAGGAACATAACCCCATAAACGTAGAGAGGAGGGCTGCCAAGAGGGCCCGCCACCAACCGGGTCTACATAGACCAATGGGGAATATGTAGGAGGAAGCAAGACTGAATGTGGTAGTGGCATCCGAGCACGCCAGGGCGGAACGGATTCACACTGTCGTGTGGATTAGGTTGTCCACCAAAAAGAAGGTTCCCAGCACCCGTCGACGATAGCATGGGTGTGAGGGAAGAATCCAAAATGACCACCGTAGACCACGCAGGAACTCCCGCCATTTTGTGAACATCTGAGGAGAACTGCGTCGCATGTGTAGATGCTGCAGTTGACTCCACAGATTGGTCAGGGGACTTGACTGAAATTTTAGCCTTGACACATGGATCCTGGGCAGAGCCGGTACTATGGGGCCTTGGATGTTTACTGGACATCCTGTCCCTTGAATTAGCCTACAAAGGAGGAACCTCGGCCACGCCAGTAACAGAGGAGTTACGGTCGACGACGACTCCCTGTGCCCCCTCAACAGAACCGGTACCTCCGCGAGCATGGGAAAGTTGAGGAATCCACCTAACAGACAAAACCTTTACAGGCCTCTCAGTTCTGTTGGTATACACCTTAACCTCGTTAAGAGGAACCTCGGAACAAAGTCCGGTCTTACTAGCTCCCTCGAGAGGGGCTTCGAACCGTGGTTTGGTACAGAATGCCTCAACAGAGGCCTCAGGGCACACCCCGGTGTCTGTGTGGGAAGCTCCAGACAAGGAGACCTCAGAGCGAACTCCAGAACCCAACTCCTCAGCATGACTATGCTGGCTATTAGCACCTGATCGGTGAACCTCGGATTGTGATCCGTTATAGGCAGGCCCCTCATGGAAACCCTCAGAGAAAACCCTTGTACGCCTATTAGGCCTGCGAGGTACCTCAGGGATAACCCCGGTAGCAGAGCTTTTGAAGCCCCTCCTGGACCTGGCCCCGGGAAGGAGTCCCCCTAGCCGGAGTGCCCTGAAAAGTAAAGAACTTACTTACCTTTTTTTTTAGAAAAAGTGCTCCGGTCTCGTCCCACAGGACAGAATGTCCCAAAAGTATGGAGTAAAGGAGACGGGACGTAGGAGTAAGAGAATTTCACCAAGGTGCAAAAATCCATTACAGCATGAAGGGCGAGGCTGCCCGATGCATGCACCTTCTTCCCCCAAGCGTCCAGTCTCTTACTTTTCCTATCAGATGGGAGAGAGGGGAGTGTAGCAGTCGGGCATACACCACCAAGATCTCCGGTGAAGAATATTTGGACAGGAAAACTGGGTCAGAGAGAACAAGGCAATGTTTCCTGGCCAGCTCCATGTCAACTGCTGATGTCGAAGCAGCCTTCTGCCATAGCTCCAGTACGGGGGCTTCTACTGCCACATTGAAGGCCAGTAGTGCTTCCTTACTAGGACCCTCACTCAGGATACCAGTTCATTTTAACTGAATTTACGGCCCTGGCAGGGCTGAGAGCCCCAGGATATCAGCCATCTTCACTAGCAACCTCTGAAAAGAGGCCTGACACTTATAGGGGGATGTAGGAATAGCCATTTTAGGGGAGATGTCCTGGCCACTGGCCTCCTGGAGGTCAGACGCCAACCTCTGGGCATCCTACCGTTCTTCATAGAATTTGGAGGTCCGAGGCCAGCCCCTGGACATCTTAACCTTCATAGAATACCTCTGGGAAGTGTGAGAAACCTGAAGGTGTCTCAGCCGCTAGTCCACGGAGATCTGTCATCCAGGTGGTCAGGACAGGGCCATTGCTATTGGATCCAGTTCCTGGGGGTGGACCAGTGGGGGAGGATCACCTGGGCGAAGGGTCTTCAGGAGTGAAAGTGAGACACTGAGGGTTGAGGCGCAGTATCCCCTTCCCTGTAACACAAAACCTTTCCCATCCCAACCTGTAGGAAATTTAGAAGCTCTACCCCGCCCCCATTTTCCCACACAAACACTTTCTTACACTGTAACAGACAATGGACTGACAGCGGAGCCATTTAGCGGACATGTCCCAATACATGGGTTAGGCAGAGTCAGGCAATTGACAATCACGCACAACTGACGGCCCTTTACCTTCCCCACAGGGATAATAGGCAGAGCATGAAAACACACTTCGAGCAAGGCCGAACGCATGAGGAGACAGCTACACCAAACCAGCAGCAAAAAGGGAGAAGAAAAGTGGTGAGACCTGGAAGGAGAACGAAGGGGGAATTGCCCTTGCCCTTTTCACCTCCAGGTGGAGAGGCAAGCTGGCAACCGTGGTACTATCCTTGACTCTAGAGAAGAAAGAAGCCAACGGTTTCAGCACAGCCGGTGAGTCAGAGGAAGCCGATATCAAACCAAACTGTGTTAAACCCAAGGTTGCAAGTAGCAACATTTTGAACGCAAGAAGAAAGAACTTGTGTGTATGTTTGAGCTTTAGAGAAAGCCCAGTTGAGGTCCAGGTGCAGAGGGGTCCGGCGCCACATTACCGCTCATTGGAAAGGCTCTGATCAGGACCAGTTTTTATTAAAAACTACAGCAACCAGAAGGCCCTAGCAAAGGGTGGCATGAGGCGTCAAGTGTGGTCCTATGAGGGTTACACCAAATCCATTATACAATAGAAAGTCTCTGACCCGTTGCCAGAGTAAAGCTAGGGGAAGGGAAACCCGCTGTCCACAACGATTGTCAACTGTGATAATTGGCAAGTGTGAACCCGACAGAGGGAATGCCGAAAGAAAACTATAGAGAAGGAAACCCTGCTTACTCATAAAATTGAGCTATACATGAACTGTATTAGGAGTACATAATAGTGAACCTGACGGGGGGAGGCCCATTTGTACAAGAAGGATCCGAGCCCGGCAGAGGGTTATCCTAGGGGCGATGTACAGTCGCCTAAGGTACAAGAGTACAGAAGAAACCTTTTGTTTGTTTGCCACTGTGAAGCACCATAGGCCTTCTGAGGCAAGAGACTTTTGCAGGAAAGAGACTTGGCCTAAGAAAGTTTTTGATATAGTTGAACTGAACTGTGAACCTTGTGCTGACGAGGCCAAAGAGTGTGCTGTGCTCGAGAGTCCCGCCTTGTCCCGTGCTTCAAACATGGGGAAGGGAGACCCAGCCTCACTGACCTGACATCATCATTTTGAGAACACTTCTTTCTTTTCTGGTGAACATTATCCCACACTCTTTGTAATTTAATAGTAAGGATTGGCAATAGTTTTTTTTAGTATAGGCACTTTTCATTTGACAAGACGCCACTAGGACTGCCTTATTATTTGATGGCCATAGATTTCTCCCATCTTAGATTTAGGTTTAGATCAGGCATTTATCTAACCCATTATAAAGTTCAATAAACACCCTTGAAATGTGATCACTTGTGTCTGTCTTTACTGTTGCCACCATGAGTTCCTTACAGATGTCCCTCTCTTCCCTGGAAACCAAGGGTTCAAACCCAAAGGGTACCTAGGCACCCTCTTCAAACATGGTTTATTTACTCTCAAAGTGGAGCTGACCCTGAATCCATTCAACAAGTTATTTTTTGTAGTCAAGTCGCTTTCTTCTACCACGCGTGCGTGACACAGAGTTCTGTCCACACAAACTCTCTGTGACTCGCTTTCTGATTTTTTCATCACTAAAGTTGCAGAGATACAGAAGAATATTCGTTCATGCGTCAGAGCACCAGTAATATAATCCCCACAGAGGTAGTGGGTACTGCCTCTATCATGGTCTCAATTTCATCAGTTTTCCATGGACGAGGTTTCCAGGACTGTTAGCCAACACAAGTCTACCGCTACTTCTGACCCTGCGTCCTCCTCGCTATCCTTAAGGGTATTATGCCTGGCATGATCTCATTAGTCACTGAGGCAGTTAATCTCTCTTGCCAGTTAGGCTCTATACCTGTGGTGCTTAAACAGGCTATTGTTATTCCCCTTCTTAAAACTTGGTCACTGGATGCTTCCGTTCTGGCTAATTTCCGTCCTATTTCTCTTCTCTCAATAAAGTTGTTGGAATCTCTGGTGTCTCCTCTTATGACCCCCCCTTTCCTGAAACCTCCTGTTTCTTTGACCCCATTAAGTCGACCACACCATTCTGCTGTCCCGCCTGGTCTCAGCAACCTCTCTGGTCCCTTCCTGGCTTGGTTGACCTCCATCCAGACTAACAGGGGCCAACTGCTTTCTCTCCCTCCTTTCTGTTCCTCATCTCAAGTGCTTTGTGTGGTGTTCCTCTAGGCTCTGCCTTGTCCCCCATGCTATTTAAAATGTATGTTCAGCCCTTGGCCCATCGCATCCACTCCCCCGGCTTCCCATGCCAATGACACCCAGGTCTTGGTTCGGTTAGATCTAGATCTAAGATCTAGACCAAGCTGCAGTGTCAGCGTGCTTGTGTGAGTGCCTAGTGGCCATGGGAGAGTGGATGTATGAGAACTGCATCAAGCTTAACGGGGACAAGACTGAGGTCCTGGTTGTGCCCCCCTTCCCTAATGAGACTCTGTGCTTCGTCCTTCTGACAAATACAAAAACCACAGACTACCCCCTTCTCCAGTTTCACTAATATGTAGCCTATAAATGTCTTAACAAGCAGTTATATAACTTACTCTTCTTGGCACTCCAACTCTTGATACAAAACATATTAAAAAACCTCTTTCTGAATAAAATACATTCTATCCTGAAGGAGACTTTATTTACACATACCGAAGCTTTGGAGGCTGCAGCGTGACCCACAGCACTGCGAGTCAACTAGGACTCTTGCTGGTCGTTCTTCGTTCCCTGGAGGGGGCGGAGCCTGCTGGAGCCCACGTGAATCATCACGTGACCAGAACTCACCTTAAAACGCACCCGCGTTCAGTCGAGCGGTGCATTCTATCCCGCTGGTCGCATCCGTCTACACCTCGACACTGTCGAAGTATCCTTCATCTCGGCGAATTATAAGACTTCAGGAATTCTGGAATACGAACACCTTCTGACTCAATATCTAGAACAGAAGAAAAACTCAAGAAATACTGACTTTACCTGTAAGCATAAATCTGATCTCGAGATTTCTCAACGAAAAAGACTTCTGCGTTGGCAACTGAGAAAGATGCGAAAATCCCTATCTACAAACGCCAGCGAGGAATCTCGCAAACTCAAACAAGCCCATAAGAACTGGCTAAAATCTCACAAGGCCATCATGCTACAAAATGATGCAGAGCTTATGCTACTGAAAATGGCGAGTTCTAATCCAGCCGACTATTGGAGGCTTATAAATGACAATCTTGCTCCACAACCCGCCTTGCAGGCAAACTTGGTCCTAGAGACAGAGTGGATTTCCTTCTACTCTGATCTCTTTCGCAAAGATAAAGGTATCAAAGAATGGGAATCCCCAAAACTAACACACTGGGAACTCACCTTTGACTAAGAAGATATCTTACAAATCATTAAGAACATGCATGATTCTAGAGCACCTGGACCGGACGGGTTGACAAATTTTTCTATCAAACGTCACCCGGAAGAATGGTCAGTTTTTTTGTGAGACTTTGTTCAACAGAATTACCAAGTGTTGTAAGACTCCAAAATCATGGAAAACGGCAGTGATCATACAGATTTTCAAAAAAGAGACCGCAGAAACCCAAAGAATTATAGACCTATCGCCCTGCTTGACGTGTTGGGGAAAGTGTATGCCGCCCTTCTCCAACAACAACTCGTGGAGTGGTCTACTAAATGCAATCGTGTGGACCCGAGACAGACAGGATTTGTCAAGGGTGTGGGATGCTGCGTTAATCTCCTACTCTTAAACTTACTGAAGATGGAAGCCCACCGGTCAAACTCTAAGATCTATTTAGCACTAATTGATTTATCTCAGGCTTTCGACAGCATAAATAGAGATCTACTATGGGAGAAACTGAGCAAGTGGAACTGTCCATCTAGCCTGTTGGCTGCCATTCGTGAACTCCACACAAACACCTCTATCAGGATCAGACTAGACCTCAAGGGCAATCTATCAGCTCCTATTGACACATTCACAGGAGTTAAACAAGGCTGTCCCCTAGCAGCGAGCATCTTCAATCTGTTCATATCAGATATCATAGACATTTTCAAAGGTCTGATCACTTTTCCACCGAAAATCCATGGTACTCACATTTATTACCTGCTTTATGCAGACAACATTATTCTGTTGGACTTAACACCAATAGGACTCCAACGTAAACTTAGCGTTGTCGAGACGTATCTAACAGAGAATGGTCTTAACATCAATAAGGGGAAATGTGAAATCATTGTTTTGAAAAACTGCAAGGTACCAAAGGAAACAAGAAGAAATTCAACTGGTTCCTGGCGAAAGAACCTATCAGGATTGTGAAGAACACACCACCTATCTGGGGATAAGAATCAGTGCTAGTAGAAATGACGCACCTTGGGTAGAGACAGTGAAGAGCAAATGCCAGCAGTTGGCCTGCCAGGCGTCGCTGATTAACAAAAAATGTGGCAAATTCTCCCTAAAACCTACGGTAACCTTTTTCCAGCAAAAGGTGGTTCCATCACTGATATACGGTGGAGAAAATGCATTTGGCTGTGGACATGAGGTGTGGAACTCGCTTTTGGTCCAAAGTTCTTCACCTCCCTAAGGGGACTTCCACAGCATGTGTAAGATATGAACTCGGGAACATCTCAATTCAAGCAAGAGTTGCCTGGAATCTCTTAAGTCTTTTCAGGAAAACAATACAAATGAACCCACCACCACAAATTGAAATACTTCACAATCCATATTCCGAAGAAACCCAAACAATCTTGTATCAATGGAATGAGCTGTGTCGTGAGGTTCTTGACACATATGACATCACGACACAAATCTTGCTTGAGAATCCTGACTCTACGAAATTGAAGTTGTGAAGAACCGACTGGATTAACACTTGTAAACTAAGATCGGAATCACGCACAATGAAAGAAGCTCCCGGAGAGGCGAGAGCTTATGGCCGCCTTCCAGAATACTTTACCTGTTTTCCGGACCCGTTTAGGCTCAATGTTTTGCCTACCAAGGAGCGATTATGCTTTTGGTCTGAGTCAAATGATTCCGATCTAGTGTGTCGATTCTGTAAGTCTGCAAACGAAAATCTCAAGCATCTGACAATGACGTGCTCTGGGCTAGAACAAGAAAGACATATTTTCTTTGGTCCAGTAACAGAGAGACTCCAGCTTGTATCTCGGGAAGATTGGTGGAGAGCTATGTTTGACGGGTCAAATAGATCTGTGTTATATGCTTTGGTTTCCTTTCTTCGCACCATAAAAGACCGTTTGGACGCAAAGCCTGCCCTCTAATCGAGGGGGAGGTTTAGAAGTGCGCCCTGCCGACGGAAAATGTGTTTCATCTATGGACGTAGACGCAAAAACATGTATTCTTTGATGTTGTTTTATGATTTTTTGGTCATTGATTTTCTGTTTTAAAGGTTTGAAAAAACCAAAATAAACTAATAAAAATAAATAAATAAAATACATACTTTATTACAAAACTATAAAACATTAAAAACATTTAAAAAACACAACATATATCAAATTCCAAAGCGCAATAAGTGCAATAGTTTTTAAAAATAAGCAAAATGCAATACAATGTTCAACCAATTTACAAACATTGGTCCGAGGGAGTGTCGTAGTCCTTCCAAGCACAATCTTGTACTCTTAAATCAATACAGGGAGGTTCCAAACAACAACTCTGTCCATATCACTTCTGATTTGACCAGACTCTCACTATCTTATCATTGCTTGGTATGACATTCATCGACTTCCCTGGGGGATTCTTATTGTTGACTATCCCTCATCTTACTACCAGAGGATGTAGTTATGACATAATGTTGACACACAGTCTTTCTGCCTTTCCATATGCAATTCAATCATCAGTTGTAATCTCTAACAAATGTCTCTTTTAGGCCTTCATGAGGACAACTAAGGTAGTTCCTTGTGAGATCCACGATATTCTCTAACCCATTAAAATACGTTCTCTCTTATTGCGGTGTTATACAGGGGAGCACATACCATTTCTTCTAGCCACATCACAGTCACACAGAGTTATCTTTCATTTACTGTCATCATACAAGGGGTGGAATGTCTTCCATCTTGAATTTGCACAGGGCCATCAATGTCCTATGGTCCCCATCAAACCAGGAGTGTGCAGCAACCTCCACCTGTTCAGAAAAACACAAGCAAAGCTTCACCTGTGTTTTTCAAGACAGGAGGAGGTTGCTGCACACGCTCGGATGCTAAGCACCATGGTTTTGCAGAGTTGTTGGACGGCCTCCTGCAGATCAGCTTGAAGTTGGCTTCCTGCCACAACCACCACCTTCCAAAGGTCGTGGGCACAACATGCAAGCATGTAGGATGTATTAACAGACCTTAGTGCACATTTTAACATACAACATAAAAACAACAATATGGCAGGAGAAGAACCCTCCGATTGGGTGACCCACCTCTCACGTAAACCATCAATGTTGCACCCCATCCAATCATCACATTGGATCACCCTGGTAGTCCTTGTTCAAATAGGGGGAAATGTGTTCAAGCTTGCAATAGATGTCTAAGTCAAATGCTCGTTATTAACTTCAAAACTCTTCATGCCACCGTCTCCCAGACCCAGGACACCGACCAGAACAGGAATATAGTCAAGGTGCCAGTGCTAACAGTTCCTGATGAACCGGGAGCCTCCAAGGATGCTCCACATAGCACACATCAGCTTTTAACCAAAGCAACACTGTCTCACATTCCCACAACAACTGAGGAATTGGAAAGTCAGGCAACCTGGTACAAATCACACTAAATAAAGAAAAAGAGAACATGCCTCAGCATAATATATAGGAGCCTCCCAGGGACCAAGACACCTCAGTCTTTAACCTGACAGGACACTGTCTTTGCAGGAATTGTCAATAGCTTCTCAGCACACTCAAGATCAAAAAATGATGTACTCTTTCTCGTTCCAGGAAACCTTTTAAGTTTAGCAGGTCTAAGCAAACACGCTTTCACAATGCATTCCAAAAAGGACCAAATCATGAAATATATTAATCCTGTGTTCCTGGAACTCCAAAAGACGTTTTTGCTGATGCTGCCTTCAAAATCCTGTCCTTGTCACGCGCGCCACTAAGCTTGACAACGAGTGTCGGACTAATCGGCACGTTCAGCGATCTGTTGGAGGGAGAGGACTTGAGTCTAACCTTTGTCCTCATATGTGGGTTCCTCCTCCACTTCTAAATCTAGCAATTCAGGGAGCAAGCTGGCAACAAAGCCAATGTGATCGTCTCCTGCTGCACCAGAAGGGAGACCAATAATCTGCAGTTGTTTAGCCTGCGCCACATTCTCCAGGTATTCCAATCTGTTCTCCATTGCTAGGTTTCCTTTAATCACTCCCACCAGGTCTCCCCTCATCTGCTAGACCAGGGGCAGTGGTTTAGCACACTGTTGGTCCAGTTAATTTGTTTTCTGTTCTAGAGTGGCAGTTCTTGTCTCCAGTTGGGCCTCTTTCGCATTTAATGCATCAAATTTGTTTTCCAGCCGTGACAAACTTCTCTATCCTTCCGAACGCAATCACAGGGTCCTGTGCCGCCAGTTTCTCCTGACTGTTGGCTGCCCCGGAGCGAAAAGAAATCTGCATCTTCGGCTCTACTCTTCCTGCCGGACTTCCACAATGCCATTTTACCATCTTTCACCTTTTAGCAGCTTAATCCAGTAAATGGAGAAAAAAGGGTGCAACATGACTATACTTCGCTGTACCTTTGTCACCACTTTAAAGAGGCCTTACAATCATGCAGACCACAGTAAGTTGAGCTGGGTACCACCCTAGAGAACGCAACTGCACCTTGTGTACTTGGTCCAGGCAACCTGCCCTCACTTGAAACAGCTGCTTACGTTCTGCCCCTCCACTAACAAGATCAGCCACACGTGGGTTGTGGAAAGGGCCCCACACCCACAAAGGTCCTCAAGAAGGCAGCCATCATGTTTCTCTTCTTCCACTCGCCATCCCTCTACACCTCCTTCCGCTCCAACCAACACATATGGGTCGTGCCTCCATGCAGGGCGGTAACCATTCAATCGCTGTAAGCAGCACCATGCTCAAATCCACTGCTCCACAGGGAAACCTGCGTGTCGGTCTCTGCACGCCAGCGGGTCCCTCTGTCCCCAAAGAAGTTCTCTCCATGCAGGCCGCACATGCTTCCATCCAGCAGGTCCCCTGTACAGCACTGTCTCATGCGTGGATCAGGGTAGTGCAAAAGCAGCAGAAAGTGCAATCTGCTATCGCAGGTGTGCCCAGGGACCTGGGTGACAATTCCACCGGGGGGTTTCAGCCTCAAACAGACTTTGGTCAGCCGTGGGCTACAAACAGCTGGATTTTTTCAGCCCCTCGAGTCCAACGTGCGCCCAGTTCCACACAATCACTTCCCGGGAGCTATCAGAGCACCTGGAATTGGAAGGCAGTTTTCCTGATCAGCGTGGATAGTCACAATAGGGTTCGGCCTTCTCGTCAGGTCCGGAGCCTCTCAGAGAGGTGGCCAACTCTTTCGGGTTAGCGAGCACCACCCTCCTGCCCAATTTTATTTGGTTTGTTTTTTAACTCTGTCTAGTTGGACAGTTGCTCTGATCCCTGCTCTTGCAGCCTAAATTACCACAATTTTTGGGAGATGGAAGAGGGGGTCATGAAAAAGGCCCTTGAGCCCAACCCTGTACTCTTGAGAAAGGTCTTCGTCTACTGTAGGAATGGATGCTGGTCTGTCCAAACGGCAGTTAGAGCACAACTGAAGGGTAGCAGAGGAACATTTAGGATCTTGGATTGCAAGATGCCAGTAATTGTGTGAGCATGAGCCTCATCCAAGACAGGAACCAAACTGAGGGTATTTAGAGAACAGCTTTAAACAACCCAACATTAGGTTTAAGAGTAGAGATACTTGTGTGGAATCTCCAAATCCACACAAGTGTCTAGACCACTAACTTTTAGGAGTTTTTTCTTTTTTTTTTACTTTATGTTCAAAGCGTTTGACTTGTCATCTAGATGCTCTTCTGGCCAAATCTGTAAAAGGCTCCGTGTCTGAAGGGATGTGATCAACCTCCTGATATATGTCTGACTCTTCTGAACTGTGTTGTTCTGGCACAGCTCTAATAAAACTACTCATCTGAAAAAAGCTGCTGCACTCAAGACATAGTATCAGTATGCATAGGGATCATTAATGAGTACTTCATTGGCCTCGGCAGCAATGAGGTCAGAACTGTATATAACAGCACCAATCGCATAGATAAAGAAGTCATGGGCTCTGAAGAAGCCACGCCTGAGTCATAACTGAGGAGGAAGGCACCAATCAGCGCAGAGCTGTCAATAAGGTGCAGTGAGCACAAACCCTTCACTCTTAATCATGTCCCAATCCCTTAAGTGTTTAGACCTCCTAACACTCCTGGTCAAGGAGCAGTAAGGATACACGATTTCACAGATTCAGTGGCCTGATCAAAAACCTTTATTATGGCCTCCCTAATTTCTTTCAATTTTTCAGGGGTTGAGGATGGGGTGGGGAAGCAAGGTCTTTAACCTAGTTGCAGTGCTGAGACGTGGTGTTTCCCAGTGTCATTTTTGTGAAAAAAGTGGAGAGGGTACAGGAAGAAGAGGACGTGCTCCTGGAGTGATGGTGCCTCTTATTTTTCTTCTCCTTTTATTGAGACCAGTATTGGTGCCCCAAAGATGGAGCTGAAGGCTCAGCTGCAGAAGTCTTTTTAATGGATCACCTTCATGAAGACTTCAGAGGAATGGAAATAGCAGAGGCCACGAAGAGGCCTGCTATGCTCTCCTTAATCACTTTCTGTGTCATATACAGAGACACTGAAGGGTTTTACTGACCTAACTACAGAGGTGTATTTAAAAAGAGGAATGTATCAATAAAAAACAAATTTTAAATGAAGGAGTAATTCCATAACTAAATCCTGTTAAATTGTATCATTATATACAGAATGTATTTTTAGCAAGAACACGGAAATCACAAAAATTAGGTTGTAACACGTCATCTCTAACCTGACAGGCAAAGCTTTTGTCGTCTGTTCCGGTAGTTCTGGTGGGTTTACAAACATTAGTTTAAGAAGCAGTTCGAGGTACCCAATTTGCCTTGCTAGCCTGGTGCTCATAACCCAAGCCCAGTTCCAGTTCTCTCCTTCCCGTCTTCCTCCAAAATAAACAGCAGCTGTAAAAAAAACAATTTAAAAAAATGTGATAAAGTGTTTATAGGTCATACACTATGAGATCAAGCAATTCAAATATTTTCTCTTTGTTCATGCACCTTTTGTTATAACCAAAAAATTGATGTGTGGAAGGCTTTGTAGCCCGTCTGTGGCATTGCAAAAGGGGTCTGCCGTATGCAAATCAGTCAGGTACTACCACCAATGGAAGCAGTCCAGGCCGAACTGCTATGTCAGGTCCCTCTGTATAGAAACACAAGCAACACAGGCATGTTTCTGCCTTTTTGGGCCTCATCAGTGAGGTGCAGCTGGTTTCCTATGGCGCAGCTAGCATGGGACCCACGACGTCTGGGCAGACCCTCTCTCACACAGTGATGGGTGGAAGTTTTGCACCTTTTGTTACCCTACTGTATTTTCTTAATTCGTTCTCCAGAAACCATGTGAATATTTCACTGATATGTTTGCAGATACAAATCCTGCGGCCCACGGGCATGTTGACGCGTTACAAAAATTAAAATAAAATAAAAAATAAAATAAATGCACATGTTTTGTCTACCATATTAGGTTCTCGCTTCTATGGGCCCAGTAATCTGTTCTCTCACAAACCTGAAAATTCTAAAACTCCAAATTCAATATGGCTTGCATCTACTAAAGCGGATTTAAAGACAGTCTCTCTTCTAAGAAACGTAGTAGACATACCATCATACTAGGCCTAGATCTCCTCCAATGCTATCATGAATTAAATATAATAAATTCACAAATATAAATTACATTCTAGATGTTCTACTCTTATGTCCAATGTCCAACACCTTGCTCATTCAACCCTACTCCGACTGTGGTCTTTTCGATGCATGGCTCCAAACATCTTTTTATATACTTTTGCCCCACTAGGCTAGACATTTCAAACCCAGAATAAAATGGAGCTCACAGATTCTCCACTTTACTTCAGAAGTCAAAGCTCGTTTACTATTATTGTAACTATAATGTAACCTTGTTAGCCTGTGGCTAAAATGTGCCTCATCTGAGGACAATTAATTCATCCGAATTCCAAATGTTATAATGGCTTTTAAACGTGTGCCCCTGCTTGGATTTGGCAGCTGTAAGTAACTGCAGCTCAGAGGAAATTTGGATCTCTAGAACTGGTAAGGAACTCTGACTTGGCTGCAACACCAACTGACCTGATAAGTGAGAAAAAACCCTTACCAGAAACATGCATTATGCTGCCTGAAAAGTTATCGGAAGAGGTCAATGAGGCATGACGGCCAACAGAGAAAGCCTAGAGAGGTGTGCATTAGCTGCTGAAGAGTGCAGTGTCTCCCTTTATTGTTTTTCTCTACCCAGCAGCAACACCAGGTGATCCAGTGTGCCATGCCCTGCCTTTTGTAGACCCATCACACTCAGGCTACCAGCGGCCTCCTCCCCTCCAAACAGAGCTCCAGCGAGCTAAGTAGTGTGCCAGGTGTTAGGCAAGATTGTATGCAGTACCCTTTGGGTGAACTACAACAACCCTGACCTCCTGGCAATAGGAACCCAACCTTTGGTACAAGTCTGTACTACACAGGTTGGTAGCGTGTTGAGCAGCCAGGCTTCTCTCAAGAGGGGTCAATATGAGCTGTAGGGGAGTTACACTGAGATTCACAGTGATAAGTATTCAAATAAACCCTTACAGGTTTCTTGATTAAACAATTATTAATTTATTTAACAGTCAGTTAGAGTAAGCCTTCTTCAGAAGGGGGCAATATAATAGTAACACACAAATACTCTCCAAAATTCACACTCTTAATATTTCTAAACCAGTAAGTACCCTTTTGGGATGGCACACAGACACTTCCTACACCCTCAGGTGACTTAAGTAACTAGGACACTGTGGAAATTAATGTACCACTGTTTGCATTTAGAATCAGACTTAAGAGTTTGGCAAAGAAAAAGGTTATTATAACAGAACAAGAGATCACACAAATATTCTGAAGCAGGTAAGTACTTTTGGTAACCCCTAATGCGAAGTTAGTTAACCCCTTCCTTGAAGGAAGACAAAACACAATTTCAGAGGGAAAAGGAGTCATTCAGGGAGCCAGGAAAAGCCAAAGTCAATTGAAGCACTTCTTGCAGGTAAGTAAAAGTCTTGCACAAGGTTTTAGAAGTCTTTGTAGAAAAGAAGAATTCAAAGCAGGGTCACAAGCTGTTTAGGCTTGTGAAGTAAAGAAACTATCAGCAACTCTACAGAGCAACCGGTCTCAACAACAGAGAACAGGTGCAGTTACGCAACAAGAGACAAGTTCTCTTAGACTGTACAGTACCTTTAGGTTGAAGAAAAAGGGCAGCAGATGACTTCAGTTCCTGTACAGCTCTGCAGATCCAGGTGTTCCTGGGCCTCAGTCGTGGGGACAAGAGGGAGGAAGTCTGGGGACTCCTGCACTGCGATGGGCCGGTCACCGACCGCAACCGGCAACCTTCAAACAAGTGGCACTTCAGTGTTTCAGCTCCTCGTGTCGACCGCAAATAGCAACACAGCGGTTCCTGGCTGTCGAGCTGGACTTTCCTTACATCTGGGGTCCAGCACTCTGTTGAGGTGGTGCGGTCCGTCCTGCTTCCTGGGAGTCCGGAGGATCTTCCTGGAGCTCTTGGCCAGCTTAAAAGCAAAGCACACAATCTGGTGGTGTTCCTCTCCCTGGCTATTCGGTTCCAGCAGAAACTGCAGTGGAATTTCAACCAGCTCTGAGAGGATGTCCAGGTGGCTTACTTTGTAGTTGATTAGTCCCACCAACTCAAAAGGGAGAAGTCGTCCTTGCAGGGGCTTCTCTGTCGATATGAATTTGGAG
Organism: Ambystoma mexicanum; assembly: GCF_040938575.1. NCBI lineage: Eukaryota > Metazoa > Chordata > Amphibia > Caudata > Ambystomatidae > Ambystoma > Ambystoma mexicanum. Next base: position 475,968,510 of record NC_090927.1, on the reverse strand, counting down.
TTTCAGCACAGCAGCAGGGCTTCACCGGGCAAACCAGCAGTCCAAGAGTTGCAGCAGGCATCTCTTCCAAGTTCTTCTTCGGATTCCTTCGTCCAGTGGTCGACTCTGCCTTCCAAGCCAAAAAGCCCCGCCTTTTAGGCAGGTTTCTCTCATTCATTCCATCCTAGCTGTCAATCACACAGCAGGGTGGCTGTCCTTGCCGGACAGCCAGCTGGCCAATCATCTAAGAGTGCATTCCTGTCTCCTAGGAAACTAAGCACAGGGAGTTTCGGGCACCTCCCTCGCTTCTTGCCCCCGCCAGACACACTGGAGCCAGAGGCGGGCTTCACTCGTGAATCTTGCCAAAGACAAAACGAACAAAGGGACAAAACCTGGCTTGGCGTGCAGAGTAAAACTCAAGAAAGACCTCACAAGCAGACAATGGCGAAAAAAGAAGACCAGGGCCATTTTAATATGATATGGCATTTATAACGCGTCTATACACAAGTGTTTCAGACAGAGATGTTCAGTGAGACATGCAAGACAGAGGCACTTGAGGGGGGAGACGTACTCTACATTGACGGTTCTTCGACAATTGATCAAACTGGTGGGGTCAGACATACTGGGACTGTAGTGGTAAAACTGAAGGAAGATGGGACAAGTGAGGTGGTTGCAAGTGCATGATTACCATCCAAATTATTCAGCACAAGCAGCAGAACTAATGGCTCTCAGACTAGCACTGGAAAACAGCATAGAGAAGGAGGTGACGATCTATTCTGACTCTGCCTACGTGACGTCAACAGTACACTCCGGACTGGCACGATGGCTCAGGCGAGGGTTCAGGAGAACAGACGGGACACCAGTGCAGCATGCACCATTACTGGACAGATTGATCGAGGTAACTGCATAACCAACAAAGGTAGCAATAGTGAATTGCCAAGCCCACACAAAGGGGAAGACCCTGTCTCAAGAGGGAATGAAGCAGCAGATTGAGACAAAATGCGCAGCATATTTTGGGGAACTATGGGAACTAAGAGAGAGACACAGCACACAAGTAGGAGCAAGAACGATGGTCCTAAAGGAGGGTTACAATGTGTTACCAGAGACGCAGATCATGGAGTTGCAGGGAGCAGCACCAAAAGAGGAGAAGGAGCTATGGGTAAGAAGGGGGTGCTCAATGTCTCAGACAGATGCCTTATGGTGACAGAACACAGGGAAAGAGGTCATGTCACTAGCATTATTGAAGACGGCAATTGCACTATCCAAAGCACACAGGAAAGAAGGTCATTGCTACAGACATTGGAGAAACATGGTTCTGTCCTGGTTTGACAGAATACGTGGCTGAATTTGTAAGCAATTGCTTGACTTGCCAGCAGGTCATACTCGAGTTGTGAGGGGAGCCATACCAAGAACAGTAGGCCCATTTCTGCACTTACACGTTGATTATGTGGATTTGATTCAAGTTTGCCAAGGATACCGCTACATGATAGTAGTTGTCTTCCCATTCTCTAGGTGGATTGAGGCAGGTCCCTGTTCACATGCTGACACCCTTAGAGCAGCGAAGTTCTTGATCAGGGAAGTATTCCAGAGATGGGGCGAATGTGAGGTCCTGCGGTCTGACAATGGCCCTCACTTCGCCAATAAAATGTTTCAGCACATCACAGCATTGTAAGGAATTCAGCATAAGTTTGCCTGAGCGTACCACCCGCAAGCAAATGGAATGTATGAACGCCTGAACGGACTGCTAAAGGAGTGCATAGTTAAAACCCAGCAAAGTACCAAGAAAAACTGTTTGCATTGTTTGCCTCTCGCACTGTTTGCATTGCCCAATAAGCCAGGGTCCGACCACCATTTAATGCCCCATGAAGTGTCGACAGGACAGCGAATGCACCTTCCCCTGGCTCCTACCACAAGAGCACTGAAAGACCGAGTAGTGCAGATGTGTTAGGACAGGAAATGTATGAATACATGACTTCTCTGGTGGCTAGCGCTTCTTTTATCTCTCGCCAGATACAGCAGATCCAGGGGGGCCCAGAAGACAGTGAGGAGATCGACTGCGACAACGCACCACAAGACTGAACTCAAAACCACTGTGAAAGGTGGGGACATTATCCTCTTGCGTAATTACATTAGGCGTTGGAACGTGCCCGGGATTACCGGCCCACATGTGGTCAAACAGGTGGCAGACCGTGCTGTCAAGTTAGTAGGTAAAATGGTCTGAAACCACCTGCAAGACATCAAGCCCTACAAAGCAGTGGCCTTGCCTGGCAACAAAGTCTCTGTGACTATTGTGTAAATATTGTTGTTACTGCTACCGCTGTGCCCTATGCTAACATTCCCCGACCCAAGCAGATGGAACGACCATGTCAGGTAGACGAGAGAACACTGCTGATAAGGTAAGGAGAGGTAAGCACAGTGTTGACACAGACATGAAGGGAGTTGACATATATAGCACCGACACTGCTTGAGTGTCTAATAAAATGTGGTACAAACACATGACAAAAGTAGGTAAGGAAACCACCGGGGAGAGCTGTTATGTCTGCTCTTTAATCCACTACGCAATGAGTGCCTCCAGAACGTTCATAGCAAGTGAAATACTGGCAGCGAGAGTACAGTGCCTGATGCATCTCTCTGATTGGTGCAAACTCAAGGAAGATTTCAAGGGAAGACAGCCACATTCAGATGGATTTGCAAGGGAACATTCCTGCACGAGGACAATTACATAAAGACATTGGATATGATGAACAATTAATGGCAACTAGATGAAGGGCTACAGTACATAACTGACGGACCTGAGAAGGGAGAAACAAAGACTCACATTGAAGGAACTGCCATGCCCCTGGACGAGAATAAAGGAAACGGGGAGAACCAGGATGTTGGGGAAGGCCACAGATACTAGTATATGGCCAAGTCTACACAACTGACAGATGGCAGGACAGGGTGGTGGGGAGCAAAGCATTGACACTAGCACAGTCATCAGTGAACAAGGTACAGGAAGAAAATGACAAGTGCCTGAAGGAATGGGAAGCAAGTGCAAAGTTACTGACATGGGTGCAGAACAAAGCTGGTCGCCTGCCGATAATCCCTCTGTATACACCAGCACTGTGCTATCAGAACAATGGCGGAGTTGAAGTTGGCAAGAAGAACGTTTGGTGCAAAACCATTGAACAATGAGCTATGAAGACGGGAACAGCAGTGTTGATGGATCACTATTGGGCTCGCGGATCGAAAGCATACGAGAAGCTACCACCTGACTGGGGAGGAGTTTGCTTGCTGGTGCACTTCAACATGCCCTTGTTGTTAGTTCCCAGAAAGGATGTGAAGCTGGATGAGTTTCCGAAGATGGACAATAACAAACAAAAGAAGAGATCAATTGAGGTGGTACATACTGCCAAGACAGAGAAGGAGGAAAAGCAAGTGGGATTGAGCAGAGCAAAGAGGTGGAAATTACTTCTCAGGAGCATCAGAGAATGCACTAGATGACACAAATGTTCTTTCATCAACAATGTCCTCTGTGCAGACGTACAGCAATGCAAAATGGTTACAAATCCCTCGCTGGGAGCTGATGTAATGATTAATTCCACTGTGAATGGATTCAACGCGATAAAAAAGAGCTCAGAGCAATAAGGTTGGTGGCGCTCCAGAATAGGTATGTTCTGGATCTCCTCACGGCTATGGAAGGAGGAGTTTGCGCAAAAATAGGGAGTTCCTGTTGCACATTCATTACTACCAATGACAAAGACAACAGGACCCTATCAGACGCAGTGGCACAACTGGAGCGGATGGATGCCAAGATGTAAGATGAAGCACGAGGAACAGGGATAGACCAGAGCTGGCTAGCGTACATATGGTCATGGATGCCATAATGGCTGGCAGACGGACTGAAGGTGATAACGGGAGCTCTCGTGTTGGCAGCAGCATCAATGTGTGGGACCATGATCTGCATGGCCAAATGCAAGAAAACAGCAGATGAGTCTATCGGAATGCAGATACTGATGGATGTAAACATAGGGGGAACAAAAGACGAGATTGTTGCAGAAAGAGACACGCTCCGAGAAAGAATTGCACAATGTCAACTATTACCAACCGAATCCATGAAGGTGGACAATCGGTGCGATCCAAACTACTATGAAGGGAAGTGGGTTTGGTGTAACCCCCGAAGCAGTGTGCTGTTACATGCACTGTCATTTGACGACCACGCCAACTATTATGGGCATCTCGGAGGAATAATGAATATATGGAAGACTACAGCAAAAGGATTGTCATATAAGGATGTGGTTGACAGGTCGACCAGAGGGGGGACTGAAGAGGGATAGGGAAGACTACCCCTGCCTCCCCCTCCTACTAAATTCATGACAATGAAGAAGGCCAGGAAGCAAAGCGATCGCCTATTCTATTTCGGACCAATTCCCAGTTGTCCAATGATTGACAAATATGTCAAGATATGATATGATATTTATAAGTCGCTTAATACCCAGAGGTTTCTGAGCGCGGACCCAGGGATCAAACCTGTGTTGCTCCGTTCCGTCTAGCTTCCAAGGCGAGCACGTTGCCCCTGAGCTATCCTCCCGAAATACCCCCTCAGCCAGCCATACTCTCTCAACCAGCCCTAGAGACAAGGTGCAGTGCGAATTTACCCCAACGTGGACGAAGAGCCAGAGACCATGATCAAAGCCACCTCTATTGACAGTCTGGCCTAAGCACCAAGAAGCCATGTTGCTGATGTCATTAGAGACAATTCCTTCGCATAAGAAGGAATTGTACTGATCTAGTTTGTTTTTTATGATAAATCAGACAAATTGAGTACCCGTCTCATTGAAAGAGGATACCCAAAGTCAATCATGCAAAGAAAATAGCGTGATTTACAGACCGAGACATCTTGCTATCTCGAACATCATGCAGAAAAAACCCAGTAAAGAAGACAGGATAACTTGCATGATTACACATGGCCCACAAACATTCCAAATTAAAAAACTGATTTCAAAATATTGGTCAATCGCTAAACTAAGTCTCCCTGATACCGAACTGCCAAGGTTTGCCTTCAAAAAAGCTAAAAATATCCAAGACAAACTTGTCCATTCTACCTTCAAAAAACCTGCACCCAGAATGGGACTCTGGGACCTGAGAACTACATTTGGCCATTTCCTGTTCGGTTTACCGCTACACCAAAAAAATGAAAGATTTCACCATTGGTACCAATATTTGCACCCTTTCCACACTGACGAACTGCAAAAGCAAGCATGTTACTTACTGTATAGAATGCCCGTGTGGCCTATGCTATATTTGTCAAACTGCTCGCCCAGTAGATATTAGAATTTCGGAGCATCGCTCTCGAATCAGGTGTAAAACAGTATCCGCACCCCTAGCCAATCATTACATCAATTCACACCACACTGCTAATGACATCCAGTGGTGGATTGTAGATGTGGTAAGAAATTCTACAAATATATTACAGAGTCTACTTCACAGGGAAGCAAGATGGATCCATTTTCAGGGTTCCATTAGATGTCTCTTCATCTGATCATAGATCGGCCTCGCACAGGATCAAACATTCCAGAATCCCCAGTAGAGCAAACAGTTTTCATTCCAAAGCGGGATTCTCTTTAGCACCTCAGAACCATGGTTCGTCTTTGTCCATGCTCCCTTTCAGAGAACGCTATGGGTTGCCTTGGAGACGCTGGCGCCCTTTGCATTCATGTAGGTGCTCAGGCCTATGGCGCCGTGTTATGCGTGAGGTCAGCTGACCGGTATTTAAGTCCCACCCACGCGCACGGCGATGCTTCTGAATTTGTACATTTTCAAAGCTACGCATCTTATTACCTTGTCTTCTGGCTCCTTGAATCCCTGGTCTGCCTTGTGACTTTCCAGCCTTGTTCTTGTCATTGCCTTAGTCTTACCTGCTCGTTGCCAGACCCGGAACGGCCACGGACTGCATTCGCCTCATCCCTTAAATCTTACCTGCTCATTGCTAGACCCGGAACGGCCACGGACTGCATTCATCTCATCCCTGCACGTCTTACCTGCTCATTGCTAAATTAGAAACGGCAACGGACTGCATTCGCCTCATCCCTGCACGTCTTACCTGCTCATTGCTAAACCCAGAATGGCCACGGACTGCATTCGCCTCATCCCTCACGTCTTACCTGATTATTGCCAACCTCGGAACGTCCACTGACTGTCTTCGTCTCATTCCTCACGTCTTACCTGCTTTGCCAAGACCGAAGTCTCTTGGATTACTCCAACTACAACCAGTGCTACGTCTTCACTCTCTTACCACTCGAAGACTCTAAGGAACAGAAAGGACTTTTTCGCATTGGCGCAAGGATCAAAGGACATTAGCGCAACGGTGCAAGGATCAATAGACTCCTAAGGCGTCCTTGTGCCGGCGGGAATAGGAAACAGGACATTGTGTTTCCAGGACTACCATTTAATTTCCCAAATTTCATCTGTTGCATCTACCCAGACCACTCATTTGGTAAGCACAAACAGTTTGGTTCTTCCTTTCTCTTACTCTTCTGCACTCCTGGTAATAGTTAAATATCTTGTTTCAGGATACTCACCAATCTAGCTTGGAACTATCAGTCCCATTCTGATTTTCTTGCTTGTGACCATCAGTTCATCACCTTGTTTTGAGATTACATTGCCTTTAGCCATATGTTAATACTTGGTTAACTTTTCTTGCAGCCAGCTGTCCGAGTACCAGGGTGTACCATTATTTTCAGGCAATACTCCCCGCACTCTGTCCTTTTGTACTCTTGAGGGGTATATTGTCAGAAAGACTCAATTGCATCACAACGTGTCAAGCCACCACTACTGGATTTAGCCGTTGGGCCCTAACATACATAGGGCCTCATTACACGGTAGGCGGAGGACCAAGGTGCTATTAGCACCTTGGTCCATGCCGGTAAAATACCGGCACCGCCTTGGTGGAAAGGGGAATTACCGCCTTATTCCAAGGTTGGCGGGGCGGTAATTCCCCCTTCCCCCATTGCCCTTCCCCATTCCCATTTTTTCCTCATAGGGCTCTATGGGAATGGGGAAGGCGCTAATTACAGTGCCGCAAATTGCGGTACCGTAATTAGCACCCTGGTCTCTTTGCAGGTAAGTACCTACCGCAAAGGGACCTTGTATTAAGGCGGTAAGGGTTAACAGTCACCGGTACCATTACCGGTGACCGTTAACCCTTACCGCCTTACATGTTATGAGGCCCACAGACTCTCTACTCATACCAATGGTTTGACAAATAATTTTTGCCCCCTGTATGACCTGTTACACAGGTCCCTGAGATGCGTATTTCCCTTCTACTAGGTTGTTTAGCGTCTGCACATACTTGATTTTTTGTACCTGGGACTCAAAAAATCCCGGTTTATATATTTCTATATTCATATTTTTACATCGTTCTCCAGATGGAGAGATCTGGCATGATGACACTCTTAGCAAAACACAGGCAAAACAAATTCGAAGGGATTGTGTCCTCCCACGTATTCCTTCTTGATAGATCACTTCCAGCTTTCTGGCCTCGGAATATTTTTTCAGTAGAGGGCGCTGTGCGTCGACATCCCTCGAGTTGGTGTCCCTCAACAGCCTCTGTATTGGCGCCAACGTCATTGTGCGTATAAATAGACTTGCGCAGCGTCCGTTGCTCAGTTCCGTTTTTCTGCGCTTCGTGGGCCTCTGAATCGTGTTGCTCAGTTCTTTCTTCAAGTATTTCTTATTATTCCTCGAAGATATCTTCTTCATTCGATGGCTTCCTCTTCCGAACCGTCGACCCCACGATCCGGCTTCAAAAAGTGTTGAGATTGTGGGAAGAAAATGTCGTTGACGGATCCTCACAGGATCCGTTTGTGGTGCCTGGGATCTGAGCATCACTGTTGCTAGAAAGAGGTAAGACTCTTAAAACGTCTACTTCTTTGAAAGTTTCCTCGGCAGAGTCGAGACATTCGTCTCCTCGCCGTCAGAGGAAACATTCTCGCTCAAGGTCTCGAAGCGGTTCCCATCAGTCTTCCAGATCTAAACACTTGAAAAAGAGGCGTCACTGATCTCCCTCTTCTTCGTCTTCTTCTACTTCCCGGAAAGGCTCACCTGCCGCACAAAACACAGCTCTCCAGCTAAGTGGGAGGAATTCCGTAAAAAAATGCTTAGCTTCTTCGAGAAAGCAGCCTCTACCCCCTCAGAGACGGCTAAAGGTGATACCCTGGGTGAAAGACCCGGAAAATCGAAAAGCCGCGAGTCGTTGCACCCGGCGAAAGAAACTGCCAGAGAGAGTCATGAACCCTCGAGCAAAGGCAGTACGACTGCGTCATCGACGCCGTCGTCAAAGGTTCCTTCGACTCATAAATCAGCGTCATCGACGCCTTTATCGAAGGGTCTGTCGACACACAAATCGGTCCAATCTTCGACGCCGCTGTCGACACCGATAAAGGACAGACCTACTGCTGTTACTACATCTCAGTCAGTAGACGTACTGAGGGCTTCGACCATTACCTCGAGGATGTCGTCGATAACCTCGACGACTCCGAGTAGGATTCTGATCCTCTCGAGTTCTTCGAGGCCTCTTCATACTTTTTCGACGCCTTTTTCAGTTTCATCGAAGCCTTTGACTTCCGCGTCGACAACTTCGACGTTTTCTCAACCGGTGACTAAAAGCTTGGCCCCTTCTGCTTTAGAAATGGGTTTTAAACCATACCCAAGGTCAGATTATTTCAGAGCTTTGTCCTCTATATTTGAGGAAGGGGAGGATTCTGACCATGAAATACCTTTTGGGTTACAGAGGACCACTACACCTATACCAGAGGAATTTATCTCTGAAGAGAATAGATTGAAGGACCTTCAAGACTCTTTGCATGAGGCAAGTGGTTTAGATACTTCTCCAGAAGTAGAATTCACTAAACCAGACCCAGGGGAACATGCGGAGACCCCTTGTAGGGTCTTAATGGCCAGAATAATAGAGTTTATGGGGTGGTCTACACCTTCAACTTCTTTTCAACAGGATGATCTTACGGACATTTTACTTAAAGGCCCACAGGAAGATCCTGTGGTTCCCTTTCATACTGCATTGCAGGGAAAAATATCTGTCAACTGGGAAACCCCTGAGGTTATCCCAGCAGTTAACAAAAAACTATCTGCCAAATATAGGGTATCTGCTTCTGACTCTGAATATTTGAGCAAACATCCAACCCCAGAGAGTTTGGTTGTACAAGCAGCAACTTCATCGAACAGTAGATCTGCATACCCTACTATTCCACAAGACAGGGATGATAAAAGGTTTGACGCTATGTCTAAAAAGGACTTCTCGGCATGTAGCATGGCGCTTAAATCCATTAATGCTACTTGCACGCTCGCAAGATTCAGCCATACACTTTGGGAGTGTGCTTCATCTGCGGCTGACTGTCTCCCGGAAGGAGAGGAAAGGGAAGCATTTCTGAACATCATTAAAAGATGGTAAAGATGCAATGTGCGAGTCCCTTCAAACTGGCATTGATTCTGCTGACAGTATCAGCAGGGCCCTGGCGGCAAGTACTACAATCTGCAGATTTGCGTGGTTGCCAAAGTCTGGTTTTGCTCCAGATGTACAGGCCAGACTTTTGAATATTGCCTTTGACGGCACTTCTTTGTTTGGAAAGAAGGCTGATGACAGCCTAGAGAAGTTACAAACATCCAAGGCAGCAGCGAAATCTCTTGGAGCTGCAATCCGTCAAACTCTGTATCGCCCCTCAGGAACCTCTTGGAGGGGTAGGTCCTTTCGTTTTTATTCCGCATTCGGAAAAGGCAGAGGACAGCCGGCTCAAAGGGGCCAAAAACAATTCACCCGCGGTGGACGGGTTAAAACTACAAAAGCCGCAGAAGCAGCAGGTGCCTCATTGCCCTCGGCATCTGCGTCAGCCGCTTCTAAACCACTCTGAGGTCTTTCCTTACAAGACACCAGTAGGGGGCAGGTTAACTCAACATCTGACGGAATGGCAGGCTATTACATCAGATGCATGCACATTGGAGACAGTTGCCCAAGGTTAATGCCTGCCTTTTCTACGCACCCCTCAGAGTCATCCACCGGGGAACAACTCTTTGAAGTTTCCGGATCCGCTCCTTTCGCAGGAGATTCTAGACCTGCTAAAGAAAGGTGCCATAGAACCGGTACCTGTAGCGGAGAGGAACAAGGGTTGGTATTCCCCCTATTTTCTAGTACCGAAGAAGGACGGAGGACTGAGACCCATCTTGGACTTACGAGAATTGAACAAATTCCTCAGGAAGGACAAGTTCAAGATGGTTACTCTCTCTCTCAGGTCCTTCAGGCCCTCCAGCTTCAGGACTGGCTGGTATCTCTAGACCTTCAGGATGCTTATTTCCATGTGCCAATCCATCTCAAACACAGGAAATACCTGAGGTTCACAATTGGCAACTCTCACTATCAATTTCGAGTTCTGTCATTTGGGCTGACCTCCGCCCGAGGGTCTTCACCAAGCTAATGTCGGTAGTGGCTGCAAGTCTAAGGAGGGAAGAGATCCACGTCTACCCCTACCTAGACGATTGGTTGATCAGAGCAGTATCTTCGGAACAAGCTCAGATTCAACTAGATTATGTCTGCCACTTCTTTCACAAACTGGGCTTCTCCCTCAATTTAAAGAAGTCACAGATGATACCATCACAGAGAATCCAGTTTATCGGAGTGATCCTGGACACTTCCCTGGGGAAAGCCTCACGACTAGAGGTGAGGGCTCAAGATATTCTGCAGATGGTCATCAAGTTTCAAAATGCCCAACGTCTCCCAGCCTCTGACTTTTTGAGGTTGCTAGGCCTCATGGCATCCTGCATCTTCCTTGTGCCAGAGGCTCACCTGAGAATGAGATCTCTCCAGTGGGCACTAAGAACCCAGTGGTCGCAATCCCCAGGAAGAATGACAGATCTCCTTCAGGTCTCGGACAAAGTGGCTCGAGACCTTCAGTGGTGGGCCTGTCGGGAGAACATTTTGAAAGGAGAACTGTTTTGGCAACCATGGCCGGAGATAACAGTAGTCACGGATGCCTCACTCACGGGGTGGGGAACCCATGTCAACGACTTGACCATCAGCGGTCGTTGGTCTCCATCGGAGTCCAGACTACATATCAACCTGTTGGAGCTGAGAGCTATCACACTAGCGGTGAAGGCTTTTCTGCCATCTGTACAAGGGAAAATGTCCTAATAATGACGGACAACACAGTGGCCATGCACTACCTCAACAAAAGAGGTGGCGTAGGATCACTGCCACTGTGCAGAGGGGCAATGCAGCTCTGGTTTTGGGCAATTTAAGAAGGAATCTCTCTATCGGCAGTTCACTTAGCCGGAGAGAAGAACTTGACAGCGGACGCTCTGAGCAGGCAGAGCACAGTCTCCCACGAGTGGGAGATAGCGCAGGAAGTCCTTCAAGAGATCTTCACCGTTTGGGGAACCCCTCAAGTGGATCTGTTCGCCACCAGTATCAACAGGAAGTGCGATCAGTTTTGTTCAAGGGAATTTCCCCCAAGAGGAGCTCTAGGGGACGCGTTTGTAGTGGACTGGGAGTTTCCACTTCTGTACGCTTTTCCTCCAGTCCCTGTCATTCCTCAAATGATCAGGAGGTTGAGAAGATTCCGGAAGACTATGATCCTAATTGCCCCAGACTGGGCCAGGAGAACGTGGTACCCGGACCTTCTGGACATGTCCATCTGCCCTCCAATTCATCTTCCACACAGGGAGGATCTTCTCACGCAGAAGGGAGGTCAGGTTCTCCATCCAGACATCAGAACCCTCAACCTTCACGCTTGGTTTCTGAAAGGTTGAGATACAAGGATTGGGACCTCCTAGATGATGTCATGGAGGTGTTGCTTTCGGCTAGAAGGCCAGCAACAAAGACTTTATACCGCTGCCGTTGGAATAAGTTTTGCAGCTGGTGTAGAGAAAAGAATATCGAACCCTTTTCATGCGGTACACCAATGGTGTTATATTTTTTGCTCTATTTGGCGAATTCAGGTCTTCAAGTTGGTACGATCAAGGGCTACCTCGCAGCGCTGTCGATCTTTAAGTGCACTGCGGAGGAGCCATCATACTTCAAATTACCCCTAGTAATCCAATTTCTGAAGGGGGTGACTAATGTCTATCCCCCAAAGCCGTTCCAAGTTCCCTTGTGGGACTTAAATCTAGTCTTAAATTTCCTGATGGGTACTCCCTTTGAACCACTCCATTCTTGTTCATTAAGATTTCTCACCCTTAAAACAGTCTTACTAGTGGCTTTGACATCTGCCAGAATAGTGAGCGAATTACAAGCTCTATCTTGCAAACCTCCTCATACTATTTTTCACAAAGACAATGTTGTCCTACAAGTGAAGCCTAATTTCCTCCCAAAGGTAGTCTCTGAATTCCACATCACTCAGAAGATAACCTTACCTTCATTTTATCCTCCTCCCCATCCTGGGAAAGAGAAAGAGAGGCTACATAGGCTGGATCCAAGGCGAGCCTTGAGTTTTTATATCAGCAGACTTGCTAGGATTAGGCAAGCAGACCAACTGTTTATAGGTTATGCAGGACACAAATTAGGATTGCCAATCACAAAACAGACCATTTCCAGATGGATTATTTTAGCCATTCTAGAATGCTATAAATTGGCAGGGAAAGAGCCCCCTCAACACCTTAGGGCTCATTCAACCAGGGGTATCGTAGCCTCTTCGGCCCTCCAAAGAGGGGTACCGATTCGAGACATATGTGCAGCTGCCACATGGTCGTCCGCACATACCTTTACAAAATTCTACAATCTGGATTCCTCCTCTAGCCAGGAGACAAGATTTGGCAAAGCTGTGTTACACTCTGTTCATTCTTAAGGGAAATATTCCAATTTTACTCCCACCTCCGTTTACACACCACTGCTATGGGAGACTATCAAGATAAGGAATACGTCGGAGGACACAATCCCTTTGACGAACAAGTTACTTCTTACCTTGTAACGTTCTTTCGATGGGATGTTCCTCCGACGTATTCCTTATCGCCCCTCCCATCCATCCATCCCCTCAGTATAACTTGCCTTGTAGTTGCAGCTTACGCTCCTTCAAGGTCAATAACCAATTCATGCACAGCTACTCTTAAGCTTCAAAACGGAACTGAGCTACGGATGCTGCGTGAGTCTATTTATACGCACGATGACGTTGGCGCGGATACGGAGGCTGTCGAGGGACACCTACTCGAGGGAAGTTGACGCGCAGCGCCCTCTACTGAAAAATGTTTCCGAGGCCAGCAAGCTGGAAGTGATCTATCAAGATAATGAATACGTCGGAGGAACATCCCATCGAAAGAACCTTACAAGGTAAGAAGTAACTTGTTCTTTCGTCTTATTTTATCTTGTAAGCATTTGTTTACCTGGCATTTACCATGAATATCCAGTACGGCATTTTAGCAAAGCCGTCAAGGCTGTATATCTCTGACATTCAGCGTTACTTCAAGATAAAGTTCTCAGCCTCAAAAAAGAAACCACTACTTTGCATTCTATACTTTCTTGCAATACTTAGGTATTTGCTCTCACGTATATCTCGGTATATTACTCACCGAGTTCTACTGTTCACAAAGGGGCTCGATTGTAATCAGCCTATCATAATGCTGCTATCTGACTGTCCACGATATTGGGGCACGGCGCATAACAACCAATTCGCGTTCTCGCACTTTGAAAAGATCCACAGGCTAGGTTACCGTAGCATTTTCAGAGCAAAGTGATGCTCAGCAGAATGCACCAAAGAGTTTTGTGGAGCCGACAGGCTCCTAAAACAACACACAGATCTCCCTCTGCGTGCATTGAGAGAAATAAGACTGTGGATCAAAGGGCTTGGTTGAAACCCGCCAATTACAATACAGCCTTGACTGTTTGCGTACGTCATAAGGGGATGGCAATTTAGCAACCAATCCCTGAACTTGTTCACGGTCCTACTTTCAGGCTAATTCTTGCCTGACCGCCATTATCTCAAGTTACACATAGAGAGAGGGAAGCGTTTTACTCCACTGACGCTGCAGACACATATAATGGAGAAGGAACCTTGTCCCAAGTACATTCTCCTGAATTGTCCTCTCCACCACACCTTCACTGCCACAACGATCGCATCTTGGGCTTATTTACATATGCGGATGCATTATATTCTTTGGACGAGCTGCCAAACTCAAACGCGAGGTTCCCCTACGACATTCTCACAATCACAGCCTTGCGCCTCAAGCTACGTTCACATTTTCAATAACTATAATTTGTTATCTGATACTTCCCAAAAATACGAAGGTAATAGAAAGATCCAGACAAATTTACTTTTATGTGTACCTGCAGGTTTTAGCCTTTCCCACACAACTCTGCTACATGCAACTTAAGCCGAAAGTGGACAACATACCCACGAGGTACAGTAACAATAGTCTTTCTTCTAATTTCTTTGTACCACGGCTAGTTCTTAGTGAAAAAAGACTCCTAGGAGTACACACTTTATATCAACCAATTCCCTTTTTTGTTTTGTTTTCTTAGATTTTTTAACAAAACATAGAAGAGTTACACACTGTTCCCCTCCGAACTGCACTGCATGTACTTCCGAGGCTAGTCCCGGCCAGTTCCCTACAGATTGTGCCCCCACACCTGGGTAAGCTGTCAATGAGGGATCTTAAATAATTGAGCAGGCGAATAAAGATAAATCACTAATTATTAGAACAGCCAAAATTGATTTTGTAAGCCATCAGTAGACTTCATTGTCCTTTTCCTTTGTGTCTGCCTCCCCACAGGGTCCAGTTGTCTTTTCTTGCCCTGAAGAAGGCATTCTCTGAACCCAACGCCCGGCAGGTGGCATTGTTGCAAAAACGTGTTGTGGATGCCTTTTTTACACCAGCACAAAGGCAGACCTGCCTCAGGACTGATTAGCTAAACCAAGAAACTTAATGTTTAGAAAGTCCTGATTTCTTTCCTTTTTTGCAAATCATTTGTTGTTCTTATATATTTCCTTTGTATTTTACACAACTTGTTTCTCATCTGTTCATGTGATTTTGCTAAATTGTTTCGATACATTTTCTCTATTTTCCTTTCTTTTGTGTATAGTTTTTCCTCATTATGCTAAATAAATATTTGCTGTTATACATTCTATTATAAATTTACGATTATTCTTGATGGCTTCCAAAAATGTGCTTTTGGCTTTTTTCAGAGTCATTGTGATATCTCAAAAGATACACACAACACCTTAAGTTTTGACTTATTAAAGTAATTCCTTCTTAACCAGTGGAGACCGTTGTTTGTGCTTAGTTTAGTGTCCTACTCCATGTGTTTAATAGGACTTCCCCACCTTTTTGTACAACGTCATTAGAGACATCACGACATAGCAGCGTTAAACATGAAGTACACGTGCCCTCCGCACTTCGGGACACAAACACACACTCGAATACATGAAGAACACAAGCGTGCAGTTCTAGGGTTAGAGGAAAGACACAAATACATACTGTCATTGGTTTGATTATTTTTGCCATTAGCTTAACGTAGCGTGCAGAAACCGCAAGAAGCAAGAGATCCTGAGCAAAGCTTTCAGATGCTTGTATTCAAATAACCCCATGGAACTGCAGGAGCACCTTTGGGACCTGACAGAACCACGTGTGACTAACCTATGGAAAATGAAGACCGTAGAAACCGCATTATAATGTTTTAGGAAAATACAGCAAGCCAGAGACGAGCTGAGCTGATTCAGCTCAGACAAGCATCAAGACATGTGAGACCGGACGCGCAGCCAAGGTCACGAGATATGGATGACATTCCTAACCACATACAACAAAGGCAACAGCAACAGTAAATGCTAATAATTCTTCATAATTCAGACCTGCACAGCTCAAATTCGCGGTGACTGAACACGTGACTCGGCCGAAGCAGACAATGGACAGCGACCAGTCGTGAGAAAGAGTGCTGATCGCAGGCTACCAGACATAAGACTGCAACAAATATCCTACAATGTGAGACAAGTGTTGCGCCGAACAGAGCAGCACTCCCCTAGACTAAGGTGGTATACACAAGTTACAATGCAGACACATATTCATTCTTATTACCTTGTAACGATACACAGAGAGCTGAGAATCTTTGCAGATCCCCGGCTTCGGGATGTCAGCTCTAGACAATAACAGTTTAGTACCCTAAGGGCGGGTAGCTACGGACAAGAACCAATGGTAAGCCCACCACACTGCAACATTGTTATAGACGGGGATGGACCAGGTCAGTCACCCGACATGCGAGGGCCAGTAGAATAATATGCATAGTGTCCACCATAGGTGGTAAAGTGCTCGACACCCAATCATGGAGCTTGGTAGGTTTTCTGGAGAAGGGCTCAGGTTGCGATGTCATGCTGATAAAATATCGTATTCAAATCGGCCTGCGAGCCAAGGAAGTTGTTTGTTGTGTATGGATTTTCCTTGTCCCGGTTGGTTTTGCCTGTAATAAACCATAGTTTGAACTTGCGTTGACTGAGTCCTCAGTGTGTCAGGGAAGGAGGGAGTTGGGCTCTCAAGTCCAAGGACTTCCAGTGTTCCTCTGGTATACCTGGGAGTTCTTCCCAACAAAGGAGATCCTCCTCATCGGATCACCAGCTCTCCTCCTTTCCTCTCACTCTCTGGCCGCCCACCCTGGGCCCTCTTCCTGCACCTACCTGTGAGGCTAAAAACCTCAGGGTCATCTTCGATTTCACACTCTCCTTCTCTCCTCACATCTCCGACGTCTCTAAGAAGTCAAACTACCAGCTGCACCTTCTCAGAGGTATTCTTCCTTTTCTCACTTTCCCCCAGAAATTCACTTTCTCCAGAGCTCTGGTCCTCTCTAGGCTGGCCTACAACAGCCTTTTTCTAAATCTACCTGCTTCTGTTTTCCGTGCTCTACAACTCATACAGAACAGGACTGCGAGACTTGTCCTTGGCCTTCTACATCCACCCTCCCAACCCCCCCCCAGCACATTTCCCCTTCCCTGCACTTCTCACCTACCCTTTCCCTTGCACGATCTGAATGTTACTAGGCCTAGTAAGATTGGTGTTTTTGTCCTCCCTCTGTTTCCCCCGCTTTACCTTGTCGCGTATTGAAACACTTGTGTATAGGCGTGTTATAAATGCCACATCGTATCATATATAAATTGTGAAAACTACATTAAGAAGTGGTTGCGTGTACCCAATTGTGAATCCCAAAGAGAGACTGAGCTCTATTCTGTACTTTAACGCGGCATAACCTTAATTTCTGAGAAGTTAAAGTGTATAAAATATTGAAGAAGAGAACAAGCAGAGCCCAAGCCAAGAGTCCCCCCATATTAACAGTGGAACCAGCCTTTCAGAGAGTTGTAATCTAACTGTACTGTGAAGTTGATAACCGTTTATTGGCCTAAGATACAAGTGAGCAATCATTACCTGAAGCTGAAGTAATTACCCAAGGCTTCTGGGTAATTACTTTTTTTTTTAAAATATATTTTTTATTTTACATATAAACCAAACAACAATACAACTGAACATAGATAAACACATTTAACAACAAAAAGCACTGCAATCCCCATCCCTCCCCCCTATGAGCCTGTATGGTGTTCGCCATCGGTATCCGCTGTGAACGGGGGGGCGTCATCGCTCTCAGATTCAATTGGAGCCGACCCCGTTCCAAACAGCTCAGCTATCAACAATTTCCATGCCGCGAGGGAGCACATTTCCTCCTCCTCCCCTGCAATACTGGTATCCCGCCACACAGCCGTCTCGGCCTCCGCCCATTTTTGGAGATCCCTCCACCAGACCTCCATTCGTGGCTTATGACACTCCTTCCATCCCATGGCAATCCTACGTTTAGCAAGCACATAAGCCAAATCTTTCAATTTCTCGACATGTCTAAGTTTACGCGCTCTGGGATATCCCCCCAGTAAGCAGGCCCAGGCTGAATCCACTTTGAGCGTGACACCCTTTCCTGCCAGCTTCTGCGCCACTTCACCCCAATAGCCTGCAATTACTGGGCACGCCCAGAACATGTGTATCATGTCTGCATTCTCCTCGTCACACTTGGGGCACGCCTGGCGTCCAACATTCCGAAATTTGGATATTCTCAAGGGGGTCATGTATGCCCTGTGCGTTATATAAAGCTGTATTTGCTTAAACCTGGCGTTTCTCAATACTTTTTTATGATACCCCAGGGCTCGCTCCCACAACCCATCTGCCATCGGGGCCCCCATCTCCGTTTCCCATTCCAGTCTCAAGTGCACTAAATCGCTCCCAACCTTCGTCATCAACATCTCGTACAACCTAGAGACCTCATGCCCGCCCTCCGATGTGTCATATAGTATCTCCACCGTGGCGTCCGGTTCATCTGCCAGGGTAGTTTCGGGCCACCTATTCCGGATCTCCTGCACTATCCTGTGATATGTCATATATTGACCCCTGTGCAATCCCGACCCTGCCTCCAATTCTTCAAACTCCAAGATGGTCCCATCCTGCCAAATATCTCCCATGGTGACCAACCCCACTGACTCCCAGTATATCCGGATGATTACTCTGAGCTGTCCATCTCCCTTCGCCAGTGCAACCAATGGGAACTGCGACACACACGGCAAAGGGTTACCCATCATCCGGCAGGCCCGTTTCCACATGTTCCGTCCCAAAGCTAGCATTCTAGGCCGCTCCCTCATGCATGCATTAGTCACCCAGATCACCTCTCGCAGATAAAAAGGGGAGCAATCCCTCCCAAACAGCCTGTGTTCAGGGGTCTCGTCGTCAGAGAGCCACCTGGACACATATTGTAGCTGCGCTGCCACATAATAGGCCTCAAAGTTCGGCATTTTGACTCCGCCCTTCTCGTAGAAGTTCTGCAGCTTCCACAGCGCAACTCTGTTGCGCGTGCCGTGCCACAGGAATTCTCTGCAAACACTATGTAACCTCACAAAAAACTTCCCAGGAATCATGTAAGGGATGTTGTTAAAATAATGCAGAAGCCTGGGCAGTACCACCATTTTAAGCATAGCTCCCCGGCCCATCATCGCTAGTGGCAATCTTTCCCAGAACCTCATGCATTTCTCGATCTTCCCCACAGCAAGTTCAGTGTTATGCTTGTGCTCTTCCACAGTCGTGTGATACACGTCAATTCCCAAGTATCTAAAGGATCTTGTCGCCCACGGGATCTGCAATACTGGCAACCTGTCTACCGGAGTCCCCACATAGCCCCCTAGCGGAAATAGAATGGATTTCTGGGGGTTTACCGCTATACCGGACAACCAGGCATACCTCCCCATCACCTCTAAGACGAACTGCAAATTTTCTTCTGGGTATCTTAGGTATAGCAGCATGTCATCTGCATACAGGGATATAAGGTGACACTCTCCTCTTACATCGATGCTGACCGGGTCATATTGCTGCCGGAGGTAAATCGCTAAGGGTTCTAGGGCCAGGATGTACAACATTGGGGACCAGGGGCACCCCTGCCTAGTGCCTCTGCACAACTGCCATCGGCTTCTGGGTAATTACTTGAGCTGATAATTGGCAGAAAGGTGCAGGTAAAGTTGGAGAAGGGGAACTGGGTGCTTGTCTGTGAAGTTGACACAACCTGTAGTGCCAAAGACTGGAAGACAGAGAGAAGGGAGTCTTAAATGCAAACAAAGGTGGTCATTGTGGCAAAGAGGCTGCCCCTTTTGAGGAAAGTTATTCAGAGGAAGAGTTCCTTGCCTACTTGAAGTTGTTGAAGTACTTTGAAGTGTATCTTGCCGGTCTAGAAGTACAAATCGCTGAAGCTGTGGTAGTAGTAGAAAATACTGAAGCTGTGGTGGTATATACAATTGTCAGTAGATGCAACATTGTCTACACTTGGCAACAAATTGTCCTATAAGGAACAAATGTGGATTTTTAATTTAAAAACACTCCACAAAGGTCTTAACACGTTAGAATCGTGGGACTTTAATATCCGCTAATGAGTTTCTTACTGTGAGCCCCTACGGGCCCATGCTGTCATGAGTGGGCAATGAATCGCCCCATTCTTTACCCCTTTGTTTACTAGTTGCTGTCAATTGGCCGCTGTTTTTGTGAGCTTTCCCTGATTCTAGGACCGCCCAATGCACGTATGTTATTAATTTTTTCTTGTTTTTCAGTTGTTGTTAATCGTGGTGTCGTTCTTCTTACATTTACAGACACTGTTCACAACACACCAGCCCATTCCGGACCATCTTGTGGCAGTCTAGGTGCATTTTCTAGAGACTTGGTTACATTTTCACCTTTAGCTCAGTTCTGACCCATTTAGATACGGTTAGATCGTATATCGCACTTTAGCTGGATGTCAACTTCAAGTGTACATCTGGCGTTTGGTCAGCAGTTTCTTAATTTTCCTGCCTATTTTTTCTAGGCAATAACAGTAGTATTTACCAATTCTATGAGGTTTTATTTACTTTGTGACACTACTATTCCCAACATCTAATTGGCGCTTAGTTGGCATCTTTGTAATTTAAAGTTCGAATGTCAGTTTATTTCATTTTTTTTATTTCTTTATAACTCACTCAGCTGCACTACCACTCCCAGAATCCCTCTGGGCTTCAACCGGCAGCTTTCAATTTTCTTAGGTGGCCTTCAGGCATCGGCATTTAATTCTAGGCAACATTCTCTTTCCAGCTGAGGAAGTAATCACTGCTTGTGTTAATTACATTTTGGGCAGCAGTACACGAGCAAGGATACGCCCTTGGGTTCTGGATTCTTGATTCTTATCAACACAGTCATGCGTAGTTAGCTTAAATAGAGCCCGACTTGCAGTTGCCGTCAGCCAGCCTCTTTTGTGCAGACTGCCTACACGCATGCGTGGCGTTTCGAGTGAGGAAATCTATTTCGGTTCGCAGAGTCAACCTTTTTGACCTCTATTATCCACTTTACAGAGATGGATAACCGTCTGATGGAGGTAAGCAAGCGGCTAGTTTTTCCGCTATATACACCTTAGTTGTGGGAATTCTGAGCACTTTTAAGAGGGGCTGCATTTCGGACGGCAGTGCAGTGCCGCCATGCACATTCTTTAACAGGGCAGTCATTTGAGCATTCACTTGAATGCCGTGCATGCAATATTATACGTGTAAAACAACACTCTTGGCCCCCTTGAGGGATAGGCAAGTCTGCTGTGGACTCTTACAACTAGCGGAATGTCTAGACATTCCGAAGCTGTGTCTGCTTTCTGCTTAGGCATTTTTTGCCATTTTCTGCTATTTCATTTTTGAACATCCACGTGAATGCTGCACATGTTATTCTGTACTGGCATAATACTCTTGGCCCCCTTGAGGGATGGGCACGTCCGCTGTGGACTCTTACAGCACAGCTCTGTTTGTAACTTTACCAAAGCAGTGCCTGCATTCTGTTCAGGCATTTTTTGCCATTTTCTGCTATTTCATCTTTATAATGGGCTTCCCTACTGGTTTGTTGTAGTGTTCTACAGACGATACTGGTGTTTCGGGTTAAGCTGTGCTGCTTTCCCAATTTCCAACATCTGCAACCTTGGCCTTCCCTAATTCAATAGAGTGCCTTTTAGGTGAGCCACCATTTTTTGCTCCAGTTTCAAGCACTTGATATAGCAGCTTTTGTCTTGTTTTATTTCATTCTGTGCATGTCGGTCTTGTTTTAGGTTAGGATTTGGTCCTGCCTTCCCCCAGCGTGACTGACCACATCACTTCGTTACGGCCACCACAGCTATTTGGCATTCATCAGGTTGGTCCAGCATTGGTCTTTTTTGGGGGCACAGTTCCATCCCGCACCTGACTAACAATCATATGTTCATATATAACCTGCGTTGAACGCTTACATACTTGTCGCAGATTAACGATGGTCCTGAAGGTTCCCCACCATTCTGCACGGTCTTCTTTTGGCAGTCACTAACCCTTTCGCTCTGTCATATATAGCTGTTAGATTGTGGGATTCCTATTTTGCTTAATTGTTATACGGCATATATGATCCCTTAGTTGTTTCACAAAGAAAATTGGGCTGCTCTATAGTAGTTGCCCCTTCTTTTTAATTGTATTCTGCAGACAGTCAGCTATGACTCATATGTTCTATGCAGTAGTCTATAGCCATGTTTTTGTGTTTTACAGAATGGTAACATCCACCACCTGAGGAAGACGTTGTGTTTACTTTCACTACACGTCGAAACCGGTCGAGAGATAAACCCTACAGGGATGTGATCTTTTGCACTTTTCCTTCCGATCCACCCTGACAATAGATTATTTATTAATTAATTCTATTGATTATGAATATAAAAATTATGTATGTTTGATGGGGACTAGTCATGAACTCCTTCTCCCCACAGGTTTTTAGCATGATTCCTTTGTCTTTTAAGCTTTTGGATGTATGTCACGGTATGTTGAGTTGGGTTTGAATGAGTGCACTATGAATGGCAAGTATGTGTGACAATGTTTTAGCCGATTTTAGGCATATGGTTGCTGCTGTTTTGCTGTATTTAAGTAATCAGTGTTTAATTATCTGTGATGGACTCACTATTGTTTAAATTGTTGGTATCACTTTCAATACATTTTGATACACATTTTTTCAAATTGATTTGTTTCTCTGGACAATCTTTTTCTGTTGTTCTAATTACTTGGTCAACATAAACAGAGTGGCAATCATATGTGTAAAAATACAATTTATTTCAAATACTCATATAGAAAAACAATTACACAAAAAAACAGTCATAAGACAAAATATATACTCTACAAGGTACTCATCAATGTGAATGGGGGTTAGTAGTGGATGACTTGTTCGAACCTATGACATTTAACTGATATGATCAGCACCCAGATGTTCGGGTATATTGATGTCATACTCAGAGTTTGAGATCTATTCTGATAACGGTCATGCAGTCTCTCCACTTATAACAGTTCTTAATGCTTGGAGATGGAAATAACCAAGAATTTCAATGTAGTCTCGTAATAGTCTACTCGTGTTTCGGACCTTAGGGTGCGATGCGCTGTCTCCCTAGCGATCGGGTCAACTTTTAGTAGGGCCTCATCGGAATGTAGACTTAGTTTGCAATGGAAAACCCCAATTTTGAGTTCTAAAACAATAAAAACACAAAGAAAAAACCAAAACAATTGTCACTCTTGATCATGATCCAGTGTTATTATGTAAACATGCACAGTGATGGGTGAAAGGTGTGCGGACCTGAATTATTAATACAGTACGTGCAGGGATATGTTCCTTCCAATAGTTAAGATCATCATTATTCTAGGGGAGTGCTGGAACAATTTCACTCTGCAAAGGCAACAGAACAGCATATACAATCTAGACAATTTAAATAGAGAGACTGGTGCTAAGAGAATAATAGAGCAATCCTGCTTTCCTTATAAAACCTGTAGATAAGGGTGGCAGGACTGCTCTGTGGTCCCGGTCAGTATATAGAGTCGAGGCATTGAAGCATCTCAGTGACACCAAATTCTAGATTAGGATTAGATCCAACATCTAGATTGAAAAATGAAATTAAGAGCCTGCTGGCTCATGCATAGATACAATGAAGGATTGACACATGATGAGCAATCTTTTCTCACAAGATCAAATCCTACCACACCTGCCTTTTACCCGTTACCTAACGTTAATGAAAACTGTACAACCCCCCCTGGTCGACCAATTGTTGCAGCCATAGGATCTATCTTGAAACCATTGTCCATCTATGTAGATAATTTTTTAAGATCCTTTATTGGGTATATGCTTTTTTAGGTTAAGGATACCACAGCAATGCTTAAGTGTCTGACAGCAATAACTATTGCTCAACATGACCTTTTAGTGTCTCTCGATGTTGAAGCACTGTACACGAGCATTCCACAAATGGAGAGTATTAAGATCATACAAGAGTATGGCAGCACTACAGTACCGACAGAGTTGATACTTGAGTGCACAAGAATAGCAATCACAGAGAACTATTTTTTTGATTGAAGGTGAGTACTTCAATCAGAGACAAGGGACTAGCACGGGAACGACTTTCGCCCCAGACATTGCTAACATTTTTATGGATGATTTTGAATCCAATTCTGTCTACCATGATAATAACCCTTTGAGTTTGAGAATCATCAGTTGGCATGGTTATAAGATGATGTATTCATGGTCTGGAGAGGGGATGAGACCAGTATGGCATCATTCCTAATATGGTTAAACTCAAGAAATCAATACATCACATTACCCATGACTTATGATTACAACAAAATGGCCTTTCTGGATCTGCTGAATATCAAATCAATGGAAGGTAGACTTGAAACATTCCTGTTCAGGAAAACATTGATAAAAATATATGTTACCAAGATATGACGGTTTCCACCCACTGAGTCGAAGGAGCAATCTAACAGTAGGACAATCATTACGAGTTTGCAGGAACTGCAGTACCAACACAGACTTTAATCAACACAGTAAAGATCTGAGTTCCCAGTTGAAGCAGAGATGTTACCCCTTTCCCATCATCCGGAATGTTCGGAGACGGGCACAACAGACTACCCGTCAGGTATGTCTAAGCCCATGAGAGAAAATCAATTCAGATAAACGTACATGCATTACTACATACGGGCCGGGTAGTAATCAACTCAGAAGATCGATTCTCAAACATTGGCAGATGTTTTAGACCAGAGTTTATGCCCACCAAAGCAAGGTTGTGGTATAAAAGACAGGCATTTTAAAGATATGTTGGTACACACTTATGACTATCCAATGCAGATCTGTGATAAACAATGCACACTATGGGAACTTCCTCTTGTAACAGGTCACTATATATGTGGATATTGCACAGTGTGTAGCCCGACACAAAATATGAAGAAAGTATATCTGTAAGGGCTGTAATGGCGCCTTGATTCCTTTACTAAATGCAGAACCCAATGGCTACTATACAGAATTAAATGTCCTTGTGGCCTCATCTATGCAGGGAAGACTAAGCGGGAGATCGACAAAATCTGCGAACACCGGTCATGCCTTCAGAATAAGGTAGGTGACAAACCATTGGTGGCTCGTTTCCTTCAGCACAAGCACAAACCTACTGATATGGTATGGTTTGTCATTCAAACCATGGCATCTGCCTCCAGAGGAGGAGATCGAGATCCGATGCTAAGAAGGCTTGAACAAAAATGGATTATTAAATTGGATTTTGTGAAGAACGGCCTGAACACCAGCATCGATAGGGGCCTGTACATACATTAGTGAATAGGTATGTGGCTCTGCGATGAACAGACTTTGTAGTGTGACAGACTAAGCACAGGATCTAAGTCTGCACTTTTGGACCAATTGGAGCCAGTCCCTGGTCTTTACTGTCCCACCTGTGATATCCAGGTGGGCAGATAATATAAAAGCTGTTGTTAGAGCAATGAATGGACTTTCTGTTCCAATAATGTGTATGTGTTAGTAACCGCATTACCTTTTTTGCTGTTGCCTGCCCAAATTATATGGTCGTTAAGTTCATGTATTTTGCAGTATGGCACATGTGATGGATTTGTCTCCAGTATTTGATTTTGTCATATTGTTGTCTTTTGTTGGGCTCTTTCGCCTATATATATTAATAATAATCCTGGTTTCTTTCCCGGAACCAAAACGAGGCGTGCTTCTAGATATGATGGCTCCCAAGCTTAGTTTTCAGAGTAAGGCTCAGATATGGAAATCAGCACTAAACATTTCCCCTCAATAAGCTAGTGATACGTGTGCTATGCCGCAAGTTGATACTAACACATGAGGCATTTTTGCTTCTTGGAACACCTGCATCTATGTGGTAAATGATAACATCAGGTGGCATGCTACGTTTTGATGAAATAGACTGGGCAGTTCTACGCCCTATTACTCGCCTTCTCCAGAAAAATATATGTAGTTAATATGGCGCCAATACAGGAAGCTAGCTGGCGTGCCATGACCAGTTCTTAGTATGTGTATACGGAAAAAGGGATGTTTTTTAATTAAATGTAGGTCTAAGAAATGCTTGACGTTGCTGTCCATGAAGGAGCACTGATCCTTTTGGTGACTTCTCCACCTTCCTCCCTTATAGTTTCAGACATAGCTACATAGTAGCAAAGCATCTTCACTGCCCACCACCTCTCAGAGAGAGAGAGGGAGGGAGGGAGAAATGCATATATGTATAATTGGTGCAGGTCAGTGTGTTTTAACTTGTGTTCAGAAAATGTGCTATGATGGTATCTACACATTTTGAAGAGTGAAAATGAATGGAGATGGAAAACAATAAATACATTTCTGTCGCCCTTGTAGAGTGAAGTTGTTCCAGCACTCCTCTAAAGTAATGATGATCTTTACTATCGGAATGAACATATCCCTGCACGTCCTGTATTAATTCCAGTCAGCACACCTTTCACCCAACACGGTATATGTTTACATAATGATAGTCCTATCAAGAGTGAATATTTTTTCTTTTTTTCTTTGTGTTTGTATTGTTTTAGAACTCAAAATTGGGGTTTTCCATTGCAAACTAAGTAAACATCCTGATGAGGCCCTATTAACAAGTGACGCGAGCGCAAGGGAGACAGCACATCGTGCCCTAAGGGCCAAAACAAGTGTCGACTATTAGGAGACTGCATTGACATTTTCGGTTGTTTCCATCTCCAAGCATTAAGAACTGTTATAAGTGGAGAGACTGTATGACCTTCATCAGAATAGATCTTCAACTCTGAGTATGACATCAATATACCCGAACATCTGGGTGCTTATCATATCAGTTAAAGGTCATAGGATTGATGAACAAGTCTCCCGCTATTAACCCCAGTCACATTGAGGAGAATATTGCAGAGTATATATTTTGTCTTTTGATTGGTTTTTGTGTAATTGCTTTTCTATATAAGTATTTAGAATAAATAGTATTTTTATATTCATGATTGCCACTCTATGTTTATTATGACCAAGTAATTAGGCCAACCAGACATTGGTCTGCACACACATAGGGGTTAAGTGTCAAGGGATGGGTAACCAGTTTCCTACTAGTTTTTTTGCTCATTACTACTAGACAGAAGATCAGTGATAAGTTAAACAAATGAGTCTTTAAAACTTTTTAGAATAAGGTAAAGGACGTAATGCTCTGAATATGAAGCAGCAACAGATTGCGCAATCTCAGTCCATGCACAGAAAAGCACCTGTAGCCCGTGTACAAAAAAAAAATAGAGGGTGGATTCAGCAATAAATATTTGTCCGGGGATCGTAGATGGCGCTTAGGCTTATACACTGACAACTTTCTGGAACGATATACAGGAGCTAAGTTAATAAGGCACTTAAAAGCCAGGCATAACATTTTGAACTCCATTGTTTGTTTTAGCAAGAAGCAGTGTAAGGAGCAGAGAAGAAATATGGGTTGCTTTGGGTACTCGGAATATCAGACAAATAGCCGCGTTCTGCAACCTTTGAAATCGAGGAATTTGTTTGTCAGGTATCCCCATAAGAAATCTATTTCCATTGTTTAATTTGGAGTTGACCAATGTACCCACCATGACTGCATGGTCTTTCTGAATGATAAATGGGAGAATGTGACGTAGTAGCCGGAGGGAGAAAAATATAGATTGAATCTTAGCTCCTATTGGATGATGGTGTCATGCCTGCGCCATGGGCGCATACATTGGCGATCAATATGGACTAATTGTTATTCATTTATCTAAAGAAAACTCTTGGATCAACCGCTATTCACTTTTTGGACCTTATTTCCCATTTGCGAGACTTCGGTGCTTTTTTATTTTTCCCAACAAACTACACTTACCACAATGCACTTAGCTATAACCATCTATTCCTGGCTATTCCAATTTTTCTTCATCAGAACTACAATCCCCAGAAGCCCTAGGGATTTGCTCTGCTTCCACCAGCTCAGGAACAGAGAGGGAGGTGGCCGATTGTCTGCAGGTGTGCTGAGCCAGGTGCAACCAATTAGCCTGCCTCTGTGCTGGGCTGGGCGGTATAAAAGCTGCTGCCTGCAGGAGCTCAGTCTCTTGCATTAAGAGTCCTTCCAGCACCTTTTTGCTTCGAGCTACTTATTGTTGTATGCTGTTCCTGCTTACTCCTGCCTTTGATCCAGTGCCCTGCCGGGCTTTCTGCATTGCAGCCAATCACGCTCTGCTGCCTTCTACCTTCCGCCCTGGCCCTTCCGGGCTCCAGCCGTGCAGCCGATCACACTCTGCTGCCTTCTACCTTCCACCCTGGCCCTTTTGGGCTCCCTGCCTCAGCCCTGCTCCACTGAGCGTCCTGACTTGCAACCTGCTACACCCTGCTGCCTACAGCCCTAGCCATTTGGGCTCCCTGCCTCAGCCCTGCTCCTCTGGGCGTCCTGCCTTGCAGCCTGCTACACCCTGCTGCCTACAGCCTTAGCCTTTTTGGGCTCCCTGTCTCACAGCCCTACTCCTCTGGGCATCCTGCCTTGCAGCCTGCTACACCCTGCTGCCTACAGCCCTAGTCTTTTGGGCTCCCTGCCTTGCAGTCTGCATCTCTCCGCTGATCACAGCCCTTGTCCTCTGGAACCCCTGTCTTGCAGCTTGCTACACCCCTTTGCCTTCAGCCCTTGTCTTTTGGGCTCCTTGCCTTGCAGCCTGCTTCACTCCGCTGCCTACAGCCCTTTTCCTCTGGGCTCCCTTTCTTACAGCCCTGCTCCTTTGGGCTTGCTCCTTGCTGTCCTGCTCCTCTGAGCTCTCTACCTTGCACCCTACAGTTCTCTGCAATCCACAACAGTTTACCTGCATTTATTACTTTCAGTTATTGTAGCCCCCTGTTTCCTGACTGCTGCTTCTTTGCTTTCTTCCTTGTTTTCAACCCTCAGTTCTTTATCCCTGTCCTATTCAGTTATACTGCTTTCCTTTCATTTCCTTCTGCTAGTTTGCTCATCGACTTCCCTTTTCCTGGATTTGTCTGTTATAGTCTTCTCTTGTATCGTTTGTAGACCCCTTTGTACAGGGCTTGTCTGTTGGTTTCCGACAGGCAACCTCTGCCCCTTCCCTTGTCTAGTTTCTGTGTTACAGACACCCACAGCTGTTGTTCCCAGCCATGAGCAAACAGAGTGGGCCTCTGTTATAGCAAACTGTGCAGAAGGCTAGAGTTTTTTCCTAAGGTCCGTGGAACACTCTTCTCCATATCTGCATACACCCCAAGAGGGAATCCATTCTGTTGTACCTTATTTCCTTGCTACACTTGCCTACTCTTTGTTCTCTTTTACTTTCAGCTGTGTGTGTACTTATCTGTCTACCTTACTTCGGCACAACCACCCAAACCCTACCTGGGTGCCCTGTGCCACTCTTAACAGAGTGCCATCCTTGACAGATGGCAGTCCAGAGTGGACTGCCATGGGCATCGTAGACTTTTTACCTTAGACACAAAGGAGATGTGGTGGTGGGGGCCAGCGAGGATGATCCTCCAACAAGTATTTAGAACACATTAAAATGAGCTCAGTTTTGGTTGGGTTCAATTGGAGTCTATTAGTGGTCATCCACTGACCTACTTCTATACACTGCACCATTTTAGACAGGGATTCAGAGGTCTTCCTCAATCTCTGAGTATCATCTGCATAAGAGTGATAACCCAGATCAGATTTCCTGAAAATACCCATCAGTGGTTGTAAGTAGAGATTCAACAAAAAAGGAGACAGTGACAATCCCCAAGGAACTCCGCAGTCGAGCTGAATCATATTTGAAATGTGCCCTGCCATTTTCACATACTGATGACGATTAGCTAAAAGGGATTTAAACCAAGGTAGCACATGGATATAAACTCTGGCCACCCGTAGTCAGTCTGGACAGTAAGATGTTATGGTTCGTTGTACCAAGATCCATCATGACTAACAGTGCGAGATCCCTTTCATTAGCCCACACGGCCACCAGAGTAGTGATTGTGCCGTGAAGGGTATGGAGAACTTGTTGGAAAGTGAACATTTCTTCCAGTATTATTGCTGATCACGGCAGGGAATACCTGCCATCAGCCTATAATTCTATAGATCATTGGAATCCAGAATTTTCTTTTTTTTTAAATAATGGGGAGACGGATACCTTCAAACTGGCAGGAACTATACCTTGGGTTAATTATAGGTTGGCAAATGAGGTAATACATTGGGATTAAAAGATAGCATGCGCTTGTGCTGCAAATGTGGGAAAACCATAGAGCAAGTCGTTGGTGGGGTTTAATTCTGGGAATAATGACATGAGATCAGAGTTAACTGGAGAAACATCAAAGAGCCTGGTTGTGGAATCACTTCCATCATAATGTCTGTCTGGACCGCTGCTTGCACCATTTTCTACTTAATGTTTTTTTATCTTGTTTATAAAGAATTGGCTGAATTCATTTGCTTCAATTGTAGAAGGTGTAATGCTAGAGGAGGCACGAATGGGATTAATCAAATTGGAGATGGTGGAAAAAGCTCTCGAGGTCTGTGGCTTTTTTGTAAAGTTTGATGGAGTGTGGTGTTTTCTCTCGGTCGCCAATATTTTTACATTTCCTCCATTTTCTTTCCTGTTTATGATATAGATGTTTCAGGTCAGAAAGCGAGGTTGAATATCATAGGTTTGACAATTTTTTGGGTGTTCTTGATTTACAAGGGACAACAGAATCACAGATTGATTAAGATTTTAGTACCATTATCGAAGAATTCATCACGCCCCGAATTGATCTCAAATCCTGGCAGAGCAGTTTCTAAGCCGGGTTCTGAGATCGTAAGAAGATCTTTCTAGCTGTGAATCTTTAGTACTTACTCATTTTGATTAACAATGGTTGAGACCCCCGTAGTAAAAGAGAAACATCTAATAAAATGGTCTGAACAGGAGAACGACTCAGTAGTATCCATCTGAATGTGTGAACCACGCAGCAGCACCAGATTTGGCCTGAAGGGGATGTAGTTAAAAGTCATATGTCGCGACTGTTCATAATTTCCTGTAATTTAGGTGAGACGGGTGTGGTGAGGTCATCTAGCCATATGTTCAGATTGCCTATAATCAACAGTTGGGTGTATTGCAGTTGTTGCTAGCTATTGATCCAAATTAATTAAGAAGGTCTGGCTTGGCCTGGAGGTCTATAGCATAAAACCATTTAAAAAGATGTTGTGGGGGATAATGTAAAGTTAAAACAACCTATTTGGGATACCTTGTCCCAGTTTAGCACAGTGAAATGTGATATGTTCCATTGACCAATTCATGTATTTAATAGAGTAGGCATGGGAACTATAGTGTGGAAAAGGGCAGGGGGAGCATCATTAAACCAGGTCTCCATAACAAATGAGATCCAGGTTATGTTGCTCCACAAGACCAAGCATCTCAGTTCCATGAGCTACAGCTGATCTGTCATTAGAGTTGACGTAATTTGTAGTACTGCCTAATGTGGTATTTATGGTTACAGGTACAAAACCATACATTTTGTGATCCCCGATTTCATTCAGCGCCCTCAGGGAAATAGAGCCTGGAGTATGTCTAAGAGCTAGGGTAGCAAATCAATGTTAAAGGTATACATAAAGGCAGAAACTTAATCTTAGCAATTATCTCAGTCTATAGATTGATAGCACCCGAACAATACCAGACATCACTTTATTATAAATCTACAGCAGCGTATACAACTTTGGAAGGCTATTCCTTGGCTTGAAAGGTCCTGGACTCAGACAGCCAGCATCTCGCGCCGAATACTCAAAACAGTCTTCGCGTCAGTATTAAACCTGCGGCCCCCAGAAGGTGACAACACCATGGGGCGCAACACAAAGCTCTACGATATGATATAATATGAAAGGTTATTTACAACGCGCTTAGTACCCAGGGATCGAACATGTGTTGTTCCGTGTTGTATTGCTTCCAGGGCTAGCACGTTGCCCCTGAGCTATCCTCCTGAGATGAAGTCCCAACAGAGGCTGCGCAAAGCGGTTAATCAGCAGATGAACACGCCGGAAACTGCCGGAATGTAGATACAGTGCAAAGGTAAGTTCAGAAGAAAAACACTCTCAATAACAAGGTTTCAATAACATAAAATCTTAATATATTTTGAAATCTAATACTAAAATAAAATAATCACATGAATTTCAATTAACAGACATGGGCATCAATTAAATAAATAGTGATCTAGCTCAGCACCATACAGTAGCGCAGCCTTGCAAGCACAGACTTCGCAATGATGCAAGTCTGTTAAGGTCTGTGGTCCCCGGAAGGTGACTATACCATGGGGCACAGCGCAAAGATCCATGGGGATGAAGTCCCATCAGAGGCTTTGCGATGTGGGTAATCAGCAGATGACACTGCAGTAACTGCCTGAATGTAGATACAGTGGAAAGGTAAGTTCAGAAGTTAAATGCTCTAAAGAAAGTTTCAATAAAATCAAATCTTAATACATTTTAAAATCAATCTAATACTAAAATAAAATAGTCACTGAGAGAACATGACCAGGCTGGTGCATTTTAAAATAATAATTCTTCTGAGCAAATGGTATTGATTAGAAATGTATTTTGTCATCAATTAGAAGTGAATGTCAGGTAGCTGCACTGACAGTACCAATAACCTTCTATGCAGAAACACATTTAAATAAAATAAACTGGTACATGGGATTTACAGCTTATGGCAATGTGCTTATCAGTCCACAAAGTGACACATCTTACAAAGCCACTCAGAACACTTACTGAAGAAGATGTACATCAGAGCCAACAAACTGAGTGCCACAGCAATTCCAAGTTTTGGATCCACAGTGAAAGACAGCAATAAACCCACGCTTACACACAGCGAGAGCGTAAGGAATACAATAAGCCATGAGAACTGGAAGAGTGGCTCAATCTGCTGCCCAGCGAAGGTTTTCATTTCATCTAGAAAGATAAAAAAAAAGTACATGACCATACAGGAAAACATTAACAGACAAAAAACAGCAATCCCCAAGATTAAATTCAGAACACAAATATCTTAACAAGTTATAGTGTGTCAGGAACATCATTTATCATGCTAACACCTTAATCGTTTCCTGCACATACTTGCAAGGGATGCTCCTGGGTTGGGGTTTGAAAAAAAAAAAGAAACCTTACTGTGCAGCGCTTTGTTCACAAATTCATATGGCAAGTGAGGAGAGTTGTCTCCTGTTTATGTTTCAATAGACTACCTATGGACAGGCTACACAATAGTCTTCCTGTGTTATTCACTGCTTTTTAATATGTTCAATTAATGCCACAACCAACGTGTTTTTGTGCAGTGTGCGTTCACCTGAGGCTGAATTTTACTTATTTTTGACAGTTTCTGTTCCACATCCCTTGCTGACACACTGAGGGGAAAGCTGGATGAGAATCTCCTGCCTAAAAAGATCATCGATGAAAGAACCATAACATACTCCTATTTGAAAAAAGCACACACTTAACAATACCAGTCATCTTTGGATTTACACAATGGAAAGCTAAAAAAAGCAATGAGTCGTGCGTGAAGATTGCCTTATTATTTCTTACTAGAAATACTACAGAAAGAAACAGGGAATTTGTACCTATGAACAAAGCAAAAGTACTGGAAAGTTCTAGTGATAAGCTAACAGAAACTTAAAGCCAAAAAATGAAAACAGCAGAAAAAGACCATTACTTCCCATTCAACCTGCCATTTATCATACCAGTCTTAACTAAATAGATGATACATGAACTTGAACAATTTAACTCATCTTGCAAGGGGTCCCCAGGCTGAAAAGAGTTGGTTTCTGTTTGCTTCCATCTTTGCCATTTATTTACAATTAATGGAGGCCAATAGTAAAATAAAATTCCAATCTTCATTGATGCATTCAAATATGATGATAGGGATATGTTTTATCAATGCTCTCTTTCTACTTTTGCATTAAATTTGAGAATTTGCAAACTCTACTCATTGATTTGAAATAAAATAAATAGATTTAATGAATGATATAATGTGTTAGTTGCTAAAATCGATGTATTTTAACAATGTTAGGTAAGACTTTCATAGCAATGATAAATCCTCCTTACCTTTGTCAACCGCAGACTGTTTTGCTTTTACTGGTGGATTATTTTTCTTTATACCTCTGAGTGGGAACCCTTTCCCACACTCTAAGAATTGTTTATTCTTTTTATGGGTGTCATATATAAGACTCTTCATAGTGTCTTTTAAAAGTTATCCTCTTTGTCTACCTTTTGGCAATAGGTGCCTAATGATGCCGGGTTGCCCTAGGGGCTCCCCTTTTTTACTTTCTCTGGCTAGCCCTGTGAGAACTACAGATCCCATGGGTAGAAAGGATTTTTGGATCCCGTTTACATGTTATTTGGTGAAACCAGCAACCCCACCTTATGTGGAGTGCTGGGGAGACTGAGTAATCCCCTTCTCATTTTAAATGTAAGATTTATTTTACGAGGAAAAACTGACCTTTTATGGCGCGTGGCAGTGAAACCTTTATATTAATTCTGTGCACTTTTACAGCAGACTATTTGCACAGCCCCGGTAAAGGCCCCCATGGCTGCTCATTTTACCAAAATGGGCCCGTCGTGTTTTCTCCATTTTGGTGTTCAATGTCCTTTTGTGTTCATTCCCGACATCCAGGACGGGAAATTCCTTTGTGTGATTTTCTATCTTCGGCGGGAGTAATGTGGACTCACTGCCCAGGGTCCAGAGTGTCTTTGAAGGCTGGAAGCGAGGGAGCAGTTCAAAACTCTGCAGCCCTTTGTCTTCCAGCATGACTGTGAGAATCCAGTTCAAACTGGAAGGCTGGCTGTCCTGAAAGGACTGGCAACCCTCCAACTTTGAATGTTGCAAGGCTGTTTGATTGACTGGGTTCCTGCATAAAAGTATGGTCCTGGAAGATGAAGAGGTAGTCGACCACTGGAATCAAAACCGAAGAGAAAGAATTTGCGGCTGAAACCATTTCAAGCAAACGGAGAGCCTGCTGTGTAACCCTAGCCTGCTGTAGTCCTTCCTTTCAATGAACCTGGGAACACCGAAAACAAAGATCCCGACCCACTAGACACAAGACCTGCATTTTGAGCCATCCCACGCTGTGCTGTGACCTTGCAGGGCTGCAATACCCCAATACCATGGGACCTCGAGCCATTAGGCGGTGCACGGTCTTACTAATTCCGAATCTCGCAAAAACTTCGTAAGCATCCTGCTGGATCTCCAGAGGCAAGATTCCAGTCTGGAAAGTCCCCTCAACAGAGTGCTGGACCTTGCAAACAACGAGAATCCCACCAGCAATATTCTGTCTTCTTCTGTGCTCCTGAAAAAGGCGCTGAATCCAAAGAGCCACATCCAGCTGCGAGGAAAACCTTGCCTCGAGCCTTCCTGGTGATCCTTGCTGCCAAAGTCCTTCCAGTGTCCTGTCTTCTGTCTTCTTAATGAAGGAATTCAACAAGCAGGTTTTTGGCTACTGATCCTGAAATCTTCCTGCTACAAAATCTTCTGTGCTGAGGTACTGTGCTGGCTTGGGTATTTTCTTACCTTAGGTCTCCTGTGATAGTAGTTGTGGGGTGTTTCCTGTGATTCAGAGTCCTCTCGTCCAGTGCACCCAGGCCCCTTCTGGATTCCTCCTAGGGTGTCTTCTCTGAAGCCCCTGGACCCTCAACTAACTCTAATGTACTTACTTGTTTTAACAGTCTTCCTTAGGAACTCTCACTTTTGCTACTTAAGAACCTATCCTGACCTGCCTGTTGGACACTAGACTCTAGTGACTCCCCGTCCGTCACTAAGAACACTCATGCTCCAAGAATAAGGGAAATACCTCCAAGGATTGGGCCTTTTGCCTAGAAAAGCGAATAAGAGTTCAAAAGTTACGTACTTGCAAAAGAAGTTGGTTGGTAACCAACTCTGAGAGTGAACAGTCACAAAAGTTATTACTTACCTTAGAAATCGTCAGCCATTCTGAAAACTATATATAAGGTTATTTTACTTACCTTAGTAATGCTTTGCCATTCTGAAAAGTATATGCCAACATCTTTCTTTCCTTAGAAGCTGTTTCTCCATTCTAATAGAAAGTAGATGTAAGGTTACTTTGCTCACCTGTAAATTGGCTGTACCTCTTCCCAAAATGAATGTTTCCCAACTGGGTCTGGCTTCCCCCGACTTGCTGTTAGCCTGTCCACAATAAGTCTGCATTAGGTTTTAACTACCTAGAATAACGTTGAGTCATTCATAAAGAATAACACTGGGTTTTGCTTTCCCTGGTCTGTTTTAACTTGAATATAACTGTTATCCTAAAATAAGTTAGAGTTATTGCTTACCTTAGTCTGTGAACTGGAAAGCAACTGTAATTCAATATTACACCCCAAGGTCCAACCACCCTAGAATAACTGTTATCCTGAATCAGAGTTATAGGTTTATATTGTTCCTAGATCAGAAAAGTATATTGTCCAGTTGATGTACTATGTGATTTCTTGCTGATCCTCACAGTACAACTGACAGCGTCTATTACCCTTGAATTACTGTAAAGTAATCTGAAAATAACTTATGGTTTTACTCTCCAAGAATAGGTATGACCTATACTGATGTTTTTTTATTAGGCCTGACTTACCAAGTTTTCTAAATAAGGCCTATGCTTTGGTCTGTGTACTTTAAAGCATAGTGTTGTATTTTTATAATTGTGGTTATAATGTGATGGTATTCAGTACCCCCAACATTTATCTGCGCATAATAATTTGTATTTAAATAAACAATAAAAAAAATGTGTTTTAAGCATTTTAATAGGAAATATATCAACATCACCTTAGTGCATTCATGACATTAAGGGCCCAATTCATAGAATCCAGCGCAGGATAGGCGCAAAACCGCACGCTGAGAAGGAGAGTGTGCCACGCATGTGCCAGCCGTGGCACAAAGAAACAATTGCGCAGCACGCGTATTCATGGATTAACCGAGGCATCACTAGCCGTGGAGCAAGGAACATCAAGCTGCGCCAGTAATGCCCCCAACACGCCCGTACGCACAGTAAAAGATCCAGCGAAATGCCTAACACGGCGCAAACCCTGCGTCATCCCGGGTCCAGCATACAGCCCCCCCAGCCAAATCGGGTGAAAATCTGTTGCAGACGGGGTACGCAATGAGTTTCTACCCAATTTGGGTGGGTTGCGTCAGGGGTAAGCAATGAGTGTCCACGCGATTCCGCTTGGGTGCGTCCGGGGTACGCGCTGAGTTTCCACGTGATTTGGCTGGTGTGCGTCCAGGGTACACAATGAGTCTCCACATGATTCCGCTGGGATGCGTAGGGGGTACGCGATGAGTTCCCACGCGATCGTTCCACCCCAGCCACATTGCATGGAAACTCAGCGCGTTCCCCGAGAAACACGCACAAATCCACTGGAAGCTGACCCCCCCCCTCATGGGACAGCCACACCCCAGCCCACAACACCTGTGACCACCGCCCACAGGCAGCCCACACAACATGCCCCCCCCCATCACTCGTGACCACAGCCCGCAGGCAGCCCACACAACATGGGGACCCCCCCAATCACCTGTGACCACATCCCACAGGCAGCCCACACCACATGGCCCCCCCATCACCCGTGTCCACAGCCCGCAGGCAGCCCACAACACATGGCCCCCCCCATCACCCGTGACCACAGCCCGCTGGCAGCCCACACCACTTGGAACCCCCCCATCACCCGTGACCATAGCCCGCAGGCAGGCCCCGCCTCATGTCTGTTCCCAACCCCTACCCCCCAGCCCTCCCCCAACACCTGTGATGGCAACCTGGACACCCCCACCCCAAAACACTGGAGCAATATATATCCATGCAGCACATGTGCAATGAAATGCCACCACACACTGCACACTCGAAGTGCACCTTAACACCCATCCATCGGTCATATGCACCCAAGAAAATGCCCCATGGGATTGGAATTCAAAAATCAACAACACTGGTCAGCATCAGGGACACAGAACTGATTTAAGGAAGAGTGAAAGTTGCTCTAAACCATTGAGCCCAGACACCACTTTGATTTCCAATGTGAAAAAAATATCTAAAAAATGAGTATGAAAGCCATACTTAGTCAAATCAATAAATACAATCTGCATGAAACAAATCAATAAATAGAAGATAATGAAAACGGAAAAACATTGGATGAAAATAAAATTAAACTCAAAGATGCGGTCCATGTCCATACATGTAAGTCCAAATGAAAACGCAAATGAAAAGAAAACTATTCCTCCATGGTGAACAGAAAAGTATCCCGGAAAAAGAACCATGTACAAACAACCAGGGTCCATTGTCCCAAACCATGTTAAGAAATACTTAAAAATACTATTAAAAAAGAACTATGTACAAAATGTGGAGCAAAGTCCAAAAACTCAAAATAAAAGTGAAAAATAAATGAAACTTACACGTAAATAACTATATACAATGGCAGAGGGCTAGTCCATCTCATCACCATGCTCCCATATAGTCTCTGCCAGGGCATCATCGAACACTGCGTCCACTTCCCCTAGGCGGGCCTCAGCTTCCCCCTCGAGGTCTTGCAGGGACTTCATCACGCTCCTCTCCAGCTCCCTGCAAGTCTCTTCGAGGACCTCTGCCCGCCTCTCTGCCCGACGCAGTGTAATCACTGCCCTGGCCCTGGTGAGTCTTGCCTCCTGTGCCCGCTGCCGCTCTGCCCCTATCTGCTGGCCCAAATGCCCCAACACGGAAGATATCCTTGTTGTAAGGTCCACGTTTGCCTCCTGCCTGATGGCGATAACTGCCCCTCTGCTTTTGAAAGCCCAGAGTCCTGTAGCCTCCTACTCCGAGCCTGCTGCCGCCAAATTGCCCGGTGCCTGCGCCTCAAGGACAGCCGCCGGGATGATGTCAACCCCCGGGGCTGTTGTGCACGTGCCCTGCTCTTTGGTGCCTGTTCTTCCTCCATTGGCACAGCTCCTGTCGCCTGCTGGATCGGCGTGGTGACCACATCTGCTGATTCAACTTCGACTCCCGACTCTGGCAGGGATGGGATCTCCACCAGACTGGCAGCCGGGGTTGGGACAGGTTCACAGGGAGCCCTGTGTTATCTGGCCCGGAAGACGGCAGGGAGGACGACTGGCGCACAGAGGAGGAAGGCGAGGAGGGGGTCAGCCCACAGAGCCATTGCGAGACCAGGAGATGTGCTAGCCAGTTCAAGAGACAGACAACCTCATTGTGATGACGTGCAAGCCCTCGATTGGAAGCCTGCCCATCATCACGGATGGTGCCTGTCCGCCTCATGACACCAGCTACCAGGTTCTGCCTTGTCCCGAATGGCGAAATCCGCAGGCATTGGTGTTTCCGTTTGCGTGGAAACATCTGCCACCTGCGGAATGGTCTGGCTTGAGGCATACTGATGCAGTCGCAGTCCGAGGGGCAGGATCAGTCACAGGCCCCTCCACGGCATCCTGTACTGGCTTCTGCCCTTGAGTCTGGAACGTGGGCTAGGCTGCTGCGACCTCCTCCTCCACCTCTGCCAACCTGGATGCCTCCCCATCATCTTCCGCAGTGTCTTGCCCCTGTGTAGGCTCACATGTCCCTCCCACTGCCGAGGACTCCACGACCACCTTCGCCCTCTTGGACCTACCCTCCGCAGCTGCCGCCATTGGCTCGGACGTGGCACCTGTCTCCTCGCTCCCTAAAGATGACAGTACCTGGGAGCGTGACAAGGCCTTGCGTCTGTGCCTGGTGGAGGCATCCCTGCTGCCTTGCTCCACAGTGCCTTCTCTGCCCTCTTCTTCCATTGTCACTGTGGATAGAGAGGCATAGAACACAAACTTCAGGGAAATGAACATGTCTGTTTTGCACAAAACAAATGTACATGAGTTGCACTGGCAAAGGTCACAACCATCATCACCAATTAACACACATGCACAATCATGTGTGTCCTTCACAACAGACAATCACATCCTTGGACAAGGCACTGTCGGCACCTCAATATTGTGCATGTCCCTCACATTCATCATGTGACATTAATGAAGCAGGCCACATAACTATCACGTCAGAGTCCATTCAAGCTAAAATTGCCAGCAAGAGTCAAGCACACATTCAAATGCTCCAGTAACGTCCATCCATGATTGTTGGCCAGTCACACACTCACTTCCCAGACACATGCACATGTACACCATGCATGTCCATGATGCTGCCAAAAGCACACGTGTCACACCTCTCACATGGCCACGTCCAGACAAATTTATGCAACCATGCTCACGTTGTTACATGCTGCCGCGCATCACACATTGCAACAGAAACGCAATTGATGTCACACATGCTGGAATGGACACACATGCAGCACTGTATGGGACATGCACACAGACATCTGTACAAGACACATATCAGACATAAGGCCAAGGAGCATACTCCAACCATACATCAATATGCACATGCACTATGGTGGACAAGTACACATGGACACTTACCAGTCGACTCCAGATGGAGTTCCAATTCCCTGACCTGGGCGTACAGCACTCGGTAGAACCGCTCCAGGACCCGCTTGTTGTCGGTGGTCAACTAGCTCCGGTGCCCCTCTTGGTCCATGCCAGCCTTGATGATGCGCTGGGCATTGTTGCGGGTCGTGGCTTTGAAGTCCTCCCAGCGCTTGTGGACATGGATGTAGTCGCGAACTGCCACCCCCTCTGCGTAGATGGCACCCACGATGTCCACCCAGATCTTCCTCCGTCCTTCTTTGCCGACTTGCAATGGTCTGGGAAGAGGGCATCATAATGAACCAGGACTTGTGCCACCACAATGTCAACTTCCCTGGCTGAGAAGCTGACAGCCCTCTGCGTCGCTGCCAGGGGGTTGCCACTTGCCTCGGATGATGTTGCTTCAGACATGGCAACCCCCGACGCAGGTGTGGATGGGCAAGGTGGTCCTGGTGCTGGGCTGTGGAGCGGTGGTCTGGCACGTCGGGAGTCTTCTGGATCAACAGATGTGGTCATAGGTCCAACGCCAGGAGCTCTGGCAATGGGTGTACAGCGGGCACCAAAATTGCAGGGCATGTGGGCAGCAGGCACACACAGTAGGTAGGCAGCAGCAGATGGCTCGTAGGAGGCAGCTCGGGGCACTTGGAGGCAGGTAAATTGGCTGGTAGGCAGGCGCGAGGGTCATCAATGTTACTCGTGTGGCCAGCCGGAAAGAGTGACACCGCACGTGCAGAAACAGCACGTTAGTGTGGATTTAAAGGAAAGGGCCTACGCGCATAAGTTACATGACACGCGCTGGACATTGGCGGTTAGCGTACAGTATCGGGATAAATCAGTGCGTAGGAGACGATCACACTTGTGTGCCAGCGATAGCGGACGGACGTGTGGACTTCTGCGATTCTAGCATTTCCATGCAATCTCTACCCTACAGCGAGAGTGCAAGTTTTTTTTATGGGGTTTTGCCTCCACGCACACGCGCGTGCATTCTGATTTTTGTGTTTAAGACTGACTGAGTTGCACATGCATTTTGCATACTGTGGGTTCCCCATGTCTTGCGTACCCCCATTTTCAAGGTTGTACTACCCCACGTGTCCTTTGCGTACGTAAGTTTTGTGTTGGTGGGTGCAACAGCATACCGCGTTAGGTTTTTACTTTACATGTGGGGTAACGAGGGGTTGCATACACGTAATTTACGTTTTCAGGGTGCCTGTGTGTTATGCGCCCCGTTTATCTTTCCCCAGGGGTTACTTTGAGCCTCGCAGGAGCACACTGGTACGTTTAACATCACGTACACTGCCCCCTCACTGAAATTGCCCTTCACAATTGATATCTGCACCTCCCATTGCACAATACCATCAGTGCCATGAGTGGGAAGGAACCCAATGGGATGGAGGGCCGAGGTGGACGTGGCCGAGGTGGCCAAGGTGCCCAGGGCCATGCAGGGAGAGCTGTGCCCCCCACCCAACAGGGTCAGGGAGATACAGCTGATGCTGACATCCCCAGCACCCAGGGTCCTGGGGCAGCTGTGTCATCTGCTGTCCCTTCCAGCCAGGGTCAGGAAGCTGCAGGGACAGCTGCAGCACCTGCCACCCAAGTTCAGGGTCAGACAGCTAGCCCTGTTGTTGTCCGGGCACAGGTCCACAGGGACCCAGGTGCAGTAGTCCCTGTCTCCAAGGCGAAGGGACGTGTTGGGAAAGTGGCAGCCACCAGGGGTACCACAGCAGCTATTTATCTGCTGTCCATACCAGCCAGGGTCAGTAAGATGCAGGGGAAGCTGCAGCACCCGCCACTCAGGCTCAGGGTCACACAGCCAGCCCGGTTGTTGTCCAGGCACAGGTCCACAGGGACCAAGGTGCATTAGTCCCAGTCTCCAAGGGGAAGGGACGTGTTGGGAAAGTGGCGGCCACCAGCACACAGGTACGGATACCTGCAAGGCAACCTCCTGTCCAGACATCGGTGGATGATGCCATGGCCCAGTCTACCAGAGTTCCAGCCCCTACTGACCCAAGTGGCCCAGCCACTAAGGGTCTGCACCGTCTCACAAGAAGGCAAAGCGTGCATTAGGGGGACAGGCTCCAACCCAAGGCACGGCACAGGAGATCCAAACTTTGACCGCAACTCAGTGATGCGGAGCTCAAGATCCTTGTGGACTACGTGCGGGAACACGAACGTGACATGCTGGTGCGCGCAGGGAGCACACATACGCATGCTCAGCGTATGGCCCACTGGCAGCACGTCACTGATCTAATCAACGCCTTGGGCAATGAGAAGCGCACTGCTTCTGGAGGCACTGAAGCGTTCGAAAGACCTCCGACACCGAGCCAAAGAGGAGCTGGGTAGCGCCTACGCCTCTACTCTGGTGACTGGACGTGGGCCATCAGAATAGGACGATGAGCTCACTCAACAAGAAGAACAAGTCAGTGACATGATTGATGTGGAGCAGATCCAAGGCGTGGGAGACCTGCCTAATTATGAGGACATGTCCAGTGAGTGGTGATACGTGTGTGTCCATGACATGTATATGTTGCTTGGATGGATTGTTGTGATTGTCTGGCAGTTCTGCCTGTATTTACATGACTGCCATGGGTGGGCATGTCATGGTGGACTGACACGTGCTTGTTGTCCTGTAGACTGCATGCATAGGATGTGGTGCACACCGTGACACTCGTCCTCACCACACATTATCATTCCTTCCATGTCACTCTCTGTGCAGCCTCTCGTGGCCCTCTTCCTGCTACAAACCCTGATGGCGGGTAGCCTGTGTTAATCTTCCACTCCACACTCTCCTTCTCTACTCACATCTGTGACATCTCCGAGAGGTCACCTTACACGATGCACCTCCTCAGAGGTATTCTTCCTTTCCTCTCATTACCCCTGCAGCTCACTGTCTACAGAGGACTGGTCTTACCTATGGTGGGCCACTGCAACGGGCTCTTACTAGATTTAGGTGGTTGAACCCTCTTGGCTCTGCTACTCATCCAGACCTGGACTGTGGGAAGTGTCCTTTTGTGCTGGAGCCAGGGATTGTGTCTCCCTCGGACTGTGATGAGGCCACTGTCTCCCATTGTCTAGGCCAGGTCTTTTCTGAACCCTGTGCATTGTCCACAAGTCCTTAGAGGTCCTGTGGCCGATATTACTTCAACTCCATCTTCAAGATAGTCATAGTCTTCATTCATCCATTTCAGGTTCACTCTTGGTCAGTAGCTCCTCATTGCAATGAGTTGGTGGTTAATGTTTGTCTTTGGCTGGGTCGTCCCTCTGGTACAGCCTCCCTGCCTCAATGGAACTGGAGGTGAACATTCTCCCGGTCTGTAGGCACATCTGATGCTTCCTCATGTGTGCGACTTACTCTCCTCCTCTCCTCTGCTGTAGTCCAGGATGGCTGAGATGATGCACTAGTGACCTGGCAACAATCTGATCTCCGACACGATCCTCTGAGCCAACATGTTCACCCATGCACTGCATCCCAGGCATCCCCCGCACTTGATGTGTGTTTACTGTATCTCTACAACCCACTACCGCCACTTTGCACCTGATGTGTGCATTTGCACTTCCACTGCCAACAGGTCACAACATTTGCATTACTGGTGACTTATTTATGTTTGAAATTGAGGCCGTTCACATGTTATGCTATGCCCCCTCTCACTTCAAAAAAAGGTATCCCCTTCAACATGCCTACTCACTGGCGTGATGTCAATGTGACCTCGCATCATGGTATCAGTGTGCTCGTCTTCACTCGATTCCGACACCCTAGCATTGTTGGGCATTGTGACACTATTTTTGTTTTGTGCGTACAATGTAATGTAAGCTCACAACTATTGTAAATGGCTCTGGCACTGTAGTC
The DNA here is from genome assembly GCF_040938575.1 of Ambystoma mexicanum. Lineage (NCBI taxonomy): Eukaryota > Metazoa > Chordata > Amphibia > Caudata > Ambystomatidae > Ambystoma > Ambystoma mexicanum. The sequence continues at coordinate 475,924,461 of NC_090927.1, read as the reverse complement.
ATCAGATTACATCTCATGCTGTTTGAAAGTTTTTGCATGGCTATGCAGCAACTGTGTATTGCACATCAGGTGCTTGTGTGTGAAGCAGGTGCTATGCACTACATGTGTTGTTGAGCCCTTGATCAGACATCCATGGCTGCATTCAGAGTTCCCTTCGCTTGCATTTACACTGCGTACGTGTGTGTGTGTTTGGGGGGGAACAGGGGGAAAGGGGTACAGGATAGTAAACCGCTACAACCACCAGTGGAGGACGTGGTGTGGTAGCCGATGAAGATCCACTGGTGCTACAATCTACACTGGCCCTGACTCAGTGGGACACTGCCTCTGATGATTCCTTTGGATCTGGTGGTGAACCAGATATGGCTTCCTCAACACTGTCGCAGGTGGGTGGATCAACTGTGGGTGCTGTTGTGTCCTAAACGTCTGCAGGGGTGAAGACCCCTCACAGGACCAGTCAGTGTTGGTACGTCAGTCTGTGGTGGTTACGGATGCAGGGTCACGCTCCACAGTATTAGCTCCTGGTCTTGGGACAGCTGATCAAGGGATGGATGCAGTCCTGCAGCCACAGACAGGCACATCACATCAAGGGCCAGGTTCCTTTGGGCCTGCCAGGCGTGGGGTCCGCCAACGCGGTGGCCGTGTGCCAACTGGAAATACTGTGTGGGTGCAGTCCATGTATGGTGTTGCACGGCAACAGGGGGATTCCTATGAGATGTTGGCTCAGGGCATGGAAAGGGTGGCCAATTCCATGATGCCCCCAGAAAGACAGGTGAAGCTCCAGCTGCAGGCAATGCGGTCCACATGCCGCTCACACAGGCTGCACATGGAGGCCAGCAACAAGAGCCTACGGACAGAATTAAGGGCTCTGCGTGCATCCCTGGTTGCAGAGGGTCGTGCACACAGGAACGCCCGGAGGGAAGAGTATAGGTCCCTCAGAATTACACTGACTGCATTTGAGGAACCCGAAGTAGATGGTCTGAACAGAAGATGCAACAGTTGACTCATACCATCACAGAGGAAATGTGTGCATCCCGTGAGGTGTTGCATGGGGACCTCCGAACCATCATGTTGCAGATGCGAGCTTATCAGTCCCGCATGGCCGATGCCATGGAGGACCAGGCCAGGGCTATGCGTGGTGATTCTCCCTTAACACTACCACCTTCTAATGCTACACCAGAGGGTGGTGACAACAGCGATAGCTCTCCCAATCCATGATAGCCATGCGTCCCATGAACCCATGGAGGCTTTTTTTCTTCTTCTCAACACCCGCACATGTGGGTGTTGACGTGCACCCTGCCCTACCACCCACCTGGGTGGACCCCTCCCCACCCATCCACCATGGGCTTTCTTTTTTTTTTCTATTGTGCATTTATGTGACAGTGTGTTGCTTTGTGTGGCATCCAAGGGCATCCACTGTAGGATCCAGCTGGACCCATATAGGCTTGTCTCGTGTTGGTGTTTCTGCCTTGGGTCCAGACACATATGCCACTCCTGCTTCCCCTTTCCATGGGCTTGCAAGGAGGGCAGCGTGTGAAAGTAACTTACAGAGACGCATTGGGCTTTCTTTCTATCTGTGGACAGTCTCAAGTCCGGCCTGTGTATACACCCCTTGTGGGAATCATGATTGTATGTCTAGTGCATGGTTGCCATCCCTTGATGTTTGTACATTGGGATCCATCCTTTGATCATGTTCCATCTTCATGTATTGGCTTGCCTATCTCCATTGTTGTTGGCCTTCGGTCTGTATGTGCTTCCCTGCCCACTTCAGTTATTAGGGCCACCCAAAATGATGGAAGGGTGGCATGTGCAAGTTACGACATGTCGAGGCACTAGTGCAATTATGATTGGTCACTGTGAGACATATTCACTATTCTGGCTTGTGTATCTGGTATGTTGTACTGCCCAATTGGTGTTCCTGTGTACATTGATAGTTTGATGTGTTAGAGTGGCTTGTTTATGAACGGGTTCCTTTGAATGTTGTACACTTTGTGACAGTAGAGTTGAGTGATGGCCTTTGATTTACACTTTTGACATTGCATGCCATGGCAAGGTGTGGCGACCAGGTGACATGGAGCGTGGGATGGTTTAGGTGACATACCAGCATTTAGAGGTGTACTTTGCCATTGTGTTAGTGACATGCTACATCTTCCATGTGCTACTTTTGTGCACACCAGATTGAGTTGGTTTAAGTTCTAAGGGATGCACGCAATGTGGCACTTCCAAGGACAGGTTCTCAGGGTGGTAAGGTTGGGACAGATGACTGTCCCTTTGGCATTATCGATTGTCACCTGGAATGTGCCAGGGCTGTGTGCACTCCCGGGGTATGGATTTTAGGTGAGAAATTGTGCCACAAGCTGGGTATGGGTAGCCTCGCCATGTGCCCTTTCCCCTCCCATGCGTAGCATGTGGTTGGGGATGTGGGGACACCACCATGTCCACTGGTACGCCATGCTGTGTTGCAACGTTGTGCAGGACACATGCTGCCACGATGATCCTGCTACTGGTGGTGCATACAGTAGCTCACCATCAGAGTGGTCAAGAGAGCAGAAGCGTGACTTTAGCACACCAAATGTGCACTCCACTATGGCCCTGGTAGCAGTATGGGCTGCGTTGTATCTTACCTGGGGTGGGGTTCCGTATTGGCGTCATCATGTAAGTGCTCAGAGGTTAGGCAATGAACCCTGTGCAGGTGAGACATATTATCAGTGGTGTGGTTTTGTCTGTGTGAGTCATGCATGCATTTGCAGGGCCATTTGTATTCATCAATGAGCCATGTGTTGCCATGCCTCCCAGCTTCCAGGGCCCGCTGTAGGGGTGACATTCTGAATATGAAACGGTCATGGGTGGACCTGCACGTTGATGGAATGCCAGTGCTTGCAATTGCGATTGATGTGCTCTGTGGCCCTAGGTGGAAGTAGGGCCACATGGGTGCAATCAATGGCACTTTGGGGAAGTGCGTAACCCCATAAAAGTCCTGCACCACGGCCTGCCTTCCTGCAGGTGTTCTGGGCATGTACATGTGCCTACGGACTGAGGGGCGTGCAGTCATGATAGCCAACACTTGGTGTATGCAGCGTGACTGCAAGGCCTGTGAGATGTCCCCGCCGATGGCAGTTCGCTGAAATGACCCAGTGGCCAAACAATGCCAAACAATGCAGTACATTGAGCACCTTCTTCAAGTGGCTTAGTGCTTGGGAGCACAGGGTGTGTGATGTGAGGTAATCTTCCCACTCCGTGGACAGGTCTAATATGATATGAGGTGGAAACCTATACCTGGCATAGACCTGGTCATCACTGATACACAGGAAATGGTACTGCTACTGGGAAGGCTTCATCATGATTGTGTGTCGTTGAATAAAGCTAGACTCAATTTGTAAAATCAAGGAGCCTTCCTGGTTTTTACTAATGGAATATATCATGAGTGAGATATTTGGCCCAGAAAGAAGTTAAGTCCAGAAGGAAAAAATACCATGTACTCACTAGGGGTTTGTGTGATTAAATAGCTTATATTTGAAACACATATTTACAGGCTTTTATGAACATAGAACAATGATAGTAAAACAAATTTCATCATAATGTTTGCGAAATAAAAGAAAAAGAAAAAAAGAGTCTGTGCACCTTAAACATAGTGTGATAAAGTGAAAAAGTTTTTTTGTATATTTTTAAAACAAGAAACAGAAAAAAATGGTTAGTACTTAATCAACAATTGAAAGCTTAATCCGCATTGGAGTAAATTGATGCGTTTGATCCAGTGGTCTTTATCCATCTGGGTAAATTAAATATAATTCATGATGATTGAATATCATATACAAGAAAAATTAATATTGGGCGTAATTGTCCCAACTGGTTAAGTACCAGTCAATTCCAACTGGATATATGCCAACGTCGCAGGGGGTAGTGTGAGCGGAACTCCCGCTCATAGAGGTGTCACAATCTGTATTGTTTCACTCAGCAAAGTCCCCCTTGCTTGCAAAATGACGTTTCGGCGGCCTTGACGTCCATCGTGTATCAAAAATTGGAAGGACGTGGAAGCTGCCTTCTTCAGGGCGGTTGAATAACCCCTGTGAGAGAGAGACCAGGAGAGAAAAAAACATTGCTCAATTCCTCTCCTGGTACAATGGTATTTCCCTGCTGGACTTGCAAGGGGGAATTAGTAAAAGAGTTGGCTAAAGCAGAACTCATAGGGAGATGAATACCCAAAATAGCATTAGTTAAAACTTGTGGGGAAGCGGGAACCTTAGATGGGAGATAGAGTGAACATAGTGTAGACTCTTATCTCAGTCGCTCTGTGGTGGAAAAAGTAAATAAAAGTCTCACCACAGACACCTTGTAGACACTCTCTTGGTATTGCAGACTCTCCGGACTGGGTGTAGCAAGATGGGGGGATGTTTGTAGTAGTCGTGCGTGGGGAGGCGGGAAGAAAAGTATATTTTTCCTTGGTTAACTCACTGGGTTGCTCTGTGCGGGTTGCACCCTCGAGATAGTGCTCTGTAAACATGGTTATGGAAAAAAAGGAAAGAAGAGGGGGGAGGAAAAAGTATTTTGAGCAATAAGTGGGAGCAGGGGTCTTTTTAGGGTGGAGGTCTATGTGTCCCTTGTAGGGAAGAAACAGTGCAAATGGAGCCAGTACCTGGATGCAAAAATGCATAGGCTATGTCCCGGTCTCTTGTGTATGTAGGCGGTCTCCCTTAGTTGGAAGACGGTCGAGGAGAGTGTGATCCTCTGCTTTCTTTAATTCTGTGGGCA